>NW_020454760.1:7154718-7479198 GCF_003342845.1 Nothoprocta perdicaria
CGGCCGCACTGCGGCGGGCGGGCGGGAGCGAGCGCCGCCCCGCGCGCCCAACGGCCGCCCAACGGCCGCCCGGTTTGAAACCAGCGGTGCTCGGGGAATGGAGTACGGCTCCAGGGAAGGAAAAGGGTCTTTCCGCGAGCCGAGCCCTAAGGAGACACCCCCGCTGCAGCTCCTTGCCCTTCGGCATCTGTGGTGTCTTTAAGAACCTCCATTATACTCTGAAATTGCAACACTTGCGAGTTGAAAAATACCAGAGCGCAAAGCACTTGATCACACCTTTCCTCTTGGTCAGGAGGCAGCGTTTTTACCAGCTAGGGCAGAAACGCATATTTATAGCTCAGCCTGCTCCTCGGTGACCAAATCCATGTGCTTCCAGTTTGAAAGATGGGCTCTGACACCTACTGACACTGTCCAAGTTCAAGTAAGGTGGAATTACAGTTTCACCATATGCTTTGCCACACTCCACTCTGGAGAGATATTTTAGTCCTGCTTGAAGCAAGATGCCAACACAATTAAGGAATACTAACTAACACTACACCCACTACTGTAACGATTTCCCCCTCATCCACAAATGGAACTGGCAACCTTCATACTTCATTTTCTTACAGAAAAAAAGTAAAAACCCAGTGCAAGGAAACCAAGGCTTGATCCGCTCTGCTGGAGCTTGACTCAACTGGGTCTAGAAGACTTGTGACTACAGAGAAAAAGCTTTGGAAAGGGATGAAAAACCACTGTAAAGCAAGCACAGACAACAGGGCTCATTGTTAAATAACTGCAGGAGACCTCAGCACCAACACTACCTCGTTTTGTCAGCACCAACAGACCCTCATTTTGAAATACAGTTCACTGATGGTTACAAGAGACAAACTGAGGAATTACTGTTACCGCAGTTCAGGGAGATGCATTTATCCCATGGTACTAACGCAACCGCTAGAGGAAAAAGGAAAGAAAGAAATCTCCTCGTTCTGGGGCTAATGAACATATGATACGCTCCCGATCGAAGCATGGGAGTTATATTCAACACCATACTAGATATTTATCACCAGAAAAGCCGGAAGTCTAACAGATACCGTGTTCATACACCCACTAACCACATGATTCAAAAAACAAATTCCAAGGCAATACTGTTCAGCACAATCGATGCAAAAACGAGAAAAATTTCCTCAATAATCTTCAAATAGCAAAGGAACCATTTTATTCTGTTCAATTATTCAGTTTAAACATTTAAAACGGTCATTTATGAGCAAGTTTCATGTCTATTCTGAATGCTCTATACTAAGATACCCTTTCGCAAAGAGCTTAGATACTCTAGAGGCATGAGTTTTCACTAGACACTGAGTATGTAAAAGACACCTTGCTCAATACATAGCTCTATAGGTGTATTTTTTTTATAGCAGTTAAGCAGGGAGCTAGCAAAGTATCTTAAGTTATTCAGAGCCTTTAGAATCGCACCCAACAAAATACCTACCCCTTCCTGCTTTGTGAAGAGGTTGAGGCAGTCAGCCAGTGCCTCACAAGTCTCCTGGGATACTTCAGAGACCACATCAACTTTCTGCAGAAGAGGAGACGGTATTCCTGAAAGTATCAAGACAGTAGTAGCTTTAGGAAGGACATTGTAAACCACAGGATATTTTCCCTCATTTTCTCCTCTAAATAACACAGACATAACATTCTGCATGACAATATTCTACATATTCTGCATTCTAAAATCCTACATGCTCTGTGGGAACAGGCAGATGTTGCATTGAAAGAAGGGAAATTAAGTTCTCTTGTATCCTTTCTTAAAAAAAAAAAGTATTGGTATAAAAGGCACACAAATACATCAAATCTCTCTTTAAACAGGGCTTGTAAAGCTGAGAGGTAAATCATGGCAGCAACACATTGAAAGACTGACTAGCAGCAGTCTCTCCTTTTAACCATCTTCTAGATTTAAAAGCTTCAGCGTTGCCAGGAGCCAAAACCCAAGTACAAGAATATTGCACTGGCTTAATATGAACTACTGTGGGCAATGCAGTTTTATTACCTTTTTTGGGGGGTGTTTGTTTTTTTTTTTTCTTCATCAATTCCTCAAAAGTTAGAACTGGCAGTTCCAATTACTGTGCTTATTATCTGTGCAAGTATGAAAGTCAGGAGAGTTCAGGTCACTGCCTCACACATCCAGTTACAAACAGAGTTATGAGCCACGAGCTTCCACATATTAAAGCTGTGGAACAGACTCTGCCTGTGGCAACCCTGACACACAAGCCATTCCCAAGCACTAGGTGCAATAAAAATAAGCACCTAGAAGTCCCAGCCTCCAGCTCAATACTATTTAGTAATATAGATAGAGTCTGGTGCTAATACGCTTCAGGTTGATGCGGCAGAAAATGAGAGTAAGAGCTCTAGTGATGATAATTTTAAGAGCTGTGCATTTATTTTGCCATCCCAGTGCTTGAGCAGTTCTCTGGATGCAGGATCTGTTCAAATCCTACTGCTGCCTTTGATATCAAAGCTAACTACTGACTGAAATTTGGAGTCCCTTTTTACAGCAGCTATGAAGAACAGCTAGCACCCCTAGAAAGAGGGCAGCACACTGAACCTTGGCACCATTTTTATTCATAATAAATACCATACATAAACCTCAAAGATTCCTGGGTTTTGAATAGTCTATTGGAAAACAATTAGGAAGAGAATTCTAAGTATCTTCTATTCCCTTGGTAGCCATTCTGATTAATCTAAAGCTTTCGGAAACTCCACCTGGGAGACGTTTTAGCTCAGAAACTTGCATTCATCTGGAGGAAACTAGAAGACTCAAAGACTTCCGAGAGGCCACACGGTACCAACTAAAAGACTAGGGGAGCTACAGCAGAGTTTTCTGCTGAGAGCCACAGCAATAAAAATGAAGCTGGTAACAGCTCGCTGACACCTCAAGTACCAAACCTTCACTGGAATGCAAATGGCAACTTACTACTGCTATTGGCTGAGGCTAGCAGTTTCTTGGCAAAAGACATTATCTAGTTTTACTCTGTTACTGATGTACTGATTTACATTTTTACAGATGGCCTCACTAGTTCGTTAGGTCAGAGAAACTGCTCCTGTATCTATCAAAGGGGATTTATCCACTCCGGTACTAAGTTTCAAAGTGTTATTTGTCAAGAATTCAGTTTTAATTAACAAATGCTTTTCAAAACAAGATTCACAAGTGTTACAAAGTCTTACTTCTCCTCATGAAGTCAAAACATGGCTCATACCCAATCAGTGCAGGTTAGGTTAGCACCACACAGGAGCTGACCCCACTAGCATATAGAGAAAATCTGTACTTTAGACTCCAGTTGGGAGGGTGCAGGAGTAGAAGTGGCTGTGGGTGGGGGAGACACCAGTGGATACCAAACCTTCTTCCTCCCAAACGGTTTGTTCTAAGCCTTAGATTTTTATAGATCAACAACTTCTACTCCAGTTTAAGCTTCATAAAGTTCAGCCAAAATAAGTAACTAGAACTCGGGTTCTACGAAAGAGCCTGAGAAGTTCAAACCTGGCATAAAACTCAGAGCAGGTGACTATGGAATATATCCCACTGCATCTTATCTCCACAATGCTCATTTATGATTTCACTCCATACCCTGTTTATCATGTCAGTTTTTGTTGTGTTTCTATTCACTGTAACACAAATTATCAGTTGAATTTTAAGTTAAGAGCTGTCTCCAGAGCAGACAGCTCTTTGCACCCTGCAGAGCACATTTATGCTCTGCAAAAAAAGCAACCAATTACAGATTTTCAAAGACCTTAATGAAAGTCCTAGGCCTTGATGAAAGGCCTAACATACTACCTGGGAAAGGCTATATTTAAAAGAAATTTCACCCCATTTACAGCTCTAATAATTTTTTTCAAAGTACTCCCTAGTTGTTTCTCGACTCTGAAATGTTATTTTTTACAATCATTTAATCTGAAGTTGATTCAATAAGGAAAGCAGACCCATGTCTGCAACCTCTTAAAAAATTAAATTCAGAAAAGTTAAGGCATGTGCTCCCTAAAAAGGAAAATCAGTTGCCTGGTAACATAGCATTTTATAAAACTAGGCAGTTTTACCTTTCGTAGTGTCCAAAGATTTGACCATTGTAAGAAAGTCTGAAATCTCTTTGTTGAGTCTCTGTTGGCATGCCTGTGCTTTCTGGAAGAGAGTGAGGACATAAAAAGGCACTTCTGAAATAATTAAGTATATATGTCATCTCATTATCTATTTATATTTATAAAATACACATTTTTCTTACATGTATTTAAGTTTTTAAAACTGAAAAGAATTAAACCTTAATGAAGCATCCCAGTGACAGAGACTGCTACATTAAAAGTGAAAAAGATTACTTCAAGTATCTTCCAAGATATACAAAGCAAACAGAAGAATCATGCATTACATAGCTGATCAGCTTTTATTTTAAAATAGCACTGCAAACCAAACTCCAGTACTATGTTGAATGCCCTACTTTTCTAGTTTTCTTTCCCTTTTAGTTAAAAAGTTTGAAAATCCAGGAAAAGACAGTGCTTGTCCTTTGACAAACCTAATCCAAATATAAGCAAATGCATAAGTTAGCTGGCATCTGGCTTTATGTGAGGAAATTCAGTTTCTCATTGCTAAACCAGCGTCACCTTGGAGCAACTGTACTTTTAGAGACCAGTGCACAGCCTTCAAGTAGAGCAAGTTTTTAAAGATCCAGTCAAGTAAGCTCAGCAAAGCAAGGGCAATGTTATTCACCAGTGCATCACTGTCCTTGCAAGATGCTGCTTGTCCCAGTAAATGCAAAATTAGTGCAACAATAGCCTTTCAATTTATGACTAGATACTAATGCCGGTTACAGACACCTGAAAGATTATTCACCGTGTCATATCCAGACATCTCAAAAAGATAAGCAGGACATTGTTTTCTAATGTAGAACTGCATTTGGAAGCAGTTATATTAGTTTATCCTTTCCATGCGTTGTTTGTGCCACAAACCATGCAGTACAGAAGTCACTGCAGAATTTGTAGTTGAGCAAACTTCCAAAGCCAGGCTCTAGACCTGTCCGTTAGCTGGACACACATCCAAGGAAGCCCATTCTGTAAAGCATATATCCCCCTTTCCAGACCTGTTATGACTGGCTTGTTCGCTGTACGACATGACTTGCACATACAGATGTCCCTTGCAGTGCTCTAGTCTTTCCCTTCACAGGGAGAAGGCAACAAACAAACAAAGTCTCGGTACTTGCAGAGTAGCACACATGAGCGAGAGACTCCAGAGCCTATTGTTTCTTCTAAAAGATCCTTTGATGTGTGGATAATGCCACAGAACTACCAGGTTTGTTCTTAGCAGTAGTCAAGATGACCAAAGCATGAGAAGAGGACAAGAAAAGCACTGACACAACATAAACCCCTATCTGCCCGTATCGTGGATCTTCAAAGAAAGGCAAATTGAAAGATAGGAGCTTATTAAAGTTCACCACTCAGCACATAACAGGTTTCTTTTCACTCCAGCACAATAAAAGCAGTGGAAGGCACCAAGTTCTCATGAAGCAGGTTACAAACAACAAAAGCTTTTCTCTAACCTACACACAAAGATACAGTATAGATTCTTGCAGCAAGAAGCACAGGACAAAAATATAAGCTGCACACAGATCCAGTGGTATTAAAGAGAATCTAGCTGATGCCTCAGGTTCAGCAAGTCCCCAAACAGTGTTCTGGACAATGACAGCCATTCGGTGCTTCCCCTGTTCTGCTCTTTCATGCATCCCTCCCTGTGCTCTGCTGGTGCTTAGTTATCATCTTGGAGGGCTTCTAGCTAGAGCTGTTAGTGCTGGAGTAGACCTCTTAAAGCAAAGTGGAAGTAAGAAATGTGTAGTGCTCATTTGCAGCCATGGTGAAATGCGCAGAGAAGGTAAAGGTTTAGTTTGCATTGACAGTGAATTGATACCTCTAACAGTCACACTTTTATTGGCCTTGAAGTTGGAGGGAAAGAGGAGAAAGACCTGTGTGCAGAAGCCTTCTGCGTGCCCATGCAGCTTCGGCAGGGAGTGCCACACTTTGGCACCTGCACATGCCTCCATTGAAGCTCTGATGCGAATGTGTGAAGATTAGTGGGATTATAGCCTCTGACAATAGAAGAGGCTGTAGTACTAAGGGCTACCAAGCAACAGGAAAGGAGTCAGCAAAGCAACTCTTTCAGCAGTTAACAGAAAAAAAAAAAAAAAAGATGGGGAAAAAAAAAAGAGAGAGTATTTAGTCAAACTCTCAGGCATCCCTAAAGGCTCTTCTGAATTTTCTTGGGAAAAGCCTGAATATTCTACATTTACAATAAGCCTGTTTGCCTTCCAACGGTCTGAAGTTATACAGTTCTAAGGCACCAAAGATAATGGTAAATCACCTATGAGAACTCTTGTAAGATTGCTAAAATAACATATAAAATCATACGCGCTACGGGAGCATCTCATCCAAAAAAAATGAGGTTGTTTTGAAAGTCAACCACAGTACTGAAGCACACACTAGTATTTTAGTATTTTAGTACAGTTTCCCCACACAGCAGCAGACTGTCCAAACTCTCCTGTTTCTTCTAAGTTTCAGTTCAGGTTACTGACATTTCCATCCCTTCCAGTTCCCTTCAATCCTGAGTGAAATGAGGACTGAGAAAACTGAAGACAGAAGCTGGCATGTGAACTATGCACCTGTTCTACTCCATGAAGCATCCAAGTGTGGGGTATTTTCCTCCTCTCTAGAGGACACTTTTATTTCTAAAACAGTTCTTAAATATTACTTCCAAATTTCATTATGACAGACTGTGCAATTAGGTTTTATAAGTCAATTTTTTTTCTTGAGGACAAGACTGTTGAGCCCCATGCTGATCAATGTGGGATCACACGCAGGCTTCTGTGGAGTAGCACCCCCACACCCCAATGTGCTAAGGGCAAATCCCACAACAAGCAGCAGGACTGCCCTGACACAGCCTGCTGAATGATCCGGAGCCCGGCTGTAGGAGAAGCCTGGTAGGAACTGCTGAAGCAATTCCTTCAATGAAGTTCTCCTAAGGTCCCCACTTCTTGGCAGCCCCTTCATTAGGGGGCTGACTGGGAACTGAATTGTCAGCACTGGGTATCCTCCTATATCCCTGCTGCCGTGAACTATCTTGAGTTCTTCCTTTTATACCACAAGGAATGGTACGAGCGACTTGGTGATTTTTGTGTGCAATGTCAGAAATTTTGCTTATGTACACACTTCTAAACCATTCACTTCAAGGTGAAGTATAGCAAAGGACAAGAACCACAAGCCGGGTACTAAAATAATCCAGAGACTCATCCCCCACTGGAAGCCTGGAGAATCACTGTACAGAGGACCTGATGTGACTTGGGAGAAACAGCTGAAGCTGCTTCATTGCCTGTTTTACAGAAGTACATACAGCTGGAGGTTACATTTGGTCACACCAGGGCTAGAGAATAAAAAAAAATAAGTACTGGAGGCTCCCTCTCCTGGCCAAGAGCCTCAAACAGTTTTCTAACTTGCGGTAGTGCTGAAAGAAGTAGAAAAAAAAAAGAGAACTCCTACTAAGCATGACATTTTATATCTACAATGCAAATAGGAATATACATCAGTAAGCACTGCAAATACAAGCAGTATTTATCTGTCCGTGGAAAGAAAGAATCGTTACTTTGGTCCAAAAGTATTCTGGTCTATTCCAACACAAACCAGTGTTAACCTGCAACTGTCCAGATGCAAGAGCCAAGTACTCAGTACATACTTTCAGAGTTTCTTGAAGGTCTGTAACAGATACTGTATCATCTTCCTCATCATCACTACTGAGCTGTTCCTGGGTGCAGTAGTGGGTGCTATAAGCAGTGTGGTCTTCTATTGCATCCAGCCAACCCTGAACAGAGACAAACTTAAAATGTATTTCCACAGTCACACCAAAAAGACAATAGTAGATATGAAAGACAATGAAGTCAAGTGTTCTCTTGACACGAATAAGATACTCCGCAGTTACATGAGAGACATCTTAAAGTTAGGAGAAAGTCGAGTGCTAGAAGTTGCAACATTATCATATTCAAGATAAGACGGACCATGGTCAGAGTGCTACCTAGGACTTGCTTGATCAGACTTAAGCACAAATACCACACACCTCTCTAAGCCTATCCCAGGGTATGTAATTAATGTCACTCAAAGAAACACTGCAGGGATTTTACTTTGCATTTTTTTTTTCTTTCTGCTTCAGTTAGCAAGGTCTCTGGGCAAAGTCTGCCTTCTTATGCATGACATTCTGTGTGCGAAACCATAAGCGAGGGGTGGCTTCTTATCCTCCTGCTGCCTCCCCTGTCCATCTTCTCTAGTTTCTACAGAGGTACACAAAAACAACTGCACCAAAAAAAAGTCATTCTCCTGTTTCAAATCCACATTTTTTTTTTAATATCATGTATCAACTCATTTTAGAGCTTGGTAGAACATATCATTAAGATTTTTTTATTTGTTTGGGATAACAAATTATGAAAGAAAATGCAACAGAAGAAATTGGCAATTAAAAAAAAAGAGAAAGGAAGTTAGACTAGGGAGCATAATATGGGAACAGAGCAGGAATACAAGGCATAAATTAAGAGAATGACAGGCTATGTAGTCTCTAGCCATGCTAGGAGTTTCAACATATTCAGTTATGCCACCCAGTTCTGATGTTGAACATGCTGAACACACATATTTAGTTATGAATAGTTAGCTTTACAATTTTTTTTTTTTAATGACATGTTATTACATTTTTTAGCCTTTAAAGAAAGTCACTATTACCTCTCTAGTTTGAGGAGGACTGTTATTTTTAGGAATCTTGAATCGATGAACAGTGTCATCAAAACATCTGACGGAAAAGAAGCAACTGTCTGTAGATTTTACCTAGAGGAACGGTGAGAAGTGATAAAAGTCAGTTTAGTGAATCTGGAAAAAAAAAAGACAAAATTGCTGTTATGTAAATTATAGAATTATCATGAACTCTGAAGTTTTGCTTCAGTTCTAATGCAAAGCAAATACAGTTTACAAATAAAGCAGCTTTATTAGAACAGCTTTGCAAAGCTTGTTGCCTTGAACTTTTCTACTTCATGAATGAAAAGACAGACGTTCTTTAGACCAGGAAATATCTGCGCAGCAACATCGTATTCCAAGTTTCAAAAACAGTGCAAGACAACCAAGATAAGGAATTGTAGGTATTGAAAGGTAGGATTCACTTTTTATATAGCAATGACATATATAACTGTAGCTTAACAGAGAACTTGTGGTGCCAATACACACTGCTATGTATGAACTAGCTAAAGAGGAAAGTATAAATGTGCTCTTAAGTACAGAAACTCATTTTCCTTGAACACTTGCATCTCCCTCTGCTTTACACTCCTCTCCTTCTTCCCATCCTTATATGCTTAGGTGATGGGAAGGCCTAAGATAATTCTTCTTTTGCCCAAAGTGGACTGTCACAGCTGGCTTGTTTTTACTCTGTCTTCTATCCCACCCTTCTGAAAGGGAATCTATAAGTATGACTCAGTTTCATTGCAAAAAGGTTTTTCAAAAGTCACTTTCAAAATTTCAGTTCTCTAACTGAGATAAACTCAAGTTACATATTCACTCACAAGTACCCAGTAAAAGTTAATAGGAAGAAGTGGCACTTTGTCCCCCTGCATCTCACAGTTCAAACACCCATTCTGTACAGATGAAGAGGCATGCTGTACTGCAGCCTTATCCTCAAGAATTTGAAAAGAGATGAAAGAGCTAAAGAGTCACTAAGGATATTGAATTACTTTCCTTGATAAGAATGACAAAGTGTTTCTCATCACAGTGAAGGCACTTTTTAATAAAGGCATGTTTGCCAGCCTAGTCACTGTCTACGTGCAGAACATCATCACATGCACAACCAGTAACTCATCTTGCTTCCTACCGTGCAGATGGCTTGTGTTAGATGCTTGCATCCCTGTCGATGATCATTATTTACTGCATCAGCTCTTTGAAAAAGAAAGAAGAAAAAAAAAAAAAGAGAGATTTAATGTGGTTGAAACAAACTGCTTAACTCATTTACCCAAAATTTCAACGTGGAACTTACTGCCTCCGATACCAGGAAAGGACTCCATGTTCTAGGACTACCCAGTAGAGTTTCCAACCAAAAAATCGTGAGCTCTAAAAGGGAGAAGGTTAACAGCTGAAAAGTTGCTATTCACAGTGAGTTTGATAGCTTGGAGACTATTACATTAAAATAGCTGTCCTTGCAACATTTCAGGTGTTGCATATTATCTTGGTGATCACAACAACTTGAGAATACGAAAGTACTTAAAGACATGTTTTTGTGGATCTTGCTATTCAATAGCAAATGAGGTATTAAAATCCTGCACCTTTTCAATACTAAACTGCTGATCATAGCACAATTCCACTTTATACAACAAAATGAGAAACAATGTTCAGAAAGCTAATTGCAGCATTTTACCTTTCACAAGCATTAATAGTTAGGTCTCATGTAGAAAACAGTACCTTATTTTACAATTGTGCGTGCATGTATAGAAAAATGTACACTGAAGAAAGTTCCTTCAATCCTCAAAGATTCCATAGAGGAACACTAAAATTAGATGTTCATGTGTAAGATTGAGAAAATTTTCTCCTTATTACAAGGGAAAAAAATTGCTTCAAGATCAGAGAAAAATGAGAAAAATAATGCAGAAAAGGAAAGAACATTCTGACCATCATACAGATAAGGTGCAAAACTTGACCACAGTGAAACTACACCACAAAAGTTACCTTCTTCCCTCCTCCAGGTCTTTTAGTGAATGAGACTTTTAAGCTGAGATAGCCCTGAATCTAGTCACTGCTTCATGTCAGCCAGCCGATCTATAACTTATCCCACATGTAACAGTTATCTAGCAAATATGTTACTGAAAAGCTCCATCATCTATCACTGTAACTGAAGTACATAAAATAACTTATTGGGAAAAACTGTAAGCTTTTTTTCCTTTTCTTTCTTTTTTTTTTTTTTTTTTAATAGAAAATGAAGTGAAACGCACCTTCCAGAGGAGGCCTTCGTATCGTCTCAGGGGTTTGTTGATAACCTGCACAGAAATTAAAGCTTTTATAGAAATAGCTCCAGCTAGCCAGTCTTGGAAAGCAGCATTTTAAATGGATACAGGAGTGCCTACCTTTCCAGCTTTCCCTCCCAGTATTTGTTTCATTTCTGCACCTTGGGCTAGATCAAGGGCTGTTTGATCTGTTTAGTAACCAAGACAAAGCATGAGAATTTGATGCAGATAAAAGCTAGAGGCACTTAATTATTAAAATAATCTCTCTGACATTGTGCATACCCACTAAAGTTTGGTCCTATAAGCATCTGAACTTACTGGGGGTGAGAAACAAGCTTCTCAGGTGGAAGATGAGAAAGGTTCAGTGCACTGACCTGCCTTTCAGTTCTACTGGACATGTGAGGGGCTTTTGTTCTTATAATTCTTAGCACTTCAGCTATGTAAAAAAATTCAGAACATTCACAAATATCAAGACAGAGATGTCTTAATAAGTACACAGTCTGCATAATATTTGTGTAAAGTTCACCTAGATTTGCTTTCATTATAAGCCTTTTTCTGCAGAGTAACTTGTTTGTGCCAGGCCTTCCATCTTACCACTTTTTTTTTGTGTTTTTGTGTTATCTGTGTCCCATATGCAATGTTTATTATCAAAAGAACAAAAAACATGCAGCTCTTGTGGTTAAGGAAAAGGGCAGGTCAGTTTTCTAGGAATGACAAGTTAGGAGTTACAGCAAAATACTTATCATACAAGCTTTTAATTTTCTTAATTATCTTGCAATTTAGTCATTGCTTCCTTTATAAGCAATGCAAGATTTGTAAAGCACAAGATTTTCCCTAAATATTAAATGGTAAGTAACATAGTTTACATAGGCTTTAAACTTCTGCCCTTTTTTAGTACTTTGAGTACTTTGTGGACTTTCCTTTGATACTCACCGTTCTTGTTTCTTATTTTGGGATCTGCTCCATTTTTCAGAAGCTTTAAGGCACACTGCTTATGGGCACGGTACGCGGCGCAATGTAACGGTGTATTCCCCATCTGATCGGTACAGTTGATATCAGGAGGCTTTGGCTTGTTTAACTGACAAACAAAAAAACAAACAAAACAGTTTTGTCTACCTTCAGCCCCAGATGCCACGTTCATTCTTTTGACTGTGAGCTGCTCCTAAACCCAAAGAGCACGTCAGTGCAGACCTGGCAATGAAGAGGGCAGGCAGTGAGTGTTATGAGAAGGACAAGAACCACGACAAGCAAGACGTCCAGCTACAGGAGGGCACTTCCTACATCCTTCCCACCTCTACTGCACGACTAGGAAATCTTTATATTGTTAAGTCACTCAGTGCCAAAGAACACTCCCCAGCACTACAGATCAGTCATCCATCTTGCTAGAGGTCTATTTCAACACTGAAGCAGTTATGAAACTGAGAGAAAAAAAAAGTTTGAGGAAATTGCCTCTTCTAATTCGAAGCTCAAACATGTGGCTATTTGATGTGCACAGGCAGTGCCAGCCATTAAAATTAAGCTTCCAAAGCAAACAGGACTGTCAAAAAAAAAAGACTAAGTTGCTTAAGAGACTAAATGCACAGGTGCATGACAAAATTTCAGAGAACCCCATTCAGTCTCCTGCATAAGCCATATGCTATACCAGAGGAATCACTAAAAATAACAGGATTCCCATGGCAGCGGTTTGAGTCAGCATCAACACTAACCACCTTAAAGGTGATTCAAAATAGTTTGCCCTAAAGAGTAAACCGATACATCTGTTTACAGTTCAGCCAGGAAGAGAATAAAAGCCATGGAGACAGTTTTTAGAAGCATCACATCATTAAGATCTTAAATACTTTATTCTCTGAGGGATCTTAGGTCTTAGTTCTTTTGGACTAGCTGTTCTAAATTTGCCTTCTCTCTGCCCTCCCCAGCTCCCTTCCCTCAACACCTTTTAAGCCACATCCTTGTGCTTGTAGGAGCTTACACCTTGCACAGAGAGTTTCACTGAGCTAGAAATCTCACCACCCGTTTCAGCAAGTGTAACAAAGTTTTTAGACTCAGAAGAATAACCCAGTTGACACCTTTTTTTCCAGGCTAAAGAATCCATATTAAGATTCAGCTACCAATGGGCTAGCTTTTCGTAGCTAAATGTATTGAAGAATCAGTAAAAAATAAGATAAGAATCCCGACAGGGAAGAACAAGAGTCACCACCAGTATTTACTTTAAGAAAATACATCAGAAGGAGCAGCTAGAATGTGGAAGTGCATTAAGGAAACAGCAAGGAGGAAGCCTGACATTCAATGAGAAACTTTTGAGAAACTAGCTACTAGATTAAATCCTCCAAATTGTGTTAAAAACAGTCTCACTGTTAAAAATGTCAAAATCAAGGAGAATTAATGATAAAGAGGTATCTTTCAAGTAGGTGAAATTCTGCTCCAAAAGCTAGTAGTAGAGAACAAATTCTGGTGTATTAGGTCTCACGATAAAGGAGATTAAAACAGCTAAAGGTGATTCATGGGCCTAGTAGATTGCAATTAAAAATATTACACCAGAACCAGAAAATCTGGAACATCACCAGACAAGTGTAAAGAACTTCCACGCTAGAGGGCAGTTCACAAGAAGCACCAACTCAAGGGTGAGAAGGTCAGACAGGTCTATACCATAGAACCATTCTGAAGTGGAAAAAGTTCTTCAGACTTGCTCAACAATCAGCAGCAGCTCTAAAATTTTAAATGGTCAAAGGTCTAGGCCATCACATCAAGATTTCGAAGGAAAACATGTATAAATTTAGTGAACTATTAACTGGCTTAAATCCAGCCTCCAGGTCACCAGAAAGTGTAAAGCACTTAAAAGTTTTAGAGGTCTGCAGATAGCTGTGCTTACACCTACACAGCTCAATGATACTAACAAAAAAAATTACAAATGAAAACAGATTACAGGAAGAAACACACGTGTATACACATTGTTATATGTCACACGACAGAAAGCACTAAGTTCTTTAAGGACAAATTTATCAGCATTAGGAGTCACCCCTCCAGATCAGCATACGGTTTAATCAGCAGGCAGGCAACTTCAAATGCAATGGGAAAGAACTGCCAGATTGAGAAACACACTACTTCTGAAACACACTGGTACCAGTATATTAGCTATAATAATTATGCCAATGTATTAATTCATAGTTCCTCCGCACTTTAACTACTATGTGCAGTACTGGTTCTCTCTATATATTTCAAGAGCGGATAGTACCAAAGTGAAGATAAAAGTAACAAAGATGAGTAAAGATTTAAGCAGCATTTTCATGTAAGACACTAGACAAGGGCTTTTCAGTCTAGAAGGGGCAAGCTTCATGGAAGAGCAGGAACTCTGGTTCAAAGTAAAGTCGGGAAAGCCAAAATTCTAAACATACGATTTCATGCTTGAGAATTTTCCATTTGAAATAAAAGACTTGACACTGTTTTAGTATCTTAGGAAACAACATTAAAGGTGCTAAACTTGTGGGGAAAAAAAAAGTCCTACACTGCTCTCTTAGTTCCAAAGAAACTAAGGTTCTCAAAATGTTCAGTTCAAGCATTCAGACCCTGCGTTACTACAACACGACATTATTTAGTTTGAATTAATATGAGAGACTGTGTGTGTATGTGCAGTTCAAGTCTTGTTCAGTATGGAATCAGGCTGCACAGTTGCAATGGATACTAGTGACACAAGTTTATTTTCAAGATTTAAAATAGTCCATGTTGTGGTGAAAGCTTGAACACTTACGACATTCAATGCCCCTACAAAAACATAACAAATACATATCAATATATCTAACTACACTAAAATTTGCAGCCAATTCTAAACTAACCTGAAAGAGGCAGAAAACCATTGTTTTTACTAGATAACAAAGATATTGGCAAACACTTGAGGTTTCTGCATCTTATCAACGGCACAGGAGTCTTGTGCACCTTGTTTTGAATTCACAGCACTGTGAAACGCAAGCTCTAAGAACATGCTGTGATATTAGCTGTGTGGCTTTAAGTGTGGCACGTAACAGCAGCACAAGTACTTGAACTCTCACCAAGGCAGTCAGTTTCCAAGTTTCTCCCTCTCTTGCTGCTCCCAAGAGCTCTTCTTCCAGCTTCCTTTCTTGTGTCCTTTCCACTGCTTTTAAAGAAAGATTTTAACAGTAAAGTTGCACTTCCGTCTGAAGTATGGCGCTTAAGAAACTGCACCAAAATAAACCTAGAAAAGGAAAGGCTTCCAGCATCATTTCCCTGGGTTGTGTACTGATACCATCTGAGCATAATATTTTTTTTTCCCAGAAAAGCATTAGGGACAGAATTTGATGTTCTAAAACAAGTAATATCCAAAAACTGTTGAGTATGTATTTTATACTACCACCTCCCAACCCCACGCCCTAAGAAAAAAGGAAATCAGGTAAAACACAGGCTTTCTTTCCCATCCCAGCACATCTCCCCTGCACTCCTCTCAGCTTTTTTTAATTCTTTTTATAGAAATTCTATTTTTCCTCTAACTTTTCAACAGGTCAGTGTCTAAAAAGGGCCTATCTGCACATTTGCAGGGAGAACTGGAAGACAGATCAAAGTTTACATATAGTTTCTATACTGAACATGACACACAGTATGTAGGGGCAGTGCATTATTAGTAATTTGCTGTACTTATTTATAATACTTATTTCTCCAAGTAAACCACAGATAAATGGTGGAAAAACCTACCAGTATTGCATGAAAAAAATGGCCTTTTTATAATTATGAAATTCAATGAGTTTCCATAACTTGCAAGGGAACAAATGTTTCGAAACAGTCTATGACCTATGGAAGTTACCTTCCAACATGCTCCTTATCTCCTTATCGTGGGTGACTTCTTTCGCAGTCTGCCCGCTCCCATTCACAATGGAAGTGTCAGCATTACGTTGCAAGAGCAACATCACCACCTCCTGGAAAACAAGGGGAGAAGTTGACAAGTTTAAACCTATCTTAGTTATAGCAATGCCAGAATTGGGCTTTCCAGCTTTTGACAGCCTGTAACATTAGCTGGAGAGCAGCTTCTCACCACAGCTGAGTTATGAGAGCAGGAAGGGAGGTTTTGGAGAAATTGAGGGACTCAACTAAGCCTCTGGCTTGTTCCTCATCTTCAAGGTAGTCAGGCTGCAGAATGAACAGGAAACAAGTTACAGCTGGAGCGATCCAGTGGGAATTAAAAGCCCATCTTCATGCCTGACGTGAATGCTGAATTTGACAGATTCACTTTTTTTGATAAGGGTAATCTTGTGACTAAAGATGTCACTGTTTCAGAAAGGCCAAGTGCTTATCCAGAGTAGTAATTTGGGAATGCCAGTAGGGAGTGGGGAACAAGGAAACTAGTATCGTGTCACAGGCCTACAAAGAGCTTTTTAGTTCCAGCTTTCTAGAAAGAAATAGCACTTCCAAATAGGTAGGTGTGGCCTATTTTTCCCATCTTGCTTCCCTTCCAGAAGCCACTAAAACTCTAAGGATGCTCTCTAAGGGGATATGCATTGAATAGGGAGGAAAGATTTCAACTCTTTGTACTGTGTCAAAGAGATACAAGCACAAGTGCAGATTTAATTGACTGTACTACAGCAGTACAGTAGATCTTTTCAGCAGATCTTTACACTGGTTTCCACACAGTAATGAGCACCTGCCATGCTTAAGTGTTTTATCTTTGGCATAGAGCAGATCTTCTGCCAGAACAGAAGCAGCATCAGTTAGTCAGTGCACAGGTAACACAGGGGACTTCAGCTGAAGACAAAAAATGATGATTTCTTTCTTCCAACGCTAGTAATATTCTCACCAAAAAAAAAAATTTAAGAAGACAAGGTAGGGTAAGAAAGAGGATGGACTAGTCTTCTGTCCTCAAAAAGAAGATATTTGTATCAGCTGTACTAAAAGGTCCAACGCACCTCATTCTTTTGAAAGCACTGTAAACAGATAGCTCAGTCATCTTCCAGAAGACACCATGTGAGCAACTTTTTGTAAAGTTTATGCTAGTTTCCTTAATAATCCTATGACAGAAGCTTAAAAAATAAAACCACATACATTACCTTCCGTCCCGTGAAAGCTGCACGATGGAGCGGCGTGTCCCCCATGTCGTTCAGCACGTTCACATCTGCACCAGCCTAAAGAGCAAAGGACACGTGAACGTCCCCCCCGAGCAGATCTGCACAAGCTGCTCCCTCTGATGGGGCGGGCAGACCGCGGTGAGGAGCGGCCTCACGGCACATCGGGCTAGAACTGAAACACGGGCTCAGCCCCGTGTTACACTCCTAGTCTGATATGCCATAATATCAGACTAGAATTGATAAGGTATCAATAGATAAGGGATATAAGCAGCCCTTATTTTTTCTAGGAGTGTCTTTCATTTCTGAAAAGTTACAATGAACACAAGTTTAAAAAACAAAACAAACAAACCAAAAAGACCCCTGTTATTTCTATCATCTTTGTCACAACTCTCCCATCCTCCTGTCTCATGCTTTCCCCATGCCATTCCCTTTCCCTGAAAGGAGCAATGTGTGGCACACTGTTTAGGCCCTGTTTCAGCAGAACAAGAAATTTCACCTTTCTGCAAATGTTTCTACTACATTGCTTTACCAAACCTCTCAAAAGGTCAAAAAGGGGGCAGGACATATTTAACTTGCTCACATATGTGCCTGGATCACATAGCTTAGCCAGATCACTGCTGCTGTTAGCTGACAAGCTCCAACTCTGGTCCTTACAACTGCGAGAACCCTATTTCTGATCATACCTGACTTGCTCTTTGAGCATGAGACCTAGGCTGAAGTCACACACATGTTTATATGCCTAACTCCCAGAGGTGCACGGGGCCTTCCGTATTGTTAGCCTTTATTCTTTAACTGATAATCATTCAAAAAGTCCTAAAAGCAATGAAGAAAGACTGCTTTAAACTGTATATTCTCTTTCAACTCTAGAAGGGCTCATAAATGCATTAAGTGACAGTTTAACCTTTTGCGATAAGTAGCCCTCTTGGATTGCGAATAGAATCATCTGCTGAGCAGGTGTGTAGAGAATAATTTTCCCCCCCAAATCTTAGCTTTGTTTCCTGCTTTAGGGTCACAATTATACCTGGTGGCCTTTATTTCAAATGGATTTCAGGTTTAGATTAGCTACCCTTGCATGTCAGCTGTTTAAAGTGTTCCTGCTATCTACAGCAAAAACTTTTAGACTGGAATATGGTGCCCAAAAGACACAGTTAAGGTTTGAGGAAGTTACTCTGAGGAATAGGGGGTAAAAAAAGACCTTGGCCAGAAATATCTGAAAATGTACTGCAGAGGTTTCCACAAAGACACAAATGGGTCAGCTTTGACCACAGAGGTTAAGAGTTCAACATTTCTAAGTCAAAAAGAAACAATGAGTCAAGTGAAAACTTAGTCAGTGGCTGAAAAAAAAAAAAAAAAAAAAGTAAACACAAGTTACTTGTGGATTTTTTGGATTTTTTTTGGCATCAGGAACACTTTCGCCTTTCCTATGACACAAGCAGTGAAACTGTCTGAAATATATACTTGTAAACATTGCAGTACACTAGATCAGAGCCTTGAAGCATTCACATTACCACTACCTGTTGCTGGCTGATTTTATGCAGATATCCAGTGCACAGGAAAGGGCCTGAAGCTTTCACAAATGCACAGCCACAATGGTTTTGCTCGGGTGAGAAACTCGAGGGTTACACAGACAAACACACACAGGCCTCAGGAGAAGGTCAGCTTGCTCCTGGTAGACGTGCACATGCTCGAAGCAGCAGCAGCACTGCATTGCTGCAACATCTCAGCACCTTCCAGGGTTGCTATCTTTAGCCCATGCACCTGGGAATGACCTTCTCAAAACTGCAACTATTCCACTCCCTATTTTTAACAGTCAGCCTGCTTATCTGTGTGTAACAAGAGTTTCTCTCCCCAAACAAGTCTTTCTTCCATCATACAAGTGAATAAATACTAAGTACTTGTAGCATAAGAATCTTCTGCCTCGTATCGAGAGGCAAGTAGTGAGATACCTTCAGCAAATCCTCTACCACAACAGCATGTCCAAAGTAGCAGGCAAGGTGAAGCGGTGTCCAGCCCAAATTAGATTTACTTCTGCCTGGAAGATACAAAACAGAATCAGATAAATTAAGGCTTGGTAACGTAACACGAGTGATGCCTGAAGGGTGGCATGCATGGTCATTCCACAGTAACACAGAGAGGGGTTGGTGTATTTTGGGCAAGAAAGGCATTATTAGAATTCATTATTACAGAATCACAGAATAGTCAAGGTTGGAAGGGACCTCTAGAGATCATTTAGTCCAACCTTCCCACTCATGCAGGCACACCTAGAGCATGTGGCACAGGGTGGCATCCAGGCAGGTTTGGAAGACCTCCAGAGAAGGAGACTCCACAACCTCCCTGGGCAGCCTGTTCCAATTCATTTAATCAGAATTATTAGATCAAGTCACGATCTGAGCAAATGACAGATTCAAAACTACAATATCTTTCTGAAAGCAGAAAGCCATGCTGTTTGATGCCAGTCAAAACTTTTGTCTTCATGTAATATCTTTTGCTTTGACAACTAGCAAGCAGCTTTAGGTGCTTTCACTCACCGTGTCCAAAGCACACACAGAGTGCACATACATGTACTCCTCAAGTGAAAAGTTTGGCTTACCTGGTTTTATTTTGTGCACATGAAGGAGAGCTAGGATAAAGCATCTTCAGAAGAGAGATTTGGAAGTGACTTGGGGGGAGAGAGGGGCAGATAGGCCTTCTGCTTGGATTCATATTTTAGATACAGAAAGCTTACTAAGAAAGTTTCAAGATTTGAAAAACTGAGTAACAAGACAAATGCAGGTAGAAAGCAGGCACAGAAGTGGCAATCTAAAGGATAATACCAATTATGCTATAACAAATTTTAAAGCATTTCCTAGAGGGATGCCTGTATGACTGAAATTCAAGAGTTGTCCCACAATCACTTATTTTAAAAGCAGGATTTGAAAGCATTGGAGATCACAACTACAGGGGCAGTTCACACGGGCTTCCACTTGTTGCAAGGCTCCACTGCATCAAGCAAAGCTGATTGCAGCTCTGTGCTTACTATGCCACAAGCCTGCAGCATTCCACGTGCTACCGGAACGCTACAGAAGCAAAGCAGACATGAGGCATTCAGCTCTAAGAGGTTACAGTCACAGGGAGTTTTCTCCTCAAGCTTTGAATCCAGGAACATGCACGTCATAAGAGTTTGGCCTGAGAGGACAAGGCACTAGCACAAGCATAAAAGAGAACTACTGGTCTTACAAGTTCATCATTTTCTGTCTACTTTCATTTAAAAAATTAACATCAGAATAGGGTCAAAAGCTGAAATACTTCCCCATTCCTTGCAATTGTTTCCACCTAACACTTCTGCCACTTCTGGTTCTCTTTCTTCAATTCCCTATCCTGTTCCAAGGCCCCACTGGATATCTTCCTCTCACCCGGGTCCGGCCTACAACGTTCCTGCCCTATGCGACTGATGTTCCCCCAAGCCCACAGAAGACACATGGCACAAGGGCCACATGCAGCAGGACTGAACAGCATTCCAGTGGAGATCATCCCCATGAGCCTAGCAAAGCTGAAATCCTCGCACTTTGACCAGCCAGCAACACTAAGACCTAAACAATGCAAGTTGCCATTGAGCAGCATTCCACCCAACACCAACACAGGCATCAAATATCACTTTTTCTTTTACTTTTTGATTATGATATACACTTTTTAGTAAACTTTGGCTGATTGAAATCACTCCTTCAGTTCGCTAGCTATATGAATAAGTCTCTTTTAGGAATCACATAGACTTCCGTGGATTTTCTGCCATGCCTCTTAGCCAGGTAGTACAGCAGGAGGTTGTATATATGCAGAGGTCTATACTAAACTGACACTACCCTCTGAAAATTGCAAAATATTTGAACTGTTAGTAATACTCAAACATCGATCCTGATTTGAGCCTTCCCAGTACCAGAATGATATATGAAAGATTTTTTCAAAATCTTTCAAAAAATGCAAAAGGGGCCAATGTTGCATAGAACAATGTTGCATAGGCATTAGTTACAGAGGTGACAAGATAGTGTTGCCACCAACAAATTCAGTTATGAAAAAAAAATCAGAAATTTGTCAAGATCAGAAATTTCTACTCAATAAAGTGCCAGAAGTTTTTGCTCTGTACCTACTCTAAATGTTCATGTTCTGCTATCAGCTGAGCCGTTACTTCACACTCCAGGTGCATGTTACTTCTCTTCAAGTGACCTCATGTGTCTGCCCTTTACCACAGCCCGTATTTTCCACCAGGATATCAGTGCACTGAGGAGAATGACAAGACTGACAAGAAGATAGAAAAATAGACTAAAACAATAAGAAAAAACAATGATTCATCATCACACCCAAATTCTTTGCTCTGATGCCACTTGGCTGTAAATCTCAAATCATTCAATTAAGACAATGAACAAGAATGAGAGGATCATTTCTGGGTTGTGGTCTGTCAGACTACTGCACAGTCATTCAATTATTATTGCACTACACACTTGCTGTTGATCACTCTCTCTAGTTCTCTCATTTAGGTCTAGATATTCAAGGTTTTTGTATGTAAGGAGAATGAGGCAATGCAGATCGAGCCTTTGATAACATTTTTTGGTTGTGGGTGAAACCCAGGTCTTATTTCAATGCAGATTCCTCTTCTATGATCAGTGGTCTGAGGAAACTAGAAATTGAAGTTTATTCCATTTGGCTCAAATTTCAGCAACCATGTCTTGCTTATCTGCAAACGTTGATTAACTTAGAAGTCAGCCACAACAGAACAAGAACGACAAGCCTGGATTTGTTTCCTCTTTCTGAAATTGATATTGGGAACAGTTTGGGTCACTGCTCATGGCTGTGAATCTAACGTGCAGTTCATCCTCTCAAAAAGGAGACACATTTTATAAGATGCTTGGACACTGAGGAACAAAGAGCTTTTAGACTCAAGGCTTCCATGGTGCTTTTAGTGGAAAGTTTACACTACTTCCAATATCACCTTCTACTTGCTCCAAAAGTATTTTATTCCATCACTGCCAGCTCACATACAAGTCCGGAAGGAGAAACTGCTTTCTAAGGATCCTTTTCTTCCAGGGACATCTATCATTATCTACAAGATAATCATAGAAAGATAAGAGGCTAAAAGGAAGGGAAGAAAGATTGAAGGTTGCAAAATGTTCCAGTCTACAACCTTCATTTTAGTCAATTATCATGTGGCTATGTGATTACTATGCAGTGTTATCTAACGGATCAGGATTTGCAGCAAGTGTTTTTGGAGGTGCGGAGCCTAATGGCAGAGTTAATTATACTGCAGATGTTGGCTGGCCTGAACTTGTGTCAGATGGTGTCCAGAAGCAGCAGAGTAGTCGAAATGGTCAGATATCTCTGAAGAGCAGCTGTACAAGAATAAAAACATAACCAGGAAGTTTTACACTACCAGAACAGTTCCTCCAGAGGACACTTCAGCCACTTCTTTATCTGCTAACAGATTAACCCATTTAGAAGAACCAGATTTAAAGAACAGAAATTCTATCCAGTAGCAATTTCCTATTCAGGACTACTTTGTTTCATCTGAACTACCACAGACACAGTCCCTCTGGCTTCCTGGGCCTTCTGTTAGCATGCACATATTAGCTGCCTGGCAGCCCTGCACTGCTGAACTGGAAGAGTAGCAGCTAAGCCCTGCCCATCTTTTCCTTCATTAGCTGAGTCTTTTCTGCCTACTTGCTGACTTTCACAATACCAACACTTGATCAGGAAGACTAACCTCAGACCAATTTGCTTGACTTACTAGACTGCAGATTATGCCATTCCACTAGGCTTTCTTGCCTTTAGATTATTTTGTTTACAAACAAACCTGAGAAGCTCTGAAAACTCTTTAAGCAACTCTTAAGCACGCCAGTGATCTACTTATGTGCACTGCATTTATTATAAACCTTAAGGATTTTCCTTCCAGTAGGCACTAGAGATGATGTTGCAGATGTTTGCAAAAAGCTTGTGAGGGTAAAATATCCTAACTCTAGCTAGTCTAGTTCATTTTCAAATTATGAAAAAGCTTCCTGAATGAAAGATGAAGCATCGAGAATTTGGTTTTACACACAGCTTATTTTATGAGATGAGCACTTTAACCATTGTGAAAACACAGACAAGGATGAGTAGTCAAACAAAAGCATGAGTAAGCTGATGATTAAGATCTGAAATTGGGAAAGGGATAGAACTTGTTTGGATAGCAGCCTTCACTGCCCTATTAGGCAAGGTTTGTTCCCTTTGTCATACCTAAGAGAGGATGACTCCCCCTCCTAACCCACATATGCACTTTGTAGGACTGTCTCCTCAGTGCTAATTAACAGCTGAATGATGAATAAAAAGAAAACACCAGCCTGTAAAAAGAAAGACCTACATCTACTTTCTTGAATCAAGCAGAAACACTTGGGTAAATAAAGAGAAATACAGAGCTATTCAATGAGTGAAAAATAGGACAGTCTGCTACTGCTAACAAGCTTGCTAATCCAACCCCAGTTTGAAGTTTTAATGCTTCTTAGCTATGCTAGATCTGCATATGCAGAATTGTGAAACTGGCCAAAGACACAGACCAGCAATTTCTACTTTCTCTTCCCAAGTGAAAGTTTCTGGTATATACTAAAAAACAAACAAAGAAACATACATTTGTCTCTATCTTCTTTGTAAGCAGTAATGAAGTGATAATGAACCATGACTTTAAAAATCACATCCAGCAGAGCAAGATCTCCTCTGCAGCCTTCATTGAGGCTCTTTACATCCCTGAGGCATCCACTTGTGCCTTGGTTTGTTTTGTTTAATATGATAAACTCCCAAATGCTGGCATTAGCCTAGGTGTTAGCTGAAAGAGGTTCTGCTTCTTCACCTTGCTGACATTTCTAGCTTCAGTGAACTCTGAGCTCTGTATATTACATTTACCTGTACTCTGTTTTTATGATCTCTTCCCCACATAGTGGGGCCTTAAAAGTCACACGGTAAAAGCAGTTGCATAAGCGGTTTCTGCAAGTCTATTAAACACCTCAAAGAAAGCAAGGTTGTCCTATCAGTCACAGCTGCACTAACTGTGGCTTCAACACTGAGGTTACAGACATGTGAGGAGGGCTACTAACCTTTACAGTTGATGTTAAAGATGATTTGTCCTTTGTCCATGGTGTCCAAAAGCTGTTTAACTTCTTCAGAGTTTCCATTTCTAGCATCATGGAGAAGCTGCTGTTCTGCTTCTGTACTCATCTCTAATAAAGATATGAGAAAACTAACTTTGCAAATGTCTTATGCTACTATAAATTATTACATAATATTATGCCAGTTTTCACCCTCATTTACTCTTAACCCCAGCACAAGAGAGGTAGTTATTTCCTTATGCAGGAGGCCTTTAACATTCAAACTGTTCTTCTCTGTCCAGCACCCAGTCACATTATTGTAAGGAGCATTAAAATTTCTCATAAAAACATAGAAGCTAAATAAAATAACTCCTATGTTTTCTTGCTTCTTGGTTTTCTAGGTTCTAGGTGTGATTTTGGATATTGAAACCGTTTGACACAAATGAGAAATGTCTTTGCTACAAGCATAACTAGTAAACATTTATTTTTTCCTCTCAAAGTTTTCATCTTTTTCCACATAAGGCTTTCTGAGACAATGAGGGGGGAAAAAAAAAGGCATTATAATATATACCTATATAGCCCAAATACTTCTTTAGAATTAGTTGTGATTCATTTTAACCACTAACACCTGGAGAACAGAATCCATGTTCACATGGGAGATCCTAGATGTCCATTCACTGACTGAGGAAACCAACTATCGAAACTCACAGACTTGACTCCCTTCACCTTGAAGGAAGCCAGATCAAAGAGCCAGATACTCACATCTCTTTCACATTTAACTTTAAGATGCTCGTTAGTGCAATATAAATAAAGTAACACACAACTAACCACAAAATAGTTCTTATATTACAATTGCTTTTGAAAATAGCAGGATTTATATCTTTCAAACAAAACTTATCAGTGTTGCTATTTCATATCTCTTTACTAGACTAAGCGTAAGACCTTTGGGCAACCCATACTGCTACTTATCAGGTCTCTCACTGAAAACATTAATTAATTTATACCTTGACCAATTTTGCCTTGACCAATTTATGCCTTGACCAACTAAAATAGGCAATTTGGAGTTCTTTTTTTTTACAGTTATTACAGCTAGTCCAGATGCAGCACTGCTCAGCATGGGAGAAAATCCATCTTCATGGATTACACACTTTTTAGGAGGAGTCGAACAGCTGTAGAAGCCACCTGTACTGCAATACACAGTTTACCGTCGCTAAGAACAACAGCACAAGAACAGGCTGCCCACATTTGTTGCCTCCAATTTACCTTTTTCACCTGACACATCAGACCTAACCAGACCCTGCAGAGAACCTAGATTTCTGAAGTCAGTTAATGATTGCAAAAGACATTATTAACCAAAAATGTTAGCTTTTCAGCAGTCCCTCAACATGCTCCCACTCTGCTACATGGGACAGGCAGCTCAGTTGCATCAAACTCATTCGCAGCTCCACAGGCAACAGATACTCCTGCAAGGTGAGAAGCTACTCAACAAGAAAAAGGATGATTCTGGGTTTTTTTTTTTTTTTTTTTTTTTTGTGTAATTTCCCAGAAACAACTGCAGTGGTCACAAGATAAAAACACTGGGTAGAGAAAAGCACACAACAGGAACAGATAACGCAGTATCTGAGCCTGGCAGAGAAAGCTACAGCAGCGGACAGGCTCCAGAAGGACTGACACATGAGATTTCCCCTGCAGTTCTAACGGCAGGGGGCTCAGAGGCAGGAGAAGGAAAGGGGAACCAGTCTTCAAGTTGCAGCATTTGCCAGACACAACCAAGCAATCCCTTTCTTTGGAAGAACAGACTGGACCAGCGACTTGCAGCCTGCAACAACCTCCTTTTTCAACAAAGGGTTAACACACAAACATCTTTGATTGGGCTTGCGTTCGTCTATAGCTTTTGTGGAAGAAATAGCACCCATGCTTCTAGTAAAACTCCAAGCCCTGAAGCCGCCTTCTCCTAAACCAGGAACCTATGCAACGGTCAGAGGCAACAGGCACAGCCTGTTGCTATTAGGGCATGCACCATTTGTCTGTTGAAGCTGTTTTACCAGCGCCTGGAGAAAGATCAAAATTGAGTATGCAATGCACTGTGAGTCTGCAACACTTCCTCTGAAATCAAGACATTATTCAGTGGACCACAGAACACAGCACCAAGAATCACAGCCAGAAGCTCTCAGCACGGCGAGAGCTCGTTTTGCTGACTTATTCATTGAAAAAAGAAAAAGCAAAGCTCATCCTTCATTTCCCCTCCTCCGACACAGCATCTCTTTAGCAATCTCTCAATCTATCACGAGAACTATACTCTTATCATTGCCCCACAGTATTTGTCAACATCCCACACAGGCAGCAGGTACACACCACAGTGTACCTTTCCCATTTGAGATCGATGGGAAGGAAGAAAAGACCCCTTGGGAAGGAACCAAAAAACAACTGGAACGCACAACTCGGATGCACGCAGCAGGGCAGCGATGTGCACGAGCAGAATGTTAAACAGCTTTGCAGGCACTGACAGCCGGGTGACTTGTACTAGTCTTTGCTTAACAGTCATTAGACTAAGATCACTCATCTTTCTTTTTCTTTTTTTTTTTTTAAACTCTTAAGAGCGAATATTATCAGTGGAGTAAAATGTGTAATAATACAGCTAAGAAAGGTCCATTGGTTTCGGTGCTTCAGGTCCAGGAGACTTTGCTGTTCAGGCCAAGCCCTGAATTTCAAATGCACTTTGTCAGCTCCAAGCACGCAGTGATGCAGAAGAGCGACTGGTTGGCTGTTAGTCATGGTTAGCAGGGTCATTCACATGGAAATGTCCCTATATCTGTGGCTGGAAAGTGAATCTGCCTGGCATTACTCATTAGACAACAAGACAACAAACCCTAAAGTATTAGTTAAGTGAAGCTCAAGTTAGTACTCGTGTCTAAAGAGGCTCTTAACAGAAGTTAACATAATCTTGTCAATACTTTTTTAAGCAATATGATTTGCACTGTAACAGAGCTGAGCAACAGCCAACTGAAGATTTTGAGTGGCAGGTTTAAATCCCTGAAAGAAATCAATATGTAGACACTCAAACTCCACAGGCTGGCAATTTTATTCAGTACATCTGCCGTCTGCAGCAGAGGGGAATATTTGGTCAAGGGAGCTGCCATCCAGAGAGTTCCAAAATCCTCACCCACCAGTTCTGAGGTGCTACGACAGCGCATCAGCACCGAGGGAGACGCTTAATGGTTTAGTTTGGATTTATTGGCTGTAAGATATGACTAACGGGTTAATCTCAATGAACTGTGCTGCTTTATAAGCTAAGCTAGCAGCCACTTACGTGAACTGACATCTGCTCAGCCAGTGATGCTGCCATCACTGGGCTAGGCCAGTAATGAGCTGATGCAAGCTAAGGTGCTTTTCATGTACGTATTTCGGAAGGCTTGCCCGCTAGTCTCTGCGGTCACTGGCTCGCCATGAGAAAGTAACACATCTCCTTGGTATCTCCTATGCAGCTGAGATGCAACTGTGAGCCACTTTTGCTAACCTCGTTAGGACTACTTGAGCAGTACTTGACTGCTACTTGGAACTTATCCTATAAGAAGGTAAAAAGAAGAGCATTTAAGATACTCCACTTTTATCATCCTCTGTGAACCCTCCACTGGGGAGATTTTCCTCACTCTGCTAAAGCATCTGTGTTGACACAGGGACCATCTTCCATGCAGGCCAGAGCACCCAGGTTATCTCGCTGCCTGCACACCTGGTTAAGGGCTCTTGCAGAAGGCCAGATGCTGGTACACAAGCTGTGTTTATCTCATTACCAGGAGAGTCCAAGCCAGACAAAAAAAAAAAATCCTCTTCTCACCAAGAGGCCTATGAGTATCCGAAGTGCCATCCCTGGCTAGGATGCTGCACGATACCAACCGCTCACTCTTACTGCAACTCCTCCCATGCCGAGGCCTCCTGCCAGACGTACACAGTCCAAACCAGCAACAAAACGTGCTGGCCTGGGCAGGGCGAGCCCTGCACGGGCAGTGCCCACGTAACACAAAGGCTCCGCGCCGGCAGCTCCCCGGGGCACAGGGGGCTTCGCGCGGGCCATGGGCTCCAACGCCAGCCCTGGCTGCATTTTCAGTGTTTTCACAAGATTCCCCTTAGCAGTGCGGGCTGGATTCCCGCAGGAGAGCTCGGTGCTCGCCCAGGAAAGCCTCCTGCTCGTCCCGGCAAGCAGGAGACGCCACGAAGGAGCGGGCCGCAAGCCCTGAACCGCACGGACACACAGAACCGGTCCGCGAGCCCAAGCAGCCGCCCGAGGAGGAAGGGCCGCAGCATCACAAGCCTCCAGTGATGCTGCCTAAGAAGAGTTATTTTAACTTGCAGGCAGACGGCTCCAAAGGGCAGGGCTGGCGCACGTTTCCACGGCCCGGCACCAAACAAGCCCTTCACCCAGGATCCACACCAAACAAGCCCTTCACGCAGGTTTCACACCCAACAAGCCCTTCACCCAGGCACGGCTCCCTCCGCGCCAGCTCCCACCCGCCGCGGGCGTTTACTTAAGCCAACCGCCGCTGCCGGCCGCCGCCGGGATCCGCCGGCCCCGGGCTTGCCGGCAGCCCCGGCGCTGCGGGCGAGCTGCCGCCGGCACCGCGCCGCCGCCTCCCGGCGCGGCCGTTAAACGGCCACAACGGCCGCGCTCGGCAAGAGCGCCCCCCCACGGAGACCCCCTCCTCCCGCTGCGCTGTGCTGTGCACGGCGGGCTGAGGAGAGGGGGAGCCCCGCGCCCCCCGCACACCCCCGAGCCGAGCCGAGCCGGGCCGGGCCGGGCCGGGCCGGGCCGAACCGAGCCTCACCGCTCCGTGCCGCCCCGCGCCGTGCGCACCGGCCCGCACGTGACCGCGCCGGGGCCGCCCCCCGGGGCTCCCCCCGCGCCGCCTCCGCGCCCGCGCCCGGAAGGAGCGGGACGGGACGGGACGGGGGCGGCCTGGGCCGAGGGAGGGACAGAGGGACAGAGGGACAGGGACAGCTTCTCGGGGAGCAAACACGGCGAATCGCCGGCGGGGGAGGGGAAATAACAACAGCGAAGCGTGTCCGAGCCTCCCCTCAGCGCTGCCTCTCTCCTCAGAAATTTTAATTCCCGAATGAACACGCAGCTCCCACAGGCACCTCTGACAAAAAGGCACCAGCAACCCAGGGATGTGGTGTGAGGGGATGGAGCAAGGCCCACCTGGGTCCGGGGCCTCCTAGTCCCCCCTTAGTTAATTCCCACTGAAGGCAACAGGAGCTCCCGCAGTGCCTTCAAATCCCCACAGGAAAATATTCCAGAAGATAAACAGCACCGAGTGCTCTGGCTCGAGACGTACCCCGAGCCTGCATTGTGTGTACAAGGAGGGCTGGAAACTGGGGACGGAGCTGCATGTGCCACAGGGAAGCGTCCCACAAGTTAGGATGGGACTCTCGTTCCCAGAGTGGGCAAGTTCCAGCCTGAGCGATCGCAGGGAAGTGCTCAGGGCGTAAATGACGAGGAGTTCTTCAGCGTTGTGTTTTGCATATAGCTGCACGTATTTTCTTTTTCTTTCTTTTTTTCTTCATTTTTATTTATTTATTTTTGCACGCAGCCGTTATAAGAGCGATATATTCAAGGAAGAAAAGAGAACAAGTAGTTCTACACCTGTAGAGAGCACACCATTTTTCCATGTTTTGATTCCTGATGCTTTACATTGCCTTCTGTTAATTGAGCTTAACTGCTCTGGGGATGCTCCAGCACTAAGCATATGGTATCTGAGAGCTGTAGCGCAGCATCACATTGACCTTCTCTCCTCGGGAGCAGCTCCTCAAGCTAGTTACCCTTCCTTTCGGAGCATTCTCAACTGTCTCGTGTCTGTTTTCCTATATTTTCTTACCTACCCACGTCACTCAATAAAGCTTTTGGTTCCTTTCTTTCTCTTGCTTTTGGTTTTCAGACTTCTTTCACAATGCCCATAACTGCTTTAAGCAGCCTCACAATATACTGAAGCTGCCCCCTCATTTCTTATTTTTCCTTATATTTTACATACATAAATACTAGATATAAATATTCATATATTTCCTAGTACTTACTCTGTTTCATATAATAAAAGTATCACCAGCCCCTCTGCCTTGCAGCCAGGTACTGTGCAGTTTCTCCTGCTTCCACATTCTTCAAGGAGCGTCTGTGATTTACCAGTGCTTTGGTTTCTTCTGCACCCAGACAACTTGGGGCTGTGAAGCATGGAAACAAGGAACGCAGTTGTGACGGTATCAAACGGTTCTGTCTGTCTTGAGGAAATGTCTCCTTTTTCACATCTGTCCTTTCTCAGGCAGCCTGCTGGAATCAGTGGTGCAGAAAGTGTGAAGCACTTGCCGTGTTAGGGTTGAGCGCGTGGGCAAACAACCCTGTGCTGAATTCACTGAATTGTTTTTGTCAATGGGTTTCACAGCAGAGCGCATTTTGCATCCTCTCCTGCTCCAGCATGGGGCAATCTGACTGTGGGATTCCAAGCTGTGAGGACACAGTCAGGCTATCAGTCCTTGGATAGATATTCAAGATCTGTGCCCTGATGCAATTCTTGAGAAAGGTCCTTCTTGACTGCTTGGAGAGCAGCACAGCAAGCACAGTGTTTAATCCTAATCCTATACCTATTTTACTTATTAGGCTGGCAGAATACAGGCACAGCAGAATTGACAAGTGTGCCGATAGTCTCACGTATGGTTCTTGTGCATCTTTCCCTTGAATTACCAAGGGCAACTTCAAGTGAACAATGAAAGTAATTTTTTTGTGTAGTTCTGAACTGTTTGCAATAGGAATTTCTTGCATGTGCAAGTTTGTTGGTGACACTTTTTTCATGATTGGGAGGAAACAGCCTTGTGAAGTGGTTAATTTGCAGATGCTGTGAACCTGGTTTACTGTTGAGGAACACTCTTTGCTGCTCAGAGCAGCACCGAAGCAAGCTCAAGCAGCTCCTGGAGGCATCCTCCTCCAGAAAAGAAGTGCATGATAGAGAACAGCTCCATGGAGCATTGTAACTCACCCTGCTTATCTGAATGCAGACATGATGCAACAAAAATCTGAGGATTCTCTGCTCTCGTTTGCCTGGAGTCTCCTCAAAGTTGTTGGCAGTTACTAGACTTACAGAGGCTTTTAAGCCTTCCCAGCTCTACCGAAGACAACTGTACTATGTTTTAAAGCAGAGTGTCACAAAGTCACCCATACATGACATATGTTTCTGTATTTCACCAGCTATTTAGTCTCTGCCAAAGATTCCGTCTTTGTTTAATGCGCTTTTCCTGTTAATATGTCTGAATTAGTTTGGTCTGGTTTTAATTCCAAGACAATAAGTTGGCTGTAGGCAGAGAGGTTATAACTAGAAACCTCATTAATAGTGTACGGTAATTTGCCCCTCATCTAGCAAAATACAGCATTGTGCAACTGAAATGAGGTGAACTACTTTGTACTTAAATGCATGTATGTTCCTTGTGGGATGGTAGTGACTGAGCTTATATGAGATGTTGTTTGGTAGTAAGCTTAATGGTAAACAAAATTCTGTGTGCCCTTGGTGAGCACCTAAATGCTTCTTTAGCAAAATGCTTTCACTGAGCTGTTGTTGAGATAGTCAACAACAACTAGTCAACTGTTGTTGACTAGTACTGTCAAACAAGTACCCTCATTAGAAACAAACAAAAAAAACCCTTATACAAAAATAGAACACAGAATTGAGGGCATAAATTGGCAGTATATGATTTGACATAATAATTTTGAGCTGCTAGCATGGTTAAATTTTACGGGTTTAAAGTTTCACCTTAAAGGGCAAACTTAACAGGCAAATAATTGTCTGTACTGCTGTATGCTGCTTATTTCTTGACTCTCACCTTGAGTAGTTAGGCAGCAAATTTGCTATCACATGGATCTATTCACTTTTAGTTTGTCACTTTTATTTAAAGACTTATCTAGAAGGTCAAATATTCTTGTTTTTTTACTTTTGGCTCATAACCTTTAAGCATGCTTTGATACCAATGTAGAATTAAACAACACATTTGCACATGATAATCTGAGGAACCGCAGGCAGATGTTAAAATTGTCCTTCCTTAATCTTCCATTTTTTTAAAGAAGTTGCAAATGCACCATACTACTTGTGTTGTTCTAGGCAAAAACAAGTCGTATTTTTGATATTAAAATGTGTGGTTCTGCATAATTTACGTATTTGTGTATTATCCCTATCTTATGCTTCTATCTTTGCATATTGTGATTCCATTGAAATTAGTAGTCAAACTCCAATGAACAACAATGAGATTAAGATTTCATAATGTATGTTTTACCTGTGATTCTTAATCACAAGCAATCTTAATTCTTTACCTGTGATTCTTTACACCTAAATTGAATTTACTGTGTGTTATTAGTCTCTGTACAGTTTTCCTAATATCAAAAAAATACCAGCATGGTGTATTTAAAAAAAAAAAAAAAAAAAAAAAAAAAAAAAAAAAAAAAACAACTCCAAAAAACAAGGTCCATAAGCTTTGGATCATGAAGTTTAAAAACTAACAAAGATAAGAGGACTTTGCACTGCTAGAACAATAAAATTCACACATCCTCAATTTATGTTCAGAGGGAGAATGATCTGTGCTAGTTCCTTTTGCTATGTACTAACATAAGGATGTGGCTATTTACCTTCCCACTTTGGGCAGACTTAGGACTGTAAGCATTATTATATTGAATCAAAAAGGATTTCTGCAGGCTTGGTATTTTTTCTATCCAAACTATTGGTAGATTTACATGCCTTGCATTTAAGTAACATTCTTTCTTGTTTAAGTTTTCTTTATATACTTTTTGTCCTGAACATCATAAATATTTTTATCTGGTTTAAGCTTTTGCCTCTCTAGGATTAGATTTTCTAAAAAGGCACCAATAATGACCAAGCATACTATACAAGGCAGAACAAAGAAGTTGCATTGCCTCAGGTCGTTTAAACCACTTTGACCTTCAAAGTGGTTTTTTGGTTTGTAATTGTTTTGATTTGAGCTTGGAATGTTTTCTTTTGCTATCTATGGCTCACAAAGAGAGAACTGATAGACCAAAGGTTAGATTTAGCCATTATTTTAAATAGCAACACTCATCCACTGCTATGAAGACTGTCAGCTGGGACACGGCTTGCTATTAAGACCTGAGAGGTTCAGTTACAGAATAAAAGGAAATCCCAAACACTTGACTAAACTCTACTGTGTTGGTTCCCAAGTTTGAAATTCATTTCATATCCAACTTTAATATAACATTTATTTTATGCAGGCAGGAAATTATTCTCCTGTTAAGTACCCTTGTGCATCATATTAATTCATTTACCCTGTTAGTAATTTAGTTTGTATAAACACGTTGGAGATTCACTAATTATATTTGTCTCCATTTCTGCTCAGCAAGACTTACACAATTATAATAATCAATAAAGGAAATTGCAGGGTCCCCAGAAATCTTCCTGAGAGGTCTCCAATCCATGCAGGTTTTGTGTTTAATTCTTTTGTGATATTTTGTGCAGTACAATCTCCTTCTAATCCAATTGTAGGTTGCTAAATCCTTCATGTCAATGCTTTTATAAGGGTTATAGAAAGCAAAGGCCATAAATATTGCCAATAGTAACTTTAAATCCTTTAATAACAAATACAGTGAATACTCATGTAAACTCATTTGCTTAGCTATGTCATAACTAGTAACTTAGGATTTGCAAACACTGTATAGGTTTTGCTATCAAAATGTTCAAAACTATCTCATAGCATCTTTAACATTTATAAGAAAACATAATGGTAGGACAAACAGATGCAGCACTAAATACTCATCTTTTGTAGGTCTTTTTTAAATTAAATCTTTGTTGTGTTGGGGTGAGGAGGAAATTCACATACGTTACTTTCAACTAATACAGAATGGATTAATGGACTAAGAACATTTTTTCAAGTTTGCACCCTAGGCCATCTGAACCTGGGATTTAAGATTTTTGGCTCAGATATCATCAAAACTACAGTCTGCTAACTTCTGATATGCATATTAAAAGCATGCTCTAATATACTTCTAAATTCCAATAGATTTTAATTAAAATTTAGGAGCCAAAACAGGAGTGTGAAACTTAGATGCTCTTGGTGAACCTAGGTCCAAGCATGTAAGAAATTTTTGACTTCAGACCATCTCTGTGATCTGCTGCCCTCAGGTTATGCTCTTACCCAATAGTGGCAATCTCTACTAGAACTACAAGCCCAAGAATGTACATGTATAAGCATCGCAGGAATTACTGCTTCCGTATTATGCTGTTGCACCCCTAGGATTAACTGTATCCAGGTCTAACCTCCCTTAGAGCTTTTCAGTTATAATCTCTCAGCAAACTATTCAGTGCTAAGCTTTTCCTGTAATGATGTGAATCTTCCTTGCTAAGGTAACATGTTGCTTCATCGGTACCTCGTATTGCCTCCATCTTTGCGACAGAGTTTGGCACTTCCATCACATCCCCTCCCTTTACGTGGGATGACTAACCTAATTACTGGCAAGTTCCTTCTAGCACCCGATCTGAAATATCCTAACAGCCAAATCAAATGTACTTCACATCTTTCTCGGAGTGGACGACGAGAATATCTTCTCTTCTTTGAAGCCATCGTTTTAGCATGTGAAGGATGCCTACCTCTCTCAGACTTCTCTCTAAACTAAAAAACTCTTCACCAGTCTTTTTGGATGATAAGTTTTCTATGTTTGTGATTGATTTTATCACATTAATCCTGACTTTATTCATCCTTCTTGAAGGATAGTGCTAAAATTGGACACAGTTCCAGCTCTGGCTTTAGTAGCTCTGTACAGAGCAGGATTACATCACATTTGGACATCCCAGTATGATGGGTCTCCTTTAAGCAAAAACAGGACATTATTGAGGGACACTTAGTGTGGAATTCACTATAACCTCCACATAATTTCTGTGGAAGTCAACCTAGCCAGTCATTTTCCATGCTGAATTTATTCAGCTGGTAACACACTGCTCTATTTGTCTCCATTTGGTTGCATCTATTTATTTTTCTTTTGCTATCAAAAATGTCCAATTTGTCACAACTGTTCCCCATTCTGATTCTGTTCTCTGAGGTATGTGCAGATTCTCCTAACTTTTGAGAAGGAGGAAAATGTAGTTTAACCTTAATTCTTTACAACTAAATTAGTATAAAAATATATTGGAAAAAAAACCCCAAAAAACAGGAACTATAAACTGCAGAAAAAAAGGAGCACCTATACTTTGCACAAAGGAAAAAAATAGAGACATTCATTAAAAACTATTTTGTTTTAACTGAGCAGATCTGTCTTTAAAACAGATATGGAAGGTAATTTGAGGAATTTCCCATAAGAAACTCTGTTAAGAGAAATGAATTGCATTTCTGTAAGTATAATGAAAATTTCACGTGATACCCATAATTTTTCATTTATTTTTAATAAGTGACTATAAGTACGCCACTCATTGATTTTGATTGACATAAGCACAAGGTTGGAATTAATGTATCTATAAACTGACTTGGAATTGCAGCTGCTTGTTCGCGTACTTTAAACAGGATGCAACAGGCAGGGAAAACACGATCTGATGAGGGTAATCTCAATTCTCTAGCAACATGGAACTGGTGTATCTTTTTAAAAACAAATTATTAGTGCAGTATGTTGACCTATGACGCTCCCAGGGCAAGAGCAGGACACACAAGGCCAGGAAGGACCAGGATACACGTAGCGCTTCCAGCTGCGCCATGCCACTTGCGCGCCAACAGCTGACGCGGCTCCCACTGCCGCGCACTGCGCATGCGCCCGCTACCCTCCCTTCGGGCAGAGGTGCTGGCAGGGGAAGGACGGGCGGCTTTAATGACGCTACTGCGCACACTCCGCTGCCCGCGCATGCGCACTACCGCCTGGCAGGGGCCGCTGTCCGCCCCTTCCCTGCTCCCCGCCTCCCCTCAGGTCCCCATGGCGGCGAGCGAGCCGGACACGGCGCAGCAGCAAGTGAGCGGCCGTGGGGCAGGGGACACGCGCGGGGGAGGACAGCTTGCGCGTGGCCGTGTGTGTGCGGGGAAAGTCTCGCGGGGGCAGCGCGGCCCCGCCCCCTCCGTCATGGCAGGGGCGGGGCTGGCACGTGGCGGCCCCCAACGGCCACCAACGGCCCCCAACGGCCGCATCGGCGCAGGGGGCAGGGAGTAAAATGTAGGGGTTGGGGAGAGGTGGGCGAGGTCAGTTTGTTGTGTGAGTTTGCGCTGAAGTCCCAGTGTTTTTGCCTGCTTGGGAGTGAATTTTGTCCCAGTTGTTAATTGAACTGTAGAGCAGCATGTCTCAAAATTGTTCCTGCCACACTGGATTATTCTTATTTATGTTAATACATTCCCTTTTCTAGCTTGATGAAATTGAAGCCCTTTCGTCCATCTATGGTGACGACTGGTGTGTTGTTGATGAAGATGAAAAAGTCTATTGCATCAAGATAAGTGACTGTCTGGAGCAACCTAAATGGACCCTCTGCCTGCAGGTATTTTTCAAGTAGTGTTGTTAAAAGTTCAGCACAGAACATGTCACCGCACCACCCCACAAAACCCTATTCCTGTGTGAAACCCTTTTAAATAGGACTGAATATGGATCAACAAGCCTCCGGATCAGAGTGCCAGGTGCGCTTTTCAGTGACAGTTCCTATGCAAATGCCATGTCTGTCAAAAACTAATGCCAGTGAGTTTCCACAAGACTATTAAAAAGTACTTTTTTACATTGGCTTCGCACAGAAGTGAGTGTACCAGCTGTGGCCACTTGTAGACCAGAAACTGAAATCAGATCAACTGAACTGAGTAACTTATTACTGTGTTTTTACAGCACTGAAAATAATAGATTTATTTGGAAGAGGTAACATTGACATGTCAAATTACGCAAGTACACATTCCCTTAAATATATCCAACAGCCATATGTGCAGCTGTTTCCATGCTTCTTTGGTTTTATTTGTTTGTATGACATTTATTGCCCAAAGTCTACACTGTGGAATATATTACTTGTATGTGTAACAGTTACTGGAATTCTAAATATAAATGGAAAGGTTTTCTTCATTCTTCATATCAACAAAATCAAACTGTTTTCTTCACCTGGAATAGTGATTGTCATCCTAATGTTCCACATCAGAGTGTGTAAGTGAAGCTCAGGCTGTTCAGTGGAATAGTCAGTGAATACTTACGTGAAATTTCTTTCAGGTAATTTTGCCTCCAGGATATCCAACTGCAGAGCCGCCTATTTATCAACTAAAGTAAGTGACATTTTTTGTCCAAAAGTTTCAAGACTTTTTTTTTTTTTTAATATCTGTATATATTTTCTGAGTTAGCACTATTAATTTTTTAAAGTGTAAGTTGAAGTCTATTTCAGATAACTCCCTGAATTAAAATATCCTTGGGATGGGGGTGTTTCAAACAAGAATGTTACTGGTTCTCTCAAGCTAGCCTCATGGATCCTCTCAATGACAATTAATTTTGTAAATGTAATAGCTGCTACAGTACTGAAAGAACCAGAAAAGAAAGCTTCAAGATGTATCAGGCAACTCAGGAGCAACAATAGCCTACAATGAAAAATGAGGTGAAAGTAAGCCCAAGGACAGCGTTTGGAAGGGAAACTAGATGCTGCTGCTTTTACCGAGATTTTTAAAACTGAAATCATGTTCAGCAGGAATGATTGACAAAATTTTACTTATGTGTTTTCTGTCACGTTTGTTTTAAATGAACATTTGCTGAGCTCGTTAGAGATGCAGGGAATGGTGTATGGGCATAGTTTTCATTGTATTCTTTTCATCCTAGTGCCTCTTGGCTTCGAGGACAGGATTACATGGAACTAGCAAATAGCTTGGAAGAGATATATGTGTAAGTAATAGAGAGTGGAACATGTTTAAAGGAGACAGTGAATTTCCAGTTTTGTGTCATGCTCTGTGTGGGTTTTTAAGTGCCCATATTAGTCGTTACAAGATGATTGTTGTATTAGTCATACAAAAAGTATTACAAAAAGTAATTTCTTTTAGAAATCAAACAGTCAGATATGCTGTATGTTTACTATACTTGACATTTTGTAACACCTAATTGTGCTAAACCCTATGATTTATTTCTTTTTGACTGTTTAGACTTGCTGCGCTTTGTGGATAGAAGTCTTCATTTCCTCCTAATCTGTGGTTGTTTAGAATTTTTGAGATTCTTAAAGAATTTAGTGCTATGAAATGCAAGATTTCTGTATCTCTTCTATATTTTGGTATTAAACTGCAGGATGTGGAAAATCTTTGTTGATATCTTAAAGCAGAGAGGCAAAACAATTTTGTATTAAAAACAAAATTTCGGCTAAGGGATGAGTAGGCTTTTAATCAGTTCTACACACGGTTTAATTTACTGTAACTGTAAAGTAATATAGACAGTTTATTGTCACAGCAGGCAGCTAACAGCAGCAACTCATAACACATGAGAATAAACATAACATTTAGAAATACTCAAATTATATGATTTTATAGTGCTGTGAAATTGGGGTAGTTAATGTGGAAATTGTAAATAGTTTATTTAATCCTTTTAGATGCCCAGATAATGTAGATAAAACAAAACTGAAATATATCATAACCAAGAATGATTATGCCTAAAATACTAAAATTATAATACTGAGCATAAGAAAAGGATTGCTTTTTAATGACATGTAACCAGGAATGCGGTATTCTAGCCTGCATGAGGGGTTTTATCTAATTACAGTTACCTTAGGTCACTGAATTTCTTAGCTGAATAGCAGATAATTAAAGCAAATAAAATGGAATTGTTAAAAATGGAAGAGGACGCTCGGTAAAAAGTTATGTGGGATCATATTAACCATCAATATTCAGTGGTGCAGAAGGAGCAGAGATTGAGAGTCTCTACCAAGAGTGGAGCTTCTGCAGGTTGTTCCTATACTTTGTCCTGAGCATCTGGAGCAACTTGTCCCATGACAACTGCAAAGGAGAAGAGTGCACTTCCAAAGCACTTGTCATTGGGACAGTTTTGCATTTGGTTAAGTTACACTTCTCTGATCAGTCCCTGGGAGCTGTGTTTTGTCTACATCAGTTGCTGTTAAGAAGCCTTTCTGCTCTCTTGTCATTTTTACTTGTTTGGCAGAAAGTGAATATGCTTCTACTTTAGGCCATGCCTATGTTTTTAGACTGTTTCAAACAGAAAGTGATCTCCAAGGTCATGTAATGCGACATGTTAATTTAACAATTGCTCAGGTTAAACCGAGTGCCCCACGTCTGCAGTAACAACTGATGTGTACAGTATTCCTCAAAAGCCTTTGATCTGACACAAGCTCTGTGTAATTATCTGAGTAATTATCAGGTAAACACAGTGCATGGTTTGCAGGTGTTTTTTTTTAGCAATTGTTCAAGTGACCTACTTTGTTTCTTAGCCCTAATTATCTAAACTGCTTACTTTTGCAGTCTAAGAAAATTTGAACTATACTGCTAGTTATTACTTTTTATTAATAAAGGTGGGAAAAGCAGATAATTGCAGATCACAAGCCCATTTGGGGAGACCCAAAGCACTTAAAAATTGAAAATGCAACAGATATTTGGATATTTGGATTTTTGGATTTTTTTTTTTTTTTTTTGACACCGACAAGTAAAATTTTTATTGACGCAATATAGCTTTTTTTTTTTTCCTCAGGACTTAGGAATCTAAGTGGCAAGATTTAAAAAATAAATAAATAAAGAGCCTAGAAAGATTACCTTTAAGACAAAATATAACTTGCTAGTTGAAATCGGATTATAACTGTAGATATTGTTAGTTACTTGCTCCAAGCAGAAAAGTCAGATTCTTCTCTCTCTCATTCCAAAGCCTTTCAAATTCAAAAATTTCCTAATAACAACTCCGTATTAAGAAATAGACTATGAGATGGGAAACAGTAAATATATTTCAGATGTTGCTTAAATCTTGATTCTGTAGTTAAAATGCCATAATTAAAACAAATGTAGTCATTTGTGTATTGAAATGGTGCTTCTATGTGATAAGCAATGGCTTATCGGTGAAGTAGGGCACTGATTTGTTTTAGAATCTGTCCAAATTTTGAGAGTCCTACAAGTTTATAGCATCCTTATTGTTCCTTGAATATTTTTCTTGCAGTAGGTATATGTTTAAATTTCTTATTTTGTTCATCAGTAGTATTGAGCACAGTTAGCAAAGTCAGCATTTAAAAATGTAATTTTGTCATTTATATGTACTTTTATTTTGCCCCAGATGGTGGCAGTAAATATAAAATTATTAATGAGAAAGTGTGAGAGAGAGCCTAAGGCTCTAAAACTTCAGTTTTGATTTGGAGACAAACATGCATAGCTCATATCAAAATACTGTGAAGATTCCTTTCTGTAGCAACATTCTGAGTATTTTTTGAGTTGTTTGGGTGCTGCTGTGCTTGAAGGCAGTATTACTTAACTCTGAATGTACATGTGAAAAACACGTTTCTCACTGGTGCCACCTAGCTAAGTACTCCCAGACTTAAATCCTTATGGCTCCTTTAGGTCTGCTTTGCTCCTAAATTCTAGCACATCCATCCTGCCTGGGCTGCTCCACTTGTACTGCCACTGCCATAATATGCAGTCCCTCAAATTTAACCCTGCCTGTAGGTGTGCTGAGCACCTCAGTGGGAAAGGAAAGGGCACCTTTCCCAGGAAGAAGCTCTGCAAACTCAAAGGCAAAGACTCTCCTGCAGCTGCAGAGTGGCTGAAGGAAGTCGCCAGTGGCAGTACTTTGTTTTACAGAACAACTGACTAAAGAAAGCTCTGAGGCCGCACACCCTGGATTAGGATTCTTTCAAAGAGTCACTCAGTAAGGGAGACTGCACAGCTTAATCTTTGCTCCATTGCTTTCACTTTCCTTTGTGGCCACTTTCTATCAGTTGCCTGTTTTCCTCCATCACTGGTGCTTTTAATATATGTGACAAAAATAGTGTATAATGATGCAGTTTCACACAGAGAGATTCCTAAATAGACCCTTAAATGAGCCTATCAAAGCTCTTTAACACTCTAGACTGTATCTACTATTTTTGTATGTCTGAAATTTGCATGTGATGTAATGTTTTTAATTACACTTTTCAAGTGAAATCAACAAAAAAAGGATGTTTATTCATTGTGAATTTTAAACAACTTCTAGACAGAACCTTGGTGAAAGTATTCTGTATTTATGGGTGGAGAAGATACGAGAAGTTCTGATTGAAAAGGCACAATCATCAGATCCAGGTACTTCAGAAAATTGTTTGTTTCTGATTACTTTTTTTTTAATCGCAGAGTAAGAGTTCAATGTGGCTTAAAGTTTTATGGCCAGTTTTGTATTGGATCTAGATAAAAGAAAAGAGCAGTCTCTTTTTTATGGATTATTGTTTTACCACTGTGCTTTTCCTTTTTAAAAAACAATAGGAGAAAGAGATGGGGGGATGTCAGTGAATTAGAGTGAGGGCCTCTTAGCAATTCTCTTAGCAACTGAATTACTTCGGTGATAACCGAGTAGGGTATGGAGGATTGTGATAGTTAACAGTTAACAGTGATAGTTAACTTTGGGTGTTGAATGCACTCTTGGAAAATTGGGAGTAGCCTGAAGAGAAGACAAAATTCAGTTGAATATGCACATGAATGATTTTATTCAGTCTCGATTGAATTGTGCTATATTGGGGTGAAAATGTATCTGATCACAAGAGTGCAGAGATTCTTTGATTCTTCTGCACTTGTAAAGAGGTGCATACTGTTGCTTACAAATGATAGAGTTTGTGTAAATTCATAGGTCTTTTGAAGAACTGTTTTTCTTTTGTCATCTGCTATTAAATGCGTGACAGATGTTTATATACCTCTCGTGCACTTGTGGCGAAAGAAAATAAGTTTGTGGTGAATGTTGGTTTAGCTCTATCGGGAGTAAACAACTGAGGAGAAAAAATGTAGGTCAAGTTTTAGTCTTTCAGTAAACTGCATTTTGGTGCTACATCAAAATAAATACTTGTCATTGGCATCACTGAACGAGTGGATATTGAAAAGTGAAGGTGTTAAGGTCAGTATTGCAAATTTGTTGAGTATTTGGACTTCATGGCTTCTACTTCAACTAATATTTTTTTCTAGATCTTTTTAGCATGCTACATTGCATTTCCAGAATATTCTGGGAAACACCTGTGTAACAAAAACTCGCATCATAAGCCCTCTAAAGGGGTATCTAGATTGTGATAAACTAGCTTGTCTGTATGGTGGACTCCCCCTAAATCCAATTGCCTGAGTGATGGCAGTCTGTTATTTATGCTTTTGCTATTGACTGTTATTTTCCATATGTCATTTGCATGAAGACAAATACAACTGCAGGACTCCCAGAGCAGTTGAAAAATGCCCAGAGAGATGTTGAAATTTAATGATTTTATAACCCCATTAAGCAGCATTGTGCCATAGCTTTACACTTTTCCAGAAATGACCAATAAATGACTGAACCTCCCTGAATTGAGGCTATTTTGGTCTCTAAATTCAGATTGGATTAACAGTAGCATTGTGAACATTTAATGTTCTTTTCGTCTTAGAAATAGTGTCAAAGTAGAAGGTATTATGTAATTAATTGCACATGGATCCTATATCATGAGTGTTCTGTTCCTAATTCTAGGCAAGCTTTTAGCTAATAATGGCCTAAATATTTATGGTTTTCTGTAATTAATATTATTATTCTACATTTTGTAATTTGAGGAAAAGCATATGGAAAGATTGTATTAATTACCTTCTGTTAGCAGAACCAGATAATAAGAAAACCAGTGAAGAGGTTGATGAAGATAATGAAGATGATTTTCTCCTGGACTACCAGCCGGTTCAGGAAGAATCAATTAAAATGTTAAATTTTATTACATCTGAAAGCCAAGAAGGTAAAAATATTTCTTGTTAATTCTGATGAAATAGTTTGGAAGAGAGAGATAGACCTTAAAATTCTGTTTTTTACTTGACTTTTGAGTAATACAAATTAATAACATTGAAAATTACTGTAAAGTTTAATAACTTAAAAAATGTATATTTCAGTGCTTCTATATGTGAGCTTGTATACTTAACTGTAACTTATGCCTTTTTTAAAGTTAAGATGTTCCTCACTTAAGTAGCCACATACTTTGTTTCAGTACATTAAAAAGAAACATTTCCCTGTTTGTATTCTGTAGATGAAGAGCTGCCCTTGATACAACATGGAAACCCAATCACAGACCGAAGGAGCACCTTCCAGGCACATTTGGCTCCTGTGGTGACCCCGAAACAAGTTAGTAGAGATTGAGGAACAGATCAGAGTGGTTCTGGCTATACTTTGTCAAAACACTCCTGAAAGACTGAAATTATCTGTCAATCAATTTATTTATCTTGTTTTATCTGTGTGTGCTAATATTGTCTGAGTACTCGCCAGCTTTTAGCTTGCATTATCACCTAAATAGTTACTCTGCAGTTGTTCCCAGTAGTTCCCAAAACTGTTTCCCAGTTTTATTATTGAAGAGGGTTGACATTGCTGTTTGTTTCTGTTAAGTGCCTTAGATGTGAGAGAGAGGAAAAGAACACTGATATTTGCCGCTTGGAGGTTGATAGTTTGTCATATGCTATTTGGAAGCTACTGAATCTGCCATATGCCGTTTGGAAAATGAAATAAATGATATTATGAATCTTTCCTCCAGGAAGGAATTCTATAGATGATTCTGTAGAAGAATAAACTCACAGAAACAGCAAATCTTTATCTAGAATTAATTGAGAGGGATAAGCATGGTTATACAGTTGTATTTGTGTACAATTAGTAGGAATATTGCAATAGTTCCCATTGATCACTGCAACTGTGTCTGATACAGGCAAAGAGTGGATGTATTCCCAGGTAGGATGGCCATATTTTGTTTCCCAACATCCATCCCAACTTTCAGCAATTTAACACATTTTTCTTCCATTCATTTTGTCAGCTTGTGCTGAAGCCTGGCTTTGCAATAAGTCACCACTATTACCATCCTCATCTTACTGTTTAAATTCATAAACACTACACAGCTGTTTAGCTTTTGTGCTACAGCTGTATCTCTGAGTACTTTTTTTATTATGTGTTGACAAAACACACTTCTGATAGGCTTCGTTTCATATATGTTTGGAAAAAATATCATTATTACTTTCATTTTTACACCTCCAAAAAGTTTGACTTGCCTCATGATGCATTTCTCATCTGCGTTGCCACCTGCACCTTCTTGTCATGTTTATCTTTATTTGGGTATAATTGCAGTTTTGTGAACCCAGATTCAGTTTTCTTGAACTTTTCTTTTAGAGTTTGTAAAGTGATAGTAATTATGTTTCTAGGCTTCCTGGGCAATAACTCAGGAGTGTTAAAGCACTCCATTATAGCTTTTGTTAAAGGAGCACTGACCCTCAAAAGTTTTCTTAGCTCTTCCTGTGAACAGTGTTGCCTCAGAAAGAGAGGAGATCAGGGTCAGTGGCCTAATCTCCTTTTGTCTTTCGCTAATACTGTCACTCATTGCTGATTATTTATAAGACAGTTCCTATACCGGCAGACATGTATTTCCAAAATTCTTGACACAATGTCTGTGTCAAGAAAGAGCATTTACTTAAAGCAGGAGAGTTATTTTACAAACGAGTACATTCTTAAGTTCTTCTTTTATGGCTTCTCTTTAAAGACAATGTAACTTAATAGACCTGGAAATTTCAGGTCAAAACTTTTTGATATATGGTGAGTATAAAGGTAGAGCAATTCCCCAAGGGACAAATTCATCTTTTTTTTTTTTCAGTGAGTCTTGCTGCACAGTGAGACTTGATTGATCTCCACACTGCAGGGCAGTTTTGCTCTTCTAGAGATTCATTTTTCTAAAAAAAAAAGAGGCAATAGGGGTGCAGGGTGGGATAACCATGGCACTTGTAATAAAAGGTTCTTGCTCGTCTGTGACATGATCAATGCGTGTCTGTAATGCTCCATCTGCATCATCTGTTTGTTGGTGTGATTTTTAATACAGTACATAGATTGCTGTGTAAATTCTTTTATTGCATATATTTATACTGGAATCTCACTTTTACTGTTGTTTTCAATGACAGCCAGACTAGTACTGTAGTTGTTTTTGTAACAGAATGTACTGCTATAAACCATAGGGAAAAGGAAAGCAATGGATGTATTTCGTGTAGCAAGCTGCATTTAGTTCCATTGCTTTTCTTTGTCGCCCTTTGGCTCATTCTAATGCTTAAAAAGTACTTTGCTCTTGGACTTAACATTGAGTTTGTAAAATGGTACATAGAGCTGACCCGTTGTTTAAGGATCTTTTGTGTCTTTTATGAGCAGGTGCCTGACTTTCATGTAGAGAATTTACATCCCTTAATTTTGAGACTTTCTTGCTCAGATAATCTGAAAGAGAACAGGAATAGAGGGGAGAAACAGGGCAAAGAAGGCTAAAGAGCTGCAGCGCCGAGAAGGGTATGCTATGGGCTGGTGTAAGGTGCCTCTGTCACAGGTTCTTTCTAATACAGACTTGGAATGAATCTTTAAGATGCTTTTAGGAGCGTGATAGCTAACAAATGACTAATGTCGAAGGTGGTGATCGTTTCATAGGCTTTGTATTCTAAATGCATTTACTATTTTTTTCTATGACTGTAATATATAATATATTATAATATATAATACTTACATATTAAGTAATATAAGTTGCCTTTCTTCTGCAGCCCTTTTGGGGGAGAAAAAAAAGAATATAGGTGTCTGAGGAAATTTCTCGTTAATAATAGAAGTTTTTCATTGAGGTATCTTATATTTGAGATAATTTTTTAAGTTTTCATTTGAAATTCTTCCAGAGAATTGGAAATCACACAGTATAGCTAAAACAAATATTAAATATGTATATTCATTACTACACAGAGACGTTTTTCTCTTGAATGGAAAGCAGTTTACTTGCCTGCCATGTTTGCCCAAACTTTCTCAACTTCAATAATGCTTTGCTCAAAGTCATATCAATTATGTATGATCTGTTAAAACAATGCCTTGAGCAAAGCTGTCATCTTTGCTAGACCCAGCTGATAAGGGTTGAACAATTGTAGCTTGTTTAATTAGAAACAGGAGTTGAACTAATACTGAATTTCATACTGCTTAAGAGCAGAGATAGAAATGTTGTGAGAATATTTGTTGTCTGGGAAATGCTGACGCTTTCTGACCTTTAAAGAGAATGTAAAGAGAATTTCTATGAAATGGAAACACTGAAAAATTTGGTTTGAGAAAGGTCTATAAGTGAAACGTAGTAGAACTTTCTTAACCTCTCCTGTTTCTGTGGGTTTGGAAAAAGCAGTATGTAATGTGCACCCTGTCAAGTTGTATCATATTATTCCAGCATAAGATTATTTTTGAAATAAGTAGTAAGGTGGAATTTATGTTTAATATTGATTTGGAAACGTTTTCTACATTCTGCTGCCTCTCCTGTTTTGTGAAGCGAATTGGCACCTTTGCATATTCAGCAGTAACGTGAATTAAGCACACTGTGTGCTAATTCAAGGAACAGCACTTCTCAATATCCCAGAAAAAGAATTTGAAATTAGCTTTAGGGTACTGATAAGATGTTCCTTGAGTTAGAATTTTTAATATCTATTTTATTGCTAAATATGTCAAAGCTTAAAACTGTTTCATTTTGTTATTAAAAAGAAGACATTTGTTTAGCAGTTCAATTGAGAGAATGTGTACAAAAAAAACTTGTAAATTATTTCTGTTTTTTTTTCTTTAAAGGTAAAGAGAGTTCTTGAAAAATTATATGAAAATAAGAAAATTGCAAGTGCTACCCACAACATATATGCATACAGGTGAGAGCTGAACAGTGATTTTTCAGTATTTTTTTGACAGTATGGGAGAAAAATAAAATCAATTAAAGAAGTTCTTTACTAATAAATCTGTGTAGAAGTAGGTTTCTTATTCATATATTAAAGGTTTGAGGTTTTATTTTTAATTTGAGATTAAGAAAGTATCAGGAAATAAAATAGGGGACATCTAGAGCACATGGCACAGGGTTGCATTCCTACATCATAGTTCATACTTAAATCTCATAGACTTAATTTCAGATAGGTTTAGGCTCAAAACTGAAAGTCTTTCTTAACAGGGGCTTTGCACTCATAGTAATTGTGAGTTAACTTGAGGTAGTCTGAAGAATTTGTAAAAGCCTCTAAACTCATATTATTCTGTACAGATAGATAATTGTGATTTACACTAAGCTTCATTCTGTGTTCATATAAGTGCCCTTAGGAAAGTGAATCTTTATGAAAGATTTCTGAGACTTGAGTAATCATGTGAAAATGTTAATTGATTAATATTTTTTAAATCCATTCTATTTTTTCTTTTTTTTTTTTAAGAATATACTGTGAAGATAAGCAGACCTTCTTACAGGATTGTGAAGATGATGGGGAGACAGCAGCAGGAGGACGTCTTCTTCATCTTATGCAGGTTATAGGAATTTGACTTCTGACATTCTTTAATAGATTTTTAAAATCACATATGTGTAAATAAATTTATACCCATTTATTAATTCTTGTTCTGCTCTTAGTCCAGTGAATGGTTGCTTTCTGGGACATGAAAGAAAAGTATAGACTGCTGCATGCGTATAATAAATACATAGTTTTCCACTCTTTGATCATAAAAATTAGTACCATTTGTAGATTTTGTTAATAATTTGGAAAGTTCAAATTAACTTCTGATTGCTAAGCTTGCTATGTGATGCAGGTATACAGAAAAAGAAGACTGAAGCAAACTGATGCACAAGACAGAAGAGCTGACCTAAGCTCAATATTTTGTTCTATTTCCTTTTGTTGTTCTTAACGAGACTGTTTGAACTTGCAGAGTTGGACTTCAAATGGAAAAGGTAGTGAGAATGAGAGAGTTGTTTTGCTAACTTTCCATATTTCTTTGTGCTGTTTCCCATCTGGGTCCTTAGCCTTCCTGTTTACATACTTCTTACTTTTCAGAGATTGCAATAATATTCTCTCTGTAGAGTTTTTACTAAATGTGAACTGAAATAGAATAGTTGTGATTCACCAGCGTGATGCAAGTCCATGAGCAGAACCCCAAGTAGTGTACATAGGGAAAGATACAGGGAAGAGCAAGGTCCATTTTGCACTGTGCCTTAAGTTATTTAACTGTATGGGCATGCTAATTACTCAGAGGGAGGTATCTCAGAGATACCTGATTTATTCTGAGCTTATATTGAACAGAGGGTGTTTTCAGTCTGCTAATGTATACATCTGTAAGTTGCCAATTTTACAGTGTCTAAGCTCTTACCATTCTATAAAAAAGCAGTTTAGGAAATGACATGAAGTGATGCCTTTCCAATGTGAATGTGTATAAATCACTACATCTGCAGTGAATGGAGCACACTGGAATGCATTTGAATTTTGAGAGTTTGTACATAGGAATCAGAAAAGCTGATTTTCCACAACTAGGAAAAGATTAAAATAGTTTATGGGCTTATTCCTCCTCATTTTGGAGTGGTGATACGGGCATAAAAGTTGAGTGGTTTGCTGCTGTAGTTACAGGTCTTCTCTGTAATAGAAGTTTTATCTTGTTTCGGATAAACCTGACTCTTCAGTCAAGCTAGCATTTTTCAGTTTTAAAAAACAGTTTTGCAGATTAACTCTTAAAATTTAAAATCAGAGTTTAAAAAAAATCTGTTATGTATTTAGCATCCAGTTTACCCTGAACATTTGCTGTAAGTGGACTTTCTTGCTGATGTGTAAATGTAGAGCAGAAAATGCCCAACACAAACAGCCCCAATCCTTTTTTTCTGCTTTTGACACTATCCTTTTTGTTTTAAAAATCCAAGGAAATTTTTCTTACCTTCACAAACGGCTCTAGAATCTTCTGATATCTTTTTTCAGATTACAGAGATGCTTTTTTTTTTTCCCCTCCCTCCTTGATAGAAGTCATGGATGGTGCTTATCTGCTTACTGATAGCTGCCTCTTAAGGGGTTTTCCACCTCCTTCACCCCACCACTGTGTAAGCTGCAGAGGATGGTATTTTTGCAGAGCCACACACAAATAAAGCTGTTTGCTCTGCCTGACTCCAAGGCATCTGTAGCCATTAGTGTAGTACTGCACAGGATCTAAGATTAAACTGTTTTTTAGGGAAGATTTTCCACAGCAGTTTTAGACTTCCCAATTTGAGGGCCACATTCAGCATCATGGTCACTATTCTTGCAAGACTAATTTTAGCAAAAACAGTAGTTTGGGATTGTTGCTTCATGTTTCCCTGCACGAATATAAACCTGACTTAAACTGTGATCCGTGGGCCTTTGTGCTTCTCTTTGCGTCAGCTTTCATGTGACTTGCTCAGCTCATTCTGACTGGGCAATTTCTAGCTCTCTGTTTTGCTCAGATGGGGTAAATCTGCACAAGGTGATGGCTTTATACAAGTGATGAGCTAAACCAACACTTGCAATTTGATCTTTGAGACTTCAGGGTAACTTGGAAACTGGGATTTTGCAAAGGAAGTAAAGAGTTGATGGTTTGGCAAGACATATATTTCTCTCCTATATTTAGACTGCCTTTCTAATGTTTGTTTGCTGCTGGTGATGGAGATTGCCTTGAGGAGAGAATTGTTGTCAGGCAGAATAAACAAGAGTTTTCAAGTCTTGTCAAGTCATATTTAGATACTGTGAATAATAAGGTTTTGAAGATCTTCATTGTTTCTTGGCTTAAATGACAGCAAAAGCAACCATAATTTTATCTTCTGTTTGATTCTCTCCTTATTTATAGCTTTGAAAACCCCATATAAAGCTTTAGTTCTTTTCGGTCCTGTTTGCTAATGAAGACCATCAGCATGAAGTCTGTGTGTATGTGCTCATTGGAGGGTGGAAAGCTCCTGCTGGTGGGCAAGGAATCATGAATCAAACCTCTAAGATTCAGAGGGTTCTGTGTATCCTCAAGGGGCCCTTGCTGAAACCCTGCAAATGGCAACAGTCCCAGCTGTGGCATTTCCAGGATCTATATGGCCCAGGCCTCAGTTGTCTGTCCTCTGGCTGTCATTAGCTGCATACACCAGCATTTGAAAAGTGTGGAGGGATGGTTTGCCTAGTAGCAGGGGCTCTCTGGAAATAATATGCCATGTCAAAAAATAAGCATAACTGAGTAATACCCCTGTAAATAGTATTTGAGGGCTTTGACACCTGGATAAGCAACTGCAGTATCTGTGAGATAGGTTTGTCCCTCTCTGAAGGAGGTAGTGACTCACTGTGCTGTGAAGTTGCCTTTGGGTAAAAGCTCCAAAAGGGAAATTTACAGCAGAAGCACTGACTTTGTCTTTGTTACCCTGTGGTAACCTCTGTGTGTGAAACAGAGGTGACTGTAAGTTCTTCCCAAAAGCACAAAAAAAGGTAGGCTGTTTCTATATTTAAGATGAATGTCAGCAGCAAAACTACAGTGAAAAAAAAATATTTCTTTTTCTTTAACAGATCTTGAATGTCCACAATGTGTTAGTTGTGGTGTCTCGCTGGTACGGAGGTATCCTGTTAGGACCAGACCGTTTCAAACACATCAATAACTGTGCAAGAACGATCCTTGTGGAATGCAACTATGTGCATTCAGCGGTAAGTTACAGCCATTTAGAGTGAAGATCTTTATATGATAACTTAGAGAAACTGCCACTGAAGCAGGAAGGGAAGCAATACTAGCTGTGTCATCTTCTAGTTGCTTTGATGCATTCATAGTAAGTCCAGAATTATTGCAAATACTCAGGGCAGTTTTATCTTTTCAGATTGCACAAAATAGCATTGTTCTCTTTAAAACGGTGTTTTTTATCACTTGTTTGGCAGAACTGTAGTGCTAACAGTAAACAAAAAAGGGTAAAAATGAAGACACCTCTGAATGAAAAATACATGATGGTGTTAGGTGCCATGTGAGATCCCTGTATGATGGTAAATGTCTTGAAAAACTGGTGCAGGTGCAGTTGGGAAAAGAAAGTTTCCTGAACACACTGCTAGTAGGAACTCCTGGTCAAGTTGCATGTGTAGCAGTATTGACTTGAAAGATACCAGAAGAAGATGTTCTTCTTCTTTTTTAGTTACTATTTAGCAACAGGATGTTTTTCAAAAATGACAGACTTAATATTATACCCAGCCTTGTGTGGGGTCCACCTTAAGATAAAATTACAGCACAGCTGTGCTTTTATTAAAAACTTTCAGAGAAGCAAACTGTGAAGCTGCCTGCATGTCCTTGCCAGGGCTGCAGTGCCTGCAGGCAGAGCTGGGAGCTGCCTTTCCAATCCTGTCTGTAATTTCCCGTTGCATTAGGTGGCTTGGAGCAGATACAGGTGCCTGCTACCCGTTGTCCACAGAACGCTTGGTGAGAGAATACAGAAAAGACAGGGAATGAAGTTAGGGAGCTGCTTTATAAGCGTGAGGTGCTCACAGAAGGGTGACTGCAGTTGAGGGGATCAGTCCACAAGCTGAATTTAGGGGGTTGGGGCCAGATGGGGATGGAATGTGGCTATTCCTGCACATAGCAGGGACTGGCACCTGCTGCCAAGGTGGCTGCACAGGCCGCCCTGGCCACCCGTGTGCGTGCCCAAGTGTGTGTGCGTGGGCAGACTGAGCCTGGGAATCCCTGTCCCCTGTGGGCCGCTAAAAAAGTCCAAACTTCATTAGACCCAAAGGAATTTGCAGAGATACAGTGTGGAAAATACCACAGCTTCATTGACTAAAGGAGAAGACAATAGGTACTGTTTTTTTTTTTTAAAAAAAAAAAAAAAAAGCTAGACTAGGGAAATGTAAAGCAATTAATGTTAACTGTTTCAGCAAAAATCAGGAGGAAAAGTTTCAAAGAGACCTAAATGACTCAGGAGACAAAGTCCCAAATGTTTTTCAATGGGATTTTACCTCCTAAGGGGCATAGGAAATTTAATAAGCTAATATTCCTGTTACTCAGCATTTCTCTTGCTCTGTGTCTCAGCAGTGTATTTAATATGTGTGTGCACATTAAAATACATAATTGCCAGCAGTAGAAAGCAGCAGTGGAAAATCTAAGATGTGAGGAAATAATTAAAAATGTGAAAAAAAAGCCACTGTCTTGTGTAAATAAAAGCAGTTAAGGTTGCTGGGAAGGATGCTCAGCATCCAGCCACAGTTCCCCTCCCGCAGGTCACAGGTTGTCAGGTACTTGTTATTGGCAGTTTAGAGGTGTTTGTGTGTGCTTACTGATTTCCCCTTTGTGTCACCTGAGCAGTGTTTTTTTTGTTTTGTTTGTTTGTATCTTCCTCATAATATAGAAAATTATAATAATAATAAAATGTTAGGCAAGAGGCAAGGTTACTGGCACGAGTTCTGCGACTTGTGGTGGCAGATTCCTCACTGCACTAGGAGGTACCCCAGGTGAGAGCTTACTGTATTTAGTTAGTGAGCCTAATCTAACAATATTTTGAAACCCATCAAAAAACCCCACAGAAAACCTATAGCTACAGTCCTTGAAACTCAGATAGAAAGTGAAGTACTCAGTAATTGTATTTCTGATGTGAAGAAAAATCATGTTTTTAGAATTGACAGGGTAGACTACATGATACAATATTGATACAGTAAGACTGGAAGAGTGTCGTTTTTCACAGCGTAGGCTTATTTTACTTAAGGAGCTGGTTTCAGTGTACTGGTGTGTAGCAGTATATCTTTGGATATAGGCACATCCTTACTGGAAGGAGTTTTGCAGTATAGTGTACTAGAGCTCCTATACTGCTAAGCTCCTCCTTGCTGCATGATGTGCTTCTGTTGGTGTAGCTATGTCAAACAGTGAGGTTAGACCCTTCTATGTTGAGCCAACAATTTCAGCCTTGCTGAAGGCAGAAGTTTATAAATATCAAGATAAGCAGCAAAAATAATGAAACTTTCTGGTTAAAGACTCAACAATTGTTAAAAATTGTCATGAATACCAATAAGTTATGAACACTATCTCTGTTCAAACAAGTTTTATAGATGACCTTGAGATAGTATTAACAGTGTGTAAGTATGTAGGTTTAAAGTTTTGATTTGCTTGTTTTTTATTTCAGGAAGAATCATCTAAGCAGATGGGAAAGAGCAAAAAGATAAAGAAGGACAACAAGAAGAGAACATAACATTAACTTATTATTAAAAAATTTAAAGAATTATTTTGCACATATTTATAGAAATGAATTATGGACATTATTGCCTTATCCACAAGATATATTTTGTATTCAAGAGAAAATTCAGTAAAGTTAGAGATATTTTTCCTCTTGTTCTGTCATTTCTTCAGCAATTCTGAAGTGGCGATCTTACACAAATGAATTTTCTGCAGTATGTTTCAACTTCTTTATGTCCTGTGAAGGGCATCACAGTATACAGAATCATTTTTCCCCTCAAATAGGGTTGATTAATAAAATATGGATTATCTATCCTCTCTGTTATTGGGCTGGAACTCAAACACCTGCCTTGAACTAAAACTGGGACCATAATTTCTTGTCGTGAGGGTGAGACTGAAGTCATTAGGATTGTGCCAGTGACTGTTTTCTAAAGTTTTCAGTACCTAAAAAGAAGGCAAGTGACCCAATTCTATATGTAGTCTTGGAGAGCCTGGTCCTGCCTGCACAGTCTTGCCCAGGAGAACCTGCTCCGTGGCACTAGGGAGTCTGGACAAGGGTGCTGGGCTACTGAAATGTAAAGCTGCTGCTTCCAGATTTCTTTGAGGAACAAGCTATGAGCGTCAGACTCTGGCATCTTGTTGAAGAGCTGAGGATAAGTGTCCTGTAACTAAGGAAGCAGCAATTCCAGCAAAGAAAGTGGAGATTTTGACATCACACTGTTAGAGCTGGTAATAGTTCTATTATGTTAGTAATATTCTGAAATGGTGATGCAGAATAGTGGATTTAGAGAGGAATGTAGTGATGTAGAGTTGGAAAAATAGCAAATGTTAAAAATATCACAAATACTTCTAATCAGATTCTTTTTTTTTCAGATTAACTTCTGAACTTGATAGTCTTTATTAGCTAAGTATTCCAATGTTTTTGAAGCTTTCATTAGAGTTAATTGTGACAACTGCAAAAAGAAAGAAAAAAAGGCAAAAAAAAAAGTTTCTGGCTGTTCTGTTCCAGCTGCCACTGATTCCACTGCAGTCATAGTAAATGTGTATTCTCTTTCCAGAGACCACCTTGGAGGTTGAAAGCTCAGAACTGACAGGTGATTCTGAAGGTCTTCGCTTTTGGATGTTCAAACTAAGCAAGGTTTCTCTTCTTTCTCAGAAGTATTCATCCTTGTTGTCAAAACGACATGTTCTGGTGAAAATGAAAGCCCCCCCAAATGAAAGGAACAGGTTTCTTTGGCAACCAATCTCTACCCTAATGAAATAGACTCCTGTCATTCATCCACTTGATGAGCAGAATTAAAAATACAATAATTTAGAATGGCTGACAACAACCCTCTAGAAGCAGGTCATGGAAGTGGAGTGGTGTTTATATTTCTGCAGTTCTTCTCGCAGTGAGTATATGATATGCTGGCCGGCCATCCTTCCTGTGGACACACTTTTAGAGAAGTTGCATTCTCTTCCGTTTTTTGTTTATAAGCAATTTCTAAGTTTAAACTTCCTTTATTCTAAGAACAAGTTCTACATGTGACTTTGCAGAAGGGTCTTGCAACATTGGATTTTGTCCTCACCTTTGAGAGTAGTGCCTCAGTATTGCTTGTAATGTAAAGGACCTGTTATTGGTGTACTTCAGTTAGTAGCTGTGCTTCAGGGAGGCTGCATCCCATCATTTCACTGAATGCCCTTGTTCCTGCTTTGTCACAGGATGTAGCAGGAGCTGTTAAGTATTGGGATCATATAATTCAGCACTGACCCAGCTGCTGGAAGTCCTCGAGGTATGTCAAGAGTGTTTTTGTACTGGGACTGCTCCCTTCAAGAGGGCACAGAATATTTGCATCTAGGGCAAAGAGCAACAGATGGGGTGTATATTGTAATCCTTGCACTTTGAGAGTTGCCTATAGTGTATTTGCCATGTTAATAAAGACACCGAGAAGCAGTCTTCTTCAGAAACTGGGCCATGAAATGTTTTGTGGTTCATTCTTGCTGCAGAACACACATGTCCTGTAACCTGAAAAAGAAAACCATAAATGTGGCCTCCCTTGCAAGCAGTGACCTGGCTTTGTGACTCCATCGTGCTCTCCATCATAGTGATGGATACATTTGAATCTTGGATAGACGGGCATCTCTGATGAACTTTGACAGTGCTAAAATATATGACTTTTATGAATATTATTCAGGAGCTAATGTGTTACTCCTGGCAGATAGAGATTATTGGCATCTTTTCATTCTGTAGTAATTCTAGATTGGCACTCACCTATTGAAATAGTGCTGTGAAAACAAAATAGGTGACGTGGTGATCATGATAAGCCTGTCCTTTTGGTAGCTACTGCTCATCTAGTTTTCATGGTGCTGACAATTTCTCATTTTTGATTTTGGGTAACGTTTATGGATTTTAGAAGTTGTTATCTCCATTATGCCTCTATGCAGGGAAGAATGTTTTGCTCTTTCTCTTACATATGTCACTGATTTGCAGTGGTGAAACTAGGTTAAACTGCCTCATACTGTAGGAATGAATGTTTGTAGTCTATGTGAGCTAAAGTGCGCTGACAGGAGATGTGCTTAGGCTTGGCACAGCTCACTCCTCAACCAGTTAATGGGAATGGGATGAGCTTCTCTTTGTAAGGTAGTCTTTAACTTGGAGAGTTTGGTCACACAAACACAATCTCCATGTTCCTGTTAAATACATTATCATAATACAGCTACTCTAAACTCCTACTATTAAGCAATGTAGCAATCTGATCAATATACCATTGTAAGCTATGATTTACTGCTGTTTAGCCCAGGAATTTGCAATGCAACTTGATGAGGATTTAAGCTGTGTTAATCAAATTTTGTGTTCATGAACCAGCCTGTAGGATCATGCAAAGAAAAGGTTGCTAAAATGATTTGCAACAACTTTAATTTTATAATTAATATCCTAATACAATTTATACTGTTAACAAGCCAGAACAGCACTTTAGCAGTTAAGCAGGTTAACAGTGAATTTCTTGCCAAGTATTATAAATTGGTTTAAGACAGCTGCATTTAAGTTTGTATACATATCCTCTAATTATGGAGGAATTATAAATTTAATTGTTGAAGAAAATATGAGAAAGACTATAGAATTAATTCACACTTAAAATACAGTTGCTGGTCATAAAAATGTGTCAATAAATAATAGCAGAAAAGGGGGGATTGTCACTTCCATCCTTTTTGCCATTGCCTCCCGTCCTAGCTCTGTTTTACAGTTCACTTTGCTCTTCAGGGAATGAATCAGAATGCAGCTGAAACCACACTAGCCATTACAGAGGCCCAGAAGCCTGCCAGGTAGTATCAGAATGACTTATTTTTCATGTTGGGCAAACTGGAATGAATGTAGCAGCAGTGGGAGTTTATATCTGGTCTCTGATCAGGGGATTTTGTTAGCAAAATATCTTCTGAAGAACTACCAGGTGGTTTCTGTGTAAAAAAAAAAAAAAAAAAAAAAAAAGCTTCTGTAGAAGAGTCTTAATAAATTTAACACATCTGAGAAGTGCAGAACTTCGATGGCTCTTACAAAGAAATTCTAGCTCTTCTCTTCAAGTAGTGATGACAGAACATTTCATCTAAGTGTCCTATCATACATTTTGAAACAACCCGTGCTGAGGTATGAAAAGATTGCTCATTTTTAAAACACGCTCTTTGCAGCTTCCAAAAACGAAGGTAAATTCCTCTCTAATTGCAGCGCTGCAATTTTAGATTGTTTGTAATACCTTGATTTTGTAAAGCCTGAATAGTAAGCAGATAATTCAGGGTGATATTTTCAGTTTCCTATACTTTCTTTAAAAACTGTGGAAGAAAAAAAGGAAGAGAAAGAGGTGACATATATTCATGGATCTCTTCAGTGTGCTGATCTTTTCCCGAGGATTTGTTGTCTAGCAAGTTTTTTTTGAATCAAAACATCCTATTTTTATAGACGTATCTTCAAACTCTTTATATGTTTCTCTGACTCCAGTAGAAAAACAACAATTTATTCAGTATCTACTTAAGGTGTTTTCCTGGCTAGACAGTAGTTTTTTAGATTGATTTAATCATTAGCTACAGCCACACAACAAAATTCTGCAAAGAAAAAAACTTAATAGATCTGTTATTAAGCTTTGCCTATACTGCTGATGAGAGTACCCTTGGAGGTACATTCACAAGCCCCCCTATCCACAGCCCTGGTGAGGCCACATCTGGAGACTGTGTCCAGTTCTGGGCTCCCCAGTACAAGAGGGATGTGGAGCTGCTGGAGAGAGTCCAGCGCAGGGCTACGAGGATGATCAGGGGCCTGGAACATCTGCCCTGTGAGCAAAGGCTGAGAGAGCTGGGCCTGTTCAGCCTGGAGAAGAGGAGGCTGAGGGGGGACCTGATCAGCTCCTGAAGGGAGGCAGTGAGGAGGAGGGGGCGGCCTCTTTTCAGTGGTGGACAGCGAGAGGACTAGAGGAAACGGCCACAAGCTGAGGCACCAAAAGTTCCACAGGAACTTAAGGAAACATTTCTTGACAGTGAAGGTGACAGAGCCCCTGGCACAGGCTGCCCAGAGAGGTTGTGGAGTCTCCTTCTTTGGAGATCTTTCAAACCCGCCTGGATGCAGCCCTGTGCCCCGTGCTCTGGGTGACCCTGCGTGAGCAGGAAGGTTGGACTAGATGATATCTGGAAGTTCCTTCCAACATTAAGCATTCTATGATTCTATGACATGACAAAGGAAAGTAAGAAATTCAAAGGTTTGAGGGTTTTATGGTTTTTTTTTCTTTTAAAGTTTTTTTTTCCCACATCTTACTTTAAGAAGGCAGCCCAGTTATGCGTCTGTATGTGTTAAAGCTATGGTAATACACATGCTGCATGCTACAAAACTGAGGATGTGGTCACCGTATGGAGAGTCCAGTGCAGAACCGCCCCCCTCCCCGACTGAAGGCACTCCCATGTGTCTAGAAAGGAAACCTCTCGCGTGCTTTCCTCTTGGATGAGTGACTAGGGCCATTTATGGGCACCCAGTTTTATACGACAACTGCCCTAGGTTCAATGCTTTCTTGCCACGGGGCTATCACTTTGAACGAGCTGTTGTTCCCACAATGAGGAGGTGACACCAACCCAAAATCACAGTTTCCATTGGTTGTAAGGAAAGAGAGTGTAAGTATGACATGTACATTTTATATAGGATCTGTTTTTTTGGCTGTATCTGCGGCAGATTTCTTGATGTTCTTTGGATCTGAATGCAGAGAAGCAAACACAGACGGGACAGTTACCCTCCTTAGCAGCCCATAGAAGCACTGTAATATCTTTTATTTTCAATGTAATGCAGAAGCAAAAGGTCTTGGCGTACGTTACTGTTTAGAAGATGAAATGAATTAAATTAAGTGAATGTAATTTCTGATGCCCTGTTGGTACCCTGAGCCATAAATCATTGGAGGCAAGGAGAGCATATAAAAAAAATTATATCTTGCTCTATTCTTGCTCTCTTCTCTAGGCTGTTGATTGCTGATGCATACAGAATATGGACTTAGCTGAATCCTCAATTTGACTTGACCTTTTCACCACTATTTTTTTCAACCTTATAATAACTTGGATGTTAAAAACTCAAGACAGTTTTAATACAGTAGCATTACTTAGGACTTTTTGCCATGGTGTGTTTTCAGCCTTTTCAGCATTACTTGGAGATGAAATAAAACTTAAAGCAGAAACGGACATGCATGCTGTGCAGATATTTCTATGGATAATAAAGCTTTGCATTTCTCTACTGATACCATGAAAATATTTTGCAAAGCCCTTAACAAATGCTAATGAATATGTCCCTGCACATGGAGGCTACAGTGTTTCAATTGGAGTGTCTTAAACACCAAAGTGTTTTTGGGACCTGCAATTTTTTTTTTAACCATTCTGGAATAATCAGACCTCTCTGAAAATGGTACCAGTATTCATACAAACTCTAAGCTATTGCAGAATCATTCTCCCACCAGTTTGGAGAGAAAGGCCTAACCCTATTAAGGTTAAAAGCTCCCATTCAGGGAGTGTGTATTTTATTGCTTGATTCTAGGATGGTAGCAACTGGTGCTGTGTCACTGTGGCGGGTAAGAGCTTTACAAGTGATTTCAGTGAGAGTTTTGCAATCAGTTTCTGAGGATTGCACCATTATTGCCATGGTAAGTAACTGTATGTGTTCACAGTGTAATAGTTTTTGGTGCTAGGATCTCCAGAAAGAGGACCAAAAAAAAAAAAAAAAAATGCTGATTATGCCTTTGGATGGCAAAAAGCAAGCAAAACCATGCCTAGGGACAACAGACTTAGTGAAATGTACAGTTGCTAGATAAATGAGGGCAAAATCAGAAGTGTAATATAAAGTCTCAAGTCTAGGTGCCCCAGAATAAGAGACAACTTCTAGAAAAGTTGACATCCATAATGCTAACAAGCAAAACACTTCAAGAAAGAGAGAGAGAGAAAGAGCATGAGAAAAGAATGAGAGGATGGTGAGAGAGGGAGTGTTAAAGCAGCCCTTCTGACCTCTGCAGATAAGGATCAGGTTGCATAAAGACGACCTCACATTTTAAGATGTGAGCTTGAAAACACTACATAATTCTTACTGATAACTCTTACACAGGTTTAAATATTTTCAGATGCATTACTATTTTTAAAATTACAAAATCATAGGAAAAAATATCTTGCATCAGAACTCTTTAATTCTCTCCCCTCAGTTTGATGGGGTGACCTTCTGGTCTGGCCTCTTCATGTTTCTTATGAATCTTACCCTTTTGGCTAAGCCTGCGTGTGGTGAGTTTCTTCCCAAAGAGAACTGAGCTGGACACGCAGCATGCACAACGGCACCGTCGAAGCTCTGCCAGCAACGGGAATGTGCAACAGGACCGTGTCCTCACAGCCTTCCAACCCACCGTTCTCGCTGGGAGTGTTGGTGCTCCTGGCTGTCCTCATGGTGCTGCTCGCCCTGGTCACCATCCTTGGGAACGCCTTGGTGATCCTGGCTTTCATACTGGACAGAAACCTCCGGCATCGGAGTAACTACTTCTTTCTCAATCTTGCGATTTCTGACTTTGCAGTGGGTAAGTTGCAAGGGTGGTGGCAAGCAGTGTTTGTTCCTTTGCAATGTTAGGAGAGGCTGGGGTGTGTTTTGCTGTTTGGCTTCTTCTAAGATGCGTATTTCCCAGCTGTGAGTCCAGGGGAAGGATAAGGAATGTGGAAACTTCATTAAGTGTTTTAGCAGTCTTTTATTTCCCAGAAATGCATTATCATATGATAAGCCTTCTTTGTTAGGAGTGTAAATATTTGATAATGTTTAATGTTATTGCTTCAGGAAAACAATATTAGATATAGGAATCGATTCTGAATAAGAAAGAGGGGGACTTGTTTGTGAGTAGTTTGCAGTAAAGCCTAGATGCTGAAACTGGGCAAAGTACATATTATCTGATGAGTTTTGCACACACTGTTGTTACCTTTTAGTTCATTGTACTCTGATACAATACTGAGCATCACCTAAAGTTTCTCAGTGAGGAGTGATGAATATTATTTTTAAATATTTTATTGTACGTGACTCTACCTACAATCATACCTTAGGAATATGTATTTGTATAAGTAAATAAAAACAGCAAACAATTTATAGGAAACTTGATTGTTAATGTGCATATTTTTATACATGGACACAGTTACTTTTGAAATTGTACGAGAAAAAGTACAGTTAAGATGTTATCATGATGTGCAGTTGGAGATTGATGTACTGATATTTTCCATGAAGTGTTGCATATTTCTATTAGAAATTGGTTAAATTATTGTTTAGACAGAAGAATACTTTAAAATAAGCGTGGATATTTCACAAAATCTGTATTCTGACTTACTGAATGACGAACAGATTTATTAATAATTGAAATGGTTTTCATTTTACCCTTTTAATGCTGTGTATGTCTAAAAAGGACACTGAAAGAGAAGAAGACACTGTTCTAAAGTTTTATAGCCAAAACAGCCAGCATCAGAAATTTTGTTATGTGTCAGGTTTTTGATGTTCCCATCTTCATGTTATTGAGGCTCATGATATTCTGATATCCATGAGTATCCAGATCCATGATATTCTGTACAATATATCGATGCCTTCCCCTGTATGGACAACAACTTCCTTGAGCGTGTCCCTCCCTTGCTGTGCTGCAGAGATTGCTCTCTGCTCCGTGACTGCATCCCAAGCCTCCCTGAGGAGCTCCCCTCCTCTGGGCAGCCACTGGTCTGACTCTAGAATAGCATGGACCTCTGTGTGGAAATGGTAGTACTCTGAGTGCCCACATAGGAGCTACTGAGTCAAAATATTAAATTGCAGCCAAGTCAAAATTGAGACCTGAGCCAAGGCTGGGAGAGTTGTGCAGATGCACTTCTGAATCTGCCCCTGGCCATGGCCTATTGGAGTCTCTCCTGTTTGCAAACCCTCTTCTGCCTGTCCGTGTCCTAGGAGCACAGACTTTATTGGCCCAAGCAGGTCTACCTCTGTCGCCAAGCAGTGTTATATGGTGGGCACTCAGAGAGAAAAACAAGCTGTGAACAGAAAACTCAACTGATATGATATGATATCATACAATATATGATATGTGTTATATGATATGATGATGATACCAAACTGGGAGGAGTAGCTGATAGCCCTGAGGGCTGTGCTGCCATCCAGAGGGACCTGGACAGACTGGAGGACTGGGCGGTGAGAAATCTCATGAAGTTCAGCAAGGGCAAGTGCAGGGTCCTGCACTTGGGGAGGAATAACCCTGGACACCAGTACAGATTAGGGGTGGACCTGCTGGAGAGCAGCCCCGCAGAGAGGGACCTCGGTGTCATGGTGGACGACAAGATGACCATGAGGCAGCAGTGTGCCCTGGTGGCCAAGAAGGCCAACGGGATCCTGGGGTGCATTAAGAAGAGCCTCTCCAGCAGGTCGAGGGAGGTGATCATCCCCCTCTACACAGCCCTGGTGAGGCCACATCTGGAGACTGTGTCCAGTTCTGGGCTCCCCAGTACCAGAGGGATGTGGAGCTGCTGGAGAGAGTCCAGTGCAGGGCTACGAGGATGATCAGGGGCCTGGAACATCTGCCATATGAGCAAAGGCTGAGGGAGCTGGGCCTGTTCAGCCTGGAGAAGAGAAGGCTGAGGGGGGACCTGATCAGCGTGTATAAATACCTCAAGGGAGGCAGTGAGGAGGAGGGGGCGGCCTCTTTTCAGTGGTGGCCAGCAATAGGACTAGAGGAAACGGCCACAAGCTGAGGCACCAAAAGTTCCACAGGAACTTAAGAAAACACTTCTTGACAGTGACAGAGGGTGACAGAGCCCTGGCACAGGCTGCCCAGGGAGGCTGTGGAGCCTCCTTCTTTGGAGATCTTTCAAACCCGCCTGGATGCAGCCCTGTGCCACATGCTCTGGGTGACCCTGCATGTGCAGTGGGGTTGGACTAGATGACCTCTGAGGTCCCTTCCAACCTTAAGCATTCTGTGATTCTATGATTCTATGATGGTGTCTGTCATCATGCTCACTGCACTGAGACTAGCACTGCACTGAATAAGTGGTGGCATCTAGCTCAAAAGTTGGAAGTAAACAGTTTCTCCTCGCAAAGGAAGTTATACAGCTTAGCATTGCCTAACTCCTGGCCTTCAACAACTTTTGCTTTACCTCTCTTCTTCTGGACCTAAAACATATAGCATACGACCAAAGTTCTCTCAATTTTTACTAGAGAGAATAACAAAAACTGTCACATTTTTAGAGAAATGGGAACTCTTAATATAACCCTCAGTATTTTTTGCATTAGAGAATACTATTTTGAAACACATGTAAAAAGGAAATAATCCACTTTTTTTTCTCCTATGAATGGTAAAAGGTATACTATAACCTTCTGACTGAAGGAGTAGGTATTAGCTGCTCTACAGATGCAGTGATGCCATTTTACTGCAGCACTGATGCTGTCCATTCTTAGGGCTCACTGCTTTTTGATATAACTAACTATCTTCTAAATTCTTCAGCTTAGAAGTTTTGTACTGTAACTGAGTATCTAGTATGGTCACCTAGAAATTCATTAAAATTGGCACTTTCACAGCATGTGGCTGTAAAAGCTTGAATTTAGGTAGCCATGGGTCCTGATCACTCAGGTATGTTTTCACAGCTTCATGTGTTCCCTTAAATAAAATCCTGTCAGTTCACTGCTGAAAAGTGGTCATGGGTAAGGGCATGTTATCACAAATGTTAGACACTGTATTTAATTAATCATGCAATTCTTTTTAGCTTTTTGCTAATATAACTTGAAAGATTAACATGAAGTCTCCTTTGTATTTCTCTAACAGCAAATTCTGGAGTGTTTTCAGACACCTTATCATGCTTATCTTGTGAGAGGATATAAGCATGACAGAATGCTACAGTATTTTGTAGAAGTTTCTACAGTATTTTGTAGAAACCAGTTAGTAAATTACATCAGAAGGAAAAAAAATCTTTGTGTTTGAATTTCAGTGGCTTAACATAGCACAGTGTTTACTACAGCAACCAAAGTCAGATGCTCTGTCTTTTATCAAGTAAAAATGCTGAATATGATATGCTTTCAAAAAATATTTGTTACTTGAACCTAGTACGTAATAAAGTGTTCATTGCCTGCATAAAAATACCAAGACTTCGGTGTGGAAATTCCAATCTAAATAATTTTTGTTTTTTTTTTATCAGACCATGTAAAAATGTTCCAATGCTTTCTTGAGCACTGCCTGCAGCGCTGCCTATGACATGTTCATTTGGTTTATTTCCGTAGGTGCTTTTTGTATACCTTTGTACATCCCTTATGGCCTGACGGGGAAGTGGCATTTGGGAAGAAGCCTGTGCAAGCTCTGGCTGGTTATGGACTACCTTTTGTGTACAGCTTCAGTGTTTAATATTGTCCTCATCAGCTATGACCGTTTCCTGTCAGTTACAAAAGCTGTAAGTAGAACATTTTAAATTAATTATTTATATATATATATATAAAAATAGATATTTTAATTTCTTTAAAACTATTTTTTCCCTAATATTACTAAAAGCTCAATAGCCCTTCACTGTGGTAATTAAAAGTTTGAGCTGAAATAATTCAACTTTTTGAGAACAGTGCTGGGAAAGGTTCTTTATTCTGAAAACACTAAAGTAGTATGGTACCTTATGTTTTTTTCTGAAGAAACCTTGGTGCTTCAGGCCCAATTTTTAGCAGAGAGGTTGCTATGGGTATGCCTTTTCCTAGCCTGTAAAATTTGCCTAAATATGCAAGCTTTCAAAAGCTTTGTAGAAACTTAGCAGAGGTGGGCAACTTTCAAGATTTTTTTCTTGCTTAAGCTAGATATACTAGAAATAAGATGCTTTTTATCCATTTCCTGGCTGTTGTACATGCTGTGGTACTGAAACATGGGGAAATGAGAAGGTCTTGCTTGAATTCTTAGTGAGAGCAGCTACAGGGAACCATGAGAAGCTGCCTGAGTACAGTACAGAGGAGGTGGGGGTCAAGGTGGGAATGGGGTAAGTGGTGTGGAGGACATGGGCTTTGGTTATTAAAAGACTGGTAATTAAAACTAGGTTAAGTCAAGGAGGTGTCTGGGTTTAGGATAAATTTCTAAAAGGAGAAGGGGGTATGGAGAGAGATGTGGGATGGATTGACTGGAGAATGTACAAGGAACTGCAGTACCACATAGGGTGACTGATGTGCTACCAAACAAGCACTTGAATGGAAACAAATCCTTGGAGGTGAAAACAAGAATAGAAATGCGCAGTGAAGGAGGAGGTATTGATTGAGTTTTATCATTCTCCTGCATCAGAAGATATCTTGGGAATCGGCAAGTAAATATTGACTTTCCCCATTTCTAAGCTCTTACCCGGTGTTCAGCCCAGAAGGAAAGCGAGCATCCTTTGCTGTTGTCGGTCTGTTAGCACAAATGACATGCGCTATGTGGTAGAACTGCAGCTTCTCGTTCAGAAAGTGCTGATAAGAGGCTTTATCTCTTTTTTCTTCCCAGTGTTATGATCTTCAGTTTTTGTTTATGTTTTTGTCGCTGATGCTGCCACTGCTGTTGTTTTAAAGCTGAACAATCAAGTGCAAAAACTCTTGTGTTTGAGAACTGGTAACATTGAGGAATATTAATATTGTTGCAGAATTCATTATGTGAGAAGTGTAAATTAGGAAAGAGTCTGTAACCCAACTGGGCCCATGGTCTTATGCATTGATGACAGTTTTAATGACATGATCGCTTTCTCTTTTCCTCCCCTAGCTAATTAGAATGGAGTGAATCTGGGTGTATGCAACTTAGGACTCTTATTGAAAAGATACCATGGTTCCTTATGGACTTGGGATCCTCCCCTACCTCTGTTTCAGGGCTAGCATGTGGTCAGGGGCCACTCAGACTAAACTTGTAGCAAAGCAACAATGAGCTTGCTGTTTTCTGCCTATTTAATTGAGAAGCCCTTGGTCTTATTGAAAATTCATAATTGCGGTTGATGTGAACTGGAGATCTGCTTTGAGACAATGGTGCTGTAAGATGTAAAACACTGACACTTCAGGCTATAGCTGTTTACAATATGCAATCTAAAATACAGCCTGTAACATGTCCTCATTGCTCTGTTATTCAGTAGTGAAATAGGGGCAGTGATGTGTATCATGCCTTATGCTGTGAAGAAAGCATTCAGTAATATTATGTAGCATGCAGATACCATACTAATAAATAGCACAGGAAATTCAGTGAGGAAGATAATAGTTCTAGATCTCGTAAAGCCTGAGATTACAAATATTGAACAGTGTGGAGAAAATAAAATATTGACCAGCTTCTCATTAACTGATCATCTTCTGCATTGGAAGATACAGGGGCCAAGAGCTAGAAGTATGTGTTATTCTTGCATAGGCCATCAGAAGGGCGGTATTAATTCTTACCCATCCTAAGTTTGGATGACATGATTTTAATTTTTAATATATATATTTTTAAATAGATATTTATTCATGCATAGATAGTAAGATAAATTAAGGCAATCTGGGTAGGCAAAAGACCTTCAACATTTGCAGTAGAAAAAGACCTGTTTACAAGGTAAAGTGAGTGTTAAAAATTGGATACTTCAATAGAGTAAGGACTATTAAAGCATATGTGGGATACATTTTCTTTTATGGTAGGAAGAAATAATATTAACAATTAGATTATCTATTATTTGCAGACTTTCTTGTCAAACTGTCTCATGTAAAGAACTTCTAATGTTGCCAGTGCAGGGAGGAAGTCCCATAATGGTCTTCACTCTTCGTGAAGCCTAAGGATTTCTTGAGTCATAATCTGATTATTAATATTTCTTTACTGTGGTGGTACAAAATCAAACAATATCCTTTCCCTTGGATTTACCATAGATTTCAGGATTATCATAATTTATGTGCCCTTCTCCAATCCTGAACAGTAAAGTCAATCACTGAGCTACAGTATTTCATGCCCAAGATTAACAGAATTTTTCAGGACTGTAGAGAAGCGATGAGCTTCTGGGTGTCTGGGGAACTGCAGAACCAAAAGTACTCTTGAGTAATTTATTTTTTTAAGAGCAACTTGTGCCAAAACGCTCTGTGAATGAGCGATGTGTCCTCTGCTTCCCCCAGGTGTCCTACCGAGTGCAGCAGGGAGCGGCCTCCAGCCCCGTGGTGAAGATGGCAGCCATCTGGGTCCTGGCCTTCCTGCTCTACTGCCCGGCCGTCCTCTTCTGGGAGCACGTGGCCGGCTGCAGCGTGGTGGCGGAGGACGAGTGCTACGCCGAGTTCTTCAGCAACTGGTACTTTCTCCTGTGCGCCTCCACCGTGGAGTTCTTTGTGCCGCTCGTCTCCGTCACCTACTTCAACGTGCACATCTTCCGGGACATCCAGAAGCGCCAGAGACGCGGCAGCGTGTCGGACGGCGAGCCGGCCAAGAGCGGCGGGCTGTCCTGGAGAGCTTGCCTCTTGCCAAGGCAGGGCTTGTCTTCTTCAGAAACAGAGGACAGTGTTTCGTCATTAAATAGGCCATGGAAACTTGCAGGTTCTTCTCCGACACGAACCAACTCCATAACTCTCAAAAACGATGTCTCTGCTTCTTTCCGTGCAAAATCCAGATCAAAACTGCAACGAGACAAGAAAATTGCGAAGTCTCTTGCCATAATTGTGTGCATCTTTGCCATTTGTTGGGCCCCTTACACGTTACTAATGATAATTCGTGGGGCCTGCCAAGGAACCTGTGTCCACAACTCCTTGTATGAAATAACCTTTTGGCTTTTGTGGCTCAATTCATCTTTGAATCCATTTCTCTATCCTCTCTGCCATATGAGGTTTCGAATGGCTTTTGTTAAAATATTATGTCCACAGAAGTTTGCAACATTAAGATCAGGTAACACACCTTCTTCTTAGAGATTTAAAGCAAAGGACTTACAGATAAATTTCCTCTCTTACTTGGTGCTTTTTAAAATATATTTTCAGCAGGAACATAGGAAAAGCTTTTGTTCATTGATGATATTCTTTGAGAGTGCAGCAGAGGCATGTACTTGCTCCAAATTTTTTACAATTTGTTTTCACTAGTATTGTGCCAAGATAAGAATGATCTAGTGCAAAGAAATATATAACAGCATTTTATTTGGAGTCCTTTTTGGGTTGTTAGTGGATTAGAGTCTTTCTCTCTGTCTTTCTCTTTCTTTCTCTCTTTCTTTCTCTCTCTCTTTCTTTCTTTCTTTCTTTCTTTCTCTCTCTCTCTCTCTCTCTCTCTCTCTCTCTCTCTCTCTCTCTCTCTCTCTCTCCCCCTCTCCCTCTCTCCCTCTCTCCCTCTCTCCCTCTCTCCCTCTCTTCCTCCCTCTCTTTCTCACAAATGAGACAAAACTCTTTTCTGGATATCTGCACAGATGTTCACTGAGGGAGATACCTGTTTGTGCACGTGTATAAGAGCCCATAGGCCTTATATGATGCCCACAGTGAGAAATCTGCAAGTGATTAGCATGTCTGTCCTTGTAATATAGCCCATACTTGATGTTGCAGGGCACAATACAAATAAGTTTGTATGTCTGGACCTTTTCCAGTAAATAAATATTTCCATCATAATGAAAATTAGAGATTGGTTATGGAAATAGTCACAGGGGTCAGTAGTTGTTACTTTTTATTACCAATACTACTTTTGCTTTGACAGCAGCTGCCTCTCTGGTAATGCTTTCATGATCTTAAGTAACAGATCTGTGCCCTGTTTGATTATGAAAGAATAGCCAGGCTCGAGTGCGTGTTCACACGCCTGATGAATTAACAGAGCAAGCAATAAAAGTTCATGCTGGATTTATGCTTTTGGCTGACCATGAGAGGGCAGACAATACTCTACGTGGCATAGAGCTGGCTAGTGAAAGGATGCTCCATCAAAGTGTCAGGAACAAATTTGAACTGACAAGAGTAATTTTTATCCCAGACCAGTTCTTTGTTGTGTTATTGTGACAATATGTGGTTTTTCTATGTCACTGAACCACTATCAAGTTGGATTTTTCTCTATCACTGGGTGAGAGCTGTATTCACTGTTAGAGAATGGGATTCACAGAAGTCTGTCTGAAACGAAGGCACATACACAGTTCTGAAAGGAGTAAGTAGATAAGCTGGAAAGTGCAATGGAGCTTGGTTATAACTTTTCCTACGCCAAATTTCTTGCTGATGTTGGATGTTGCAACTCACCCAGAAGGCTTTCATGGATGGGTAAGTAACAGTCACCAGTTATGTAAATGGAGAGGAGAAAAAAAAATTTCCCTTCCTCCTTTGTATATATGTAAAAATGTATAAAATATAGAAAGAAAACCAATCTAATGCAGAGAATAATGCACAGAGGCAATTTGCAAAATCTTATTTGAAATAAATATCTAATTTCAAATTGGTTGTTGAAATGTTGCAAAAGCAGAGCTTTTCTTTGTAAGCATGGTTCAAATGTATTTAAGCAGCTTAATTATAACACAAAAGTTAATGGCTTTGAGGAACTAAAATGCATTCTATTTAGAGCTTTGTGACTGAGGACTTCCTTTGCAGTTATATTTCACTATTCTTGCTGTGCTTCCTTGCCTTATATGGATAGTGTTATGCCTTGTGAGCCTGATTGCTGAGAGGAGCCTTCAGCTTCAAGAGGACTCTGATTCAGCACACCTATCTTCATTGTCATGAGTTAAGGAACTAGCACAGATTTATTCATTTTTTTTGCAAGGCTTAAAAAAAATCAGAACATTTATAGACTACTGCTGTACTACATAAATGTCTGTTGAACAGAGAAGTTGTAGGTAAGCCCAAAGTATTTGAGCTGGCTGCTTTTCTATCCCTATACTTTTGGAATAAAAATTCTTATGTAAGAGAACTGCTTGCATTTTATGAATAAAGAATGGGTTGATTACTTTGAAAAAAAAAGGCCTTCATAATTGCTGGCTAGGTAAATAGGATCCAATCTTTGAAGGATGGGAGGGGGAGCACAACATGCAGCAAATCTAAAACCACTTAGAGGGGAGTGGTGAAATTACTACAAGTCAATATTTTTGAGATTTTGTGTTGCACCTAGTGTTCACACCGTTTTGTCATGCCATTTGTTATTTGAAAAGATAGTCATGTTTTTCTAATCTGAGAAATTCTTGCTCTCCAGCACCCAGGATAAATCAAATATCTGGATACTTAATGCTCACAGCATTAAAGCTGTCTTGACCAGTGTGGTATTCTAAAAGTCTTCACTCTATCAGACAGTTTTCAGGGTCATGCTAAAATGTTTGTTCAGTATTTGTTTGTGCACCTTTAATGTACTGACACAAGTATGCTTTGTTTGCCAAACTGATTTGTAGGCAAAGTCCCCCCATCCGCTCACTTGCTCATTCGGTCACCCCTTTCACTCTTTCATTCATTGCATTCCCTTCTGTCTTTGCAGATGTCTAATTGTTAGTGTAAATACAAGGTTGGGAGTAGCCTATGAGTGTCAGTGAGGTTCATCCTGAAGCACAGTAGCCTTTTTCTGCTTTACTCTCTCAAGTCTTTAACAAACAAACAAAAATAAAACACTTGTAGAAAATGCTTTTACCTGTTATTTTGGTCAAATCTTTAGCCCCAGTGATTTTCATGTCTGTCTCCTTTATGTTAGTATTTAATTTTCATCCCCAGGGGGGAAGAAGGAGAGACTGCAGGGGTTTTTCCTACAGCCCCATCAAGAATTGTAAAAGAACTTCAGCCTTCCATTTGACCTCCCTATTTAAAAAAAAAAAAAAAAAACACAAGAGACTGACTGTCCTCTGATGACAGACTGACATCCACTGATGTCAGTGAGAATCTTTACTTACAATGGCACATCTGACATGGCTTCAAAGCAAGATTTAGAGTTATGGTTCAAAAACTCTGCACCTCTTGCATGCATTTACAATCAGCCACTTCATCATAGGATCATAGGATAGGTCAGGTAGGAAGGGACTTCAGGAGGTTTAAAGGCCCCACTGCCTGCTCCAAGCAAGTTCAGCAGTGAGATCAAGAGTCTGTCCCTTCTGGTGCTGGGATGCTGCTGCTAGGTCTGTGATCTCCTGTTATGTGGTGTGGCTATGGTCTGTGATGTGTTATCTTCACACTCCCTGAAGGTCTCTTGGAACTCTTTCACTAAGCAAAGAGAACTGTGAGACCTTGACAGTGAAGAGGGAGGCAAAGAAGACATTAAGTACTTCACCCATATCTGTATCTGCTGTCACTAGATCACCTACCACATTCAGCAGTGAGGCCACATCTTCATTATTCACCCTTTTAATACTAATGGGTGGTAGATGTTCTCTGCATGGGCCTTGACATCCTTTGCAAGTTTTCCTAGACTACGCCACAGGGTTGGATAATATTTTGAAGTTCTTCCTTGGTAGCTTGTCCCTACTTTCAACTCCTCTACACTGCCTTTTTGTATTGTTGTTCCACTACAAGCTCTCACCTGATAGGTCTACTTGTTTTCCTGAGAACTGAGATGCATAATTTTTATTTTTGGAAGATGCTGTCCTTAAAGGCCTGCAGGTTTTCTGAGCTCCTTTGCTCTTCGGAGGTGCCTCCCATGGGATCCCATCTACTAGTTTCTTGACTACATGAAATCTATTCACTTGAAGTCTGGGGTGTGTGCTCTGCTACTCTCCTTCTTCACCTCTTTAGTAACTGGATCACTGCTTAGTGATCCCCTGAGCCAAGGCTGCCACTCATTACACTACCACAGCTAGTTTCTCCTTGCTAGCCAATAGCGGATCCAGCTGTGTGCCACCTCCCAGTGGCCAACCAGTTATTGTGTCAAAAAGCTGTCACTGACACTGTTCAACAATCTTTTTGACTGCTCTTCCAGCAGATGTCATGAAGATTGAAGTCCTCCATAAGTAGTGGGGACTGTGAGCCAGACTTCCTTGACTTGCTTAAAGAGGATTTCATCCACTTGCCTTGTTAGGGTGGTCTGTGACACTCTCTCATCATAATGTCACCCATGCCACTGTCCTCTTCTCTGACCTTGTCCCACAAAATTACAATCAGGCTGTTGTCAATCTCCATGTATTCAATCTGCTCACGCACACAAAGAGAAACTCCTCTTCCTCATCTTCCCTGTCTTTATTGACATGCTTGTATGTGTCCATTGCAACATGCCAGTCATGTGAGCTGACCCACCACATCTGTCACTGCAGCAATGCTGTGACTTTGTGATGGCACACAGAGCTGTAGTTCCTCCTATTTGTTTCCCCAAGATGCCACGTTGGCCTCTGTCTCCTGCAGGGATGTCTCTAATAGCTATCACCCAGCTTTTCTTCTTGTGTGAGCACTTGGTTGAGCCTCAGCTGGCTCTGAGGCCCCATCTGCTCTTTCTCCTCCAAAGGCCACCCAGTGTTGTAGCTCTTAATTGCTCTTTACAATATATTCCCCTGTGCCCTGCAGCCTCTCACCTCCCTAGCCTATCCAAGTGCATCTTTCTGTCCTTGTTTCTTGCCCTGTGTCTTGCCATGCACCCAGCATCACAGCCTCAGTCTGAAAAGAACGGTTGTAGCCTTGCTGTGGTGCTGGGGAGCTGTGGGCATGAATCATGGTCTGCCACTTGGTCTGTTGCTCTTACCAGAATAACCTAAATGATGAGGAGGAAGGGATGGACCTCCTCACACTTGCAAAGGGCTAAGAGTTTGGCATTTTGTGGAGGAGAAGATTGCTTGAAATTACTTGCAAAGGATTAAATAGGCTAAGCCTACGAGGTCCTCTAAAGCACAGGTATTTGGTTTTCTGTACTCGAGGCTACACTTGTGTTTTAATTAGTTTGAGTTCAGAAGACGTTGATGATACTTGATCTGTGTATAAGCCTGAATTTTAGATGCTCTTAATCAGCAGCATTAAGAAATATACATCTCTGTTTTTAACTTAATTCACATAATTCAGTTTGAGGTATAACAGCAGGTGCAACAATGCCTACGTTTTACAGAAAAAGGTATATATAGTCTGAATCCAGTTGACCACTAGGGAAGTGAAAATGAATTCTGGTTTTAGCTTCAAGAGAATTCAGTGTGCAAAAATGCTTGCATAACACTAATATGCAAACTGCTTGTCTTTTAATAGAGTTGTTTTCCGACTTTTCAACCAAAGTAGATAAAGATCAGCTCTTTCAAGAGAGAAAGAGATAATTGACTTTAAAACTGTACATGTAGTGCTGCTTATGGGGAGTCTTTCACAGGTTTTCTTTTCAGACAAAAGGATACCTGCAAATCAAGGAAAATTAACAAGTCCAGATGTAATAGCCTAGAATTATTGAAATCTTTTATTTTGATACTGTGATTTATTTTTGATGTTTCTATATTTAGCCCATACTGAACCTCCATCTTTTGGCTAAGCCTATGAGAAGTGAGTTTCTTCCCGGAGCGAACTGAGCTGGACACGCAGCATGCACAACGGCACCGCCGAAGCTCTGCCAGCAACGGGAATGTGCAACAGGACCGTGTCCTCACAGCCTTCCAACCCACCGTTCTCGCTGGGAGTGTTGGTGCTCCTGGCTGTCCTCATGGTGCTGCTCGCCCTGGTCACCATCCTTGGGAACGCCTTGGTGATCCTGGCTTTCATACTGGACAGAAACCTCCGGCATCGGAGTAACTACTTCTTTCTCAATCTTGCGATTTCTGACTTTGCAGTGGGTAAGTTGCAAGGGTGGTGGCAAGCAGTGTTTGTTCCTTCGCAATGTTAGGAGAGGCTGGGGTGTGTTTTGCTGCTTGGCTTCTTCTAAGATATGTATTTCCCAGCTGTGAGTCCAGGGGAAGGATAAGAAATGTGGAAACTTCATTAAATGTTTTAGCAGTCCTTCATTTCCAAAAATGCATTATAATGAGGAATACATCTGTTGTTGTATAAATATTTTTAATGTTACTGCTTCAGAAAATAAGGAGCAACCACTGTATGTGAATACTGACTCAAAGAAGGGTTGTATGCTACGAGTTTTGGTTTACCTCTGCTCCTCCTTTTAAATTACCCACTGCAGGCTCAGAACATCCTCGTATTTGACAGTGTAACTATATTCCTATACAGCTGTGTTACATCAAAGTAAATAAATTAATTCTCTACATAGTACTGATGGCTTATTATAGTATTATACTACAGCAAAAGTGCTCTACCATATGTTCTTTTTACTGGATGCACCGTGGGGGCAAACTTTGGGCAGCCAGATTGTCCTGCTGGCAGAGGCAGTCTGCTCCACTGTTTTCCTTATTAGTCTCCTTTCCCCATAGTGTCATTGCAGAAGTATGTGAGTGTTGCCCATGGATGAACAGTGAAGCCAGCAGCAGTGGGCGATGGCAGGTCAGGAGGAGAGTGGTGGGAATGGTGAGCACCCCTCTGGAGTTCAAGCCAGCAACCAATGCAGCAGAGAAAGCTTCGTGCCCGCATCATTCAGAGGTAGATATCCTAACATCTAGGAGACAAGTTAGGTTCCTAAACAAGTACAAAAGTGCTAGATACTGATTTTTAGAGGTTTTTTTTTTTTTTTAATGAAGTCTGCCTGGCTCTTTTGATGTAGCTGCTTCGGTATAGGAATGCTGAATCCTAGATCATACGAAATGAGGTAGTGATTGCATTTTGAGAAGTATTAGAAAAATATTCCTGCATTATCTTGAGTTGAGGCCACCAAATTGAGAAGGTCTTTTTAATGCACCCCAGAGGTTGGACTAGATGATCTCTAAAGGCCCCTTCCAACCTTAAGGATACTGTGATTCTGGGGTGCATTGAGTGTCTCCAGCAGGTTGAGAGAGGTGATTGTTCCCCTCTGCATAGCCCTGGTAAGGCCACATCCAGAGCACTGCATCCAGTTCTGGGCTCCCCAGGACAAGAGGGATGTGGAGCTGCTGGAGAGAGTCCAGCGCAGGGCTACGAGGATGATCAGGGGCCTGGAGCATCTGCCCTGTGAGCAAAGGCTGATGGAGCTGGGTCTGTTCAGCCTGGAGAAGAGAAGGCTGAGGGGGACCTGATCAGCGTGTATAAAAACCTCAAGGGAGGCAGTGAGGAGGAGGGGGCGGCCTCTTTTCAGTGCTGGACAGCGATAGGACTAGAGGAAATGGCCACAAATTGAGGCAGCAAATGTTCCACAAGAACTTAAGGAAAAATTTCTTGACAGTGAGGGTGACAGAGCCCCTGGCACAGGCTGCCCAGAGAGGTTGTGGAGTCTCCTTCTCTGGAGATCTTTCAAACCCGCTTGGATGCAGCCCTGTGCCCCGTGCTCTAGGTGACCCTGTGTGTGCAAGGAGGTTGGACTAGATGACCTCTAGAAGTCCCTTCTCAACTTAAGGATTCTATGATTCTATGAAATTGGTATTTTGACATGCAAGTGCTTCTCTTTCGGGTGGTCACAGAGAGCAGTATTCATTAAACCACAAGGAGGGATGTAGCACCCTCACTGATCTGCACTACTTCTAGCAATGTATTTTCTTCACAACTGCCTGTCTCTCTCAGTGCTGAGTAGTGGTGCACATGAGTTTTGCCTCTAAGACTGCTTCATTTATGTAATTTTTAGCAGTCTCGAGTTCTGAGGATCACTCCATGGGGCAGAAACTAAATGATGCCTTTGCTGAAACATTTGTTTTCCTGCTCTCTACACGCAGTTGGCTAGAACTGCCACTCCATTGCTCATGTCTTCTGGAAAAGCCTGTTTCTCCTCATATTTTACAATTTAATCACGAAAATTTAAACCCTAATTTCTATACCAGTTCTTACTTGTAGCTTTTGCCTCATGGAGTCTTAAGTTAGCCAAGAGGAGATGTTGGTGCAGGTATTTTGTTGGTCGATCACCTCAATCTGGTGACCTTTTTCTCTGAGACCAGTCAGAAAATGCTTTATTTTCTGAAACTGCTGTAGTATTATTTTTAATGTCTTAGGGATCTGGAATCTTTCCAGACAGTGTGACTCATGTCTTTTGCATCCTCTTATTATTAAAAGTGAGAATAATTTCAAATACAGAAGCCTGCTTCTTTTACTATAGTTATATCTATAGCTAAAATCAGAGATTACTTTGGACATGGTATCACATATTGTTTGATCACATTGAAGTTGGTGAGAACAGTAGCTGTTATCAGCAACTCTGAAAAAATGAGTATTTTGTAGAGGAGTGACGCTGCTTGTATTTCAAGTGTGTATTAAGTACATTAAGATGAGCTGTTAATATTGAAAGTGCTGCATGCTGGCAGCTGCAATAGCAGCCATTGCTATCAGCTCCTTGCCCCAAAACAGTTATGTTCAGTGGGTCACATCAGCCTGAGTATGTTCAGTAAATCTTAAGATCTTGCCATCTGCAGCTGACATAGTGAAAATATTAATCCAAAAAGTTTGCAGTGGATCTTGAAGTTCCATAGTGTTCTGTATTTGTCCCTAGTGGGGCAGCTATTTCAGGCATGGAGCATCAGATATTTTTGAAAGAATATTTGTGGTGATAAAATTACATGATGAGAAAGAAGTTATTAAATTGCTAGCTTAAAAATAAAACACAGAGAGGACTTGCTTATGAAAAGAGTTCGCTGGAAGCCAGTGTTCTGGTATCCTGTCTAAAGGCAACTCCCTACTTCAGCTTTATTTGCATTGTAAGAAGCTGTTACAAAACTAACAAGTGTGCTAGCAAATTAGGAATGATTAGTGAAGCCTTTTCTTCACTTATAGCAAGAGAATTTCTGGTTCCTGATAAATGGAGAAAGGAGAAATTATTGGTAAATGCTCTTGGTAGCAACATACAAACTTTTTACATTTGCAAACAACTACAGCATATTGCAGCAAAATGAAACATCTGATTCCAGATAGATTCTGGGGAATTTTCGTATTACTTTTTTTTTTTTGTTCTTTTCTCTGTGTTTAACACCTCCTTAATTGCAAGAATTTTAGTCTTTATTTATCAATCTTCCTCCGTGCAGCAAATACTGACTTGTTTCTCTCATTGCCTAAAGTTTTTTGTTTTTTTGTTCCCTGGCCTTTTGGGTGAAAGCTAAACACAGTAATCCAAAAAAAAAAAAAAAAAAAAAAAAAAAAAAAAATCAGAATGATTTAACATGATTTAACACATTGCTGATGGAAAGTTTTGTGTATCTGTTGCAGCTACTCCATCTTTGGCAGGTTTCTAGACAACATATATAGTCTTCAGTATATTTTTGCTACCTTAGAAATGCTAACAAATCTCACATTAATAAGCAACATTAGCAACATTTGTAGATGTGTTTGGGGGAAAAGTCTAACACAGATGAAGATTGTAGGATATACAGTAACAAGGTTACTTCTCTAAGCATAACCACAATGCATACATCCTGGGCACAGATTACATATCTTTAGTGTCTACAAAGTTGGTTAGACTGCAGTTTTCTTCTTCAGCAGATCTTTCTCTGCTGATTTGTCTTAAGCTTACTCCTAACATTTGGGATACACAAATTCTCTGAGACCTAGTATGTAGAAAGTCATCACCAGATTTCACGAGTATTTAAATATTATATAAATTACTTGCTAGTATAAATTATTGGTATCTTACTAGTTTTTTTTTTTTAATAAATATCAAAATACTGACTCTCTGCTTCCAGGAGCACCATTTACAATTGTGACTTTAACAACTGCATTTTATCTTTATTGTTGGTCTTCACAGGTGCATTCTGCATGCCTCTGTACATCCCTTATAGCTTAACAGGGAAATGGCAACTGGGAAGAAGTGTCTGCAAGTTCTGGCTTCTTATGGACTATCTTCTCTGCACGGCTTCAGTATTTAACATAGTTCTGATCAGCTATGACCGTTTCCTGTCTGTTACTAAAGCTGTAAGTACCCTGTTTACGGTGTCTTTGAGTTTTTTCTCAAGAATGTGGGATGTGGACCTTGCTAGGTCAGATCTTGATATTAGTGATACACCTGTTGCTGTATTAATGAGCATAGGTGCAAATTTACTCAAGACAAAAGCTCTCAAAACTGTGCTTGCATGTGGAAATTGCTATATTACTGCAGGTAAATGAGGTGAATATTCTGCACTCGAGGCCAGAGCCAGTGCATCAGCTCTTTTCTCCCTGTTTTTGCTATGGGCTGCCGTTGTGCTACTAGGAAAAACGGAGGGGTGAAGAAGGCAGAGGAGGAATCTGGCAATAAACGGGCTAAGGAAAGAGGAAGTTGGAAGTAAACTGTGGATGCCTAAAATTAGGCATGAGAGAAATAATCACTGGTGACAGGGCAGTGATGTGAAGGACACTGGGGATATGCAAGAATTAACTCAGTATGTAGAACAGAACCCAAAGCTTCAGATACTTGCTGCATTTCTGTTTTCTGCAGAGAGCCCTGTGTGCTTTATGGCCTAGTTCATGTCAAGGATGGAGGTCAACTTTTCTGGCCAGTAATTCTGTTAGCTGAGGTGGTAGTGAAATATATGGGATAGACAAAGGTTCCAGCTCTTTGATAATTTATAAGCATGTCAATATGATGTCTTATGTTACATTTCAGCATTTTAAAAACTATTAGCATTATTATACATTCTTTTTATAAATTATTATTATTTTCTCTTATTTATTTCAAGGAAAAAATCTGGGAAACTAAACACCTGAACGTTGTACATTTAGGAAACATTACTTTGGAAAGGCAAAGTCTCAACACTTACAAAGGGCCAAATTAAAAGTACGTGTGAAAATTCAACTAAGACCGATGGATACCTATATGATAGTCTTTAATGACATTCATAAATATATATCAGTGTGTGTGTATGTATATATATTTAACTGGATTAACTTTGCTCCCAGAGTTATAGATTCTTCCTAATATCCTGTCAAAAGGATTGAACAGGGCATGAGAGCTATAAAATATTTGCCTCTCCTAAATTGTATAGTGAAAAATATGTACTGGGCCAGGAGCTGGGGGAGAGAGGAAGAAAAAGGATGATTTCATGGCTTTGTCAGCTAAGGACTGCAGAACTGCAGTCCTCCTTCTCTGGGGGTCTTCCAAACCTGCCTGGATGCCGCCCTGTGCCACGTGCTCTGGGTGTCCCTGCTGGAGCAGGAAGGCTGGACTAGATGATCTCTAGCGGTCTCTTCCAACCTTGAACATTCTGTGATTCTGTGAACTGCAGTCCATTCCTAGCTCTTCATGATTTATGTGGTAAATGCATTTTTTCAAAGGTGTTTGTTAAATATATTTGGCACACTTTCTGTCAATTATTTTTACATATACAGTCCCATTTCCTTGTAAAATGCTGTCAAAAGACAGTGTGGTTGTCAGGAAATGGGAATCATGCACCAAGCAACTATAAAATGCTAATTACTCTGGTGAGTCAGACTGCAGATGTCTCTAACAAAGCACCACAAATTAAGAGATGCTTCTGACACTGACGGACAATCGTGTTTCATTGCCTGGACCAGGACCCTAACACTGTTGCATTAACCTGTCGATAGACATTCCTATGCTATGTCAACATCAATAAATTAAACATAACTTGGGTCATTCGTGGGAGAGCTTCAGCTGTTCAGCATAGCCACAGCTCTACATTACCAGACAGTATACCTGCTCCTTTGCTGGTATTTTTGTGGCTTCCAAGCAGTTCTCTAAAGGTATGATGTTCTTCCTTGCTTCCCCCAGGTGTCCTACCGAGTGCAGCAGGGAGCGGCCTCCAGCCCCGTGGTGAAGATGGCAGCCATCTGGGTCCTGGCCTTCCTGCTCTACTGCCCGGCCGTCCTCTTCTGGGAGCACGTGGCCGGCTGCAGCGTGGTGGCGGAGGACGAGTGCTACGCCGAGTTCTTCAGCAACTGGTACTTCCTCCTGTGCGCCTCCACCGTGGAGTTCTTTGTGCCGCTCGTCTCCGTCACCTACTTCAACGTGCACATCTTCCGGGACATCCAGAAGCGCCAGAGACGCGGCAGCGTGTCGGACGGCGAGCCGGCCAAGAGCGGCGGGCTGTCCTGGAGAGCTTGCCTCTTGCCAAGGCAGGGCTTGTCTTCTTCAGAAACAGAGGACAGTGTTTCTTCCTCTATGAGGCCAAAGAAAGAGTCTTTGGTAACTGAAAGTACACTGCCATCCAGAGGTAATTCTGTAACCCCAGAGAATGACCTATCTGCTTCTTTTTGTGCAAAAACCAGATCAAAACTACAGCGAGACAAGAAAATTGCGAAGTCTCTTGCCATAATTGTGTGCATCTTTGCCATTTGTTGGGCCCCTTACACGTTACTAATGATAATTCGTGGGGCCTGCCAAGGAACCTGTGTCCACAACTCCTTGTATGAAATAACCTTTTGGCTTTTGTGGCTCAATTCATCTTTGAATCCATTTCTCTACCCTCTCTGTCATGTTAAATTTCGAATGGCTTTCACAAAAATATTATGTCCACAGAAGTTTGCAACATTAAGATCAAGCTCTTTTTAGAAGGAAAAATAAATACATATTTACAGCTGAAGAGCAATTGTAGCTGTACTGAATGAAGAATACAAATGGCCAGGGTTGGTAAGCAGAGGTGATATCTCTCAGCAGATTAATCTCAGCATTTCCTATTCAAAGCTATTATAGAAACCAAGGCCAGGTCCATAAGGAAGAGCCTGCTGATCATAGTGGGAATTGTATCTGCTACTGAATAACCCAACACTTCAGAATACAGTCCTCTTGGATCCCATCTGATTGTGCCTCGCTCTACAAGAGCATTAGCCCAGCTGGTAATGGTTGGGGATTAAACCATCCCATGCAAGAACATACCTTCTCTGTGAAGGAGCTGGGCTCTCATCAGAGAGAGTCATCAGCTTTTCCTGAGTTTGTACAGTTACAGAGAGGAGAAATTCCTCTGCTGCCCACCCAGTAGGACATGTGTGTAGCGGGCAGAGTTGTGCCAACACTTTGTAGCTCTTCCAGGTCTTTGCCTGACTCCCAATGAAACAGAAACCCACACTGTGGGTAATACAGGCCTTGCAGGCGTTTCTTGTTTCCAACTATAGCATAATGCATGAAGACCAGTGCAACTTCAAACAGGAGCAAAACCCCATCCAGTTCAGTAGCGAAGCAATTGCAATAGCCAAGCATAGCCAAGCAATTTTTTTCAATTCAAATAACTGAGAAACAGTTATTTGAAAATAGTTTAGCCCATTTCTTCTCCTTTGCACATCTTCTCTTTATTTTACAAGGCCTTTGTTGGAAGTTAAGACATCCAGTTAAGTGTCAAACACACTAACAGTGTGTTTGGTTTGCAGGTGCCAGAAGATTGGTTAACCTTAATGGCTACTCATAGTACATGTGGTGAAATAGCTGAAACAGAAGAGAGGTAAACTTTTTCTAAAATTCAGCTTCCAAAATGTTTAAGGTTATTTAATTACAGAATTCTGGAATTATCAGATACTAGATTCCTTACTTGAATAAGTAACTCTTCAAAACCTATGTATTTCTTAATACTGCCAGTAAATAAAAGGGTGGCAAATAAGTAATAAAGAATTGTGAATGGTAGTGGCTATCCCTTCTGTATCACAGTTTTGCTTAATGCAAACCCATATTATTATGTTTAACTTAACACTCCTTGTGATGTTCTTCTTTTGGGCTGGAGTGCCACTTAATCACAATTATTTGTCCTGCTGTACAGTATAACAGTGTAAACTTGTCTACCTACTCAAATCAAATATGTATTTGCTAATGTTGTAAGAAGTGTTATCTCTCTAACATACATTGGGAATGGAAAGAAATAACAGGAACTACTTCCAAGATCTGTTCTATAAATAGAACTTTGCTGAAGATACTCGTCAAAGACTACAGCATATGAAGTGAAAATAATGTAATATAGAAAATTCAGGAAAGAAATACATAAGTAGTATTATTTTAATAAACTTAAAGGAAGATAAGAATCTTAATTTTGTCATTTTGTGAGGTTTAAAATACAAGGAAACCCTGATGAATGGTCAGCTTTTTGGGAACAGTCTTGCCCACGACTCAGGTTTAATGTTTTAAGGAAGGATAACTGTTCATACACTTGCAGGTAGAAACATGAAATAAGTTCAATGTTAGAAGTATAACGACCAATGACAAAGCCATTATTTTATTGTCTAATCACTAATATAAAGCGGCATTTTACAAATTCAGCAAGCAGATGTACTTAATTTGACACTGTCTCTTGGCAGACCAGGTCTTGTTTTTACCCTAATTTTATACTCTGTGTTTACCTGCCTAGGCTTTTTTTCTGTTGTCAGTTTTAGTTGTGGAGATAAGACCTTTGCTTCTACAACCTCCAACCTCATACCTATTAACAATTCCTTTTTTTTTTTTTTTTTTTTTTTTATTCCTACGATATTTCTTTTTGGCCTAATACAGTCTAGAATCTAATTTTTTGAAGCTATCAGGTCTCAAAACTGAGAGATCTAAAAACACATATTTGCTTTTCTACCTCCTCTCAGCATTCTCTGAATTTTGCTTCATTTTTAGATCAGAAGTAATGTTTTTAGTTGATATTTAAATAGGACTGGCATGATAGGGCCTTGGTCCCTCACTTGGGCTTATAGTTGCTGCAAAAATTCTACAGAATTTGCTTAAATGGAGCAGCACACAAAACATAGGTGCTTGCTGGACCTAATGATTTTCATTAAACACAGTGTGTACCCCACAGAGATTTTACCATTCATTTAAAGTACAACTCGAGTAATGTTTAACGTACACAAATAAATTATTTTGTGTCAGTCTGAAGAGCAAATAACTCCTTAATGCTCTCTGAGAACTGCTGGTGATGGTGTTAGGGAAAGAGAGCTAAAGATCTCATTCTGGGTAACTTATCAAAGGATATCTACGAAATGAAGTCTTTGCCAAATGTAGATAAGGAAGAAGATGGTTATATCAAGTTAAATGGTTTTTGCTCATCCTCCTCCTTGCTCTCCTCTTTTGCTTACTTCTCATACCAGCCTGATCTCTGCGAAAGCTGCTTGGTAGAGGCCATAATACAACTGAATTTTCAACAGGGACTTATTTTTCAGCCATTATTTTTTTGGGGTAATCTTCATGAGTACCCTGAGGAAGGCCTAGGAAGGGCAAGACGTTTTCAAAACCCAGTAACTTGGAGTCTAAGCTAGTTTGATAGAAAATACGGAGAACAAGCCTATCTCCCCTGAGATTCAATACAACACCTAGCTCTGTCTCTTTTTGGGCTTACTTAATGTGTTGGAAGCTGTCAAAGTAATTTTTGTAACTGGATAAGTGCTTCTTGATGTAAACCTACTTTCAGGGGCATGGACAGATAGCTCAATGATACCCATGGCTTAGTTCTAGCAGCCTTTGCAACAATTCTGAGAAATATGTTGGCAGTCTAATGGCCCTTGACTTCCCTCACCTTCTGTTAGATACCATTGATAGGAGAGAGAGAAGTAAAAAAAGAGCTGATGGGCAAGAAAAAATAGAATGGTTTAGGTAAAGGGCTAAATCAGTCTCTATTCTTCTGATGTAGATGTTACATCTAACAGAAAAAAAGCACAGGATCTTTGTAATTTATACTGCTAGGGAAAATTGCTTATGTCCTTGAAAAGAAAGAGGACAAAACAGTAATATACTTAGAGAAGGGAAATTAATTTGGGAAATTCCAAATGGAAATTTCCCCTTGGAGGAAATCGGGGCAATAGTAATTGAAGAAAACTTGTGGAACAACAGGAAGAAGAGGGATTTGAGAAACACAGCCAAGCTCAGGTGAAAAAGAGGGACATCCTGATTTCTCAATTTATTTATTATTAATTTCTCTTTTATTTCTTCACTACCCATTTTGCATCAAGAAGTTCATATTCCTCCATATTGTTGTGGTGCCAGCAGCTTCGCTGCGGTGCACATTTCTGTATGCCTTGCTCAGCAGTTCCCCTGGCATGTTGGTATGGCTTTTTCACTAAACATGTCATAGATCTGATTACCGTTCTCGTCTATGTTACAGTTTTCTTTCTCATTTCCTGTGCGGTAAAGATATCTTTATTTTTAAGAAGCCTGAACAGAAATTGAACCTTCTCCTGAGAAAACCCTGTTGTTGGTAATTTGTCAACAGTCTAACCCAGTCATAAATACCTTACTTCATAGGAATTTGACAATTTATGACAATTGTGTTTTTGATAAAAGTGTGTTTTTGACAATTTATGAGCCTATCTGCTGTTATACTAAAAAGCCTGTTGTAATTCCAAAATGGAGCACAGCATTCCTTCATATCATCACCTTAGAGCACATGTATCTGTAAAGTGATGTTTTTTCTCACTAATGCCAAAACTTAATGACTAGTGTTCCTAGCAAATATAAATGATGATAGCTACTTGCTTTGAAGGTATGGAGGTTCTGCCACAGTATTTTGTAAGGCTTTGGGGAACTTTACTTAAACTGTTCTGTAAGAATGACCAAATGCTCTTTTAACAGGAGTGTAAATGATGTGGATTAGAAACAGATTATTGAGCAGGAAGAATGGTTTTATGTATGATTAAACTGGAATGATATACAATTAGAGAAGGTGGAATTTTGGAATTCTATATTTTACTGTGTATAAGGGGCAATCAAACTTCCTCACCTTTAAGTATCTGCACATTGCTCTCACTTTCACTCATGTGCGTGTTCACTTGCTTACCTGATTCCTTTCCAAGAAATTCTGCCCAAAGGTTTTAACTGAAGGTTTAGGTTTAAAAAGGTTTTAACCACTTTTTTGGTGGGAACACTTTTCTTATCACCATACCTTCCAAGAAGATTCTTTAGACTTATCAGTTGCAGGAAAGCTCGGTCTAACTAAGACCAGCTCTTACATGCCTGCTTTCTCATGAGTGGTGGAAAAAAAATAAATAAACTGCTCCTTTTCTCCCTGCTTTCTGTGGGACAAGGCATAATAATTTGTCTCCTTCACAGTGGTGTACCTGAGTTCACTGTATCTAGTCCCAATTGAGGAAACAACACAAACTACCCAGGAAGGAGAATTTTTTTTTATGTCCTATTTTTTGGAAACAGGAGGATTGTCACACTGCTATATATGTGCCTTGTAATAGGGGGCTATCTTTCTAAAAACACTTTTATTGCTAATTAAATGAGTGCAGTTTAGGAGAGGGCCGTGTCTTGTCCCTATATAACAGTGGTTCAGAGGGCCCGTTCTTCCCTGATAGAACAGTGCTCTGAATACACCTGCTGCTTTTCCTTAGGAGAGAATGCTGCAGGAGCCAGATTTTGGGCATTTTCCTACTGTTGTTCCAACTGATGTGTTCCTGCAGATGTCACTAGTGCTACATGGTATTTTTAAACCTTTCAAATCTGGGTTTTTCAAAAGGTGCCATTGGTACAGTACTGCCTGATTTGACACCAGCTGCTTTTGGCTGAAAAAACTACCAGATCTGTTATATTACATCTAATATTTACTCTACAGCAGAAAAGATTCATGGAAGGACTTAGTTCTGGACTTAGTTCTTTGGCAAAGGAAAGTTCAGTCATACAGATAACAGTAAGTCAGCGCAGCCGTTTTTCCTAAGTTGCCCTGCATAGAAATCATCTTATGCCCTGCGTTTAAAACGCAGTTTCCCTTCACCCATGAGAAAGGATGGAAGGTCTTGCTGAGCTGAGAGCAGATCCTCAGTACCAACATACTTAAAAAAATCCACCTCCCTTCCTCTGATATGGAAGTCTTGGTCCTTGTGACTGTGTTAAGCTGATCTAGCTGTGATGTGCTGCCCAGCTTCCCGACCCTGCTTGTGCTGCTTCTGACCCCACATCATCTGGGGGCGAGGATGGGTGCTGCTGCACAGGACACCGAGGAGCTCATCCACATGAAAAGCAACCATTTTTGTTAGTTTAGACCTTATCTAATTTATCATACAGCCACCTAAGTGCTGGTTGCTGGTGTAAAAGGAGTGAGACCTGTCCTTTTGTGAGCATCTTATTTTAGTCCTTAATACGAGGTTGACACTGTGGCTTTGGATGTGTCTCATTTGTTTTCTGCAGAACAAATCTTTAGCTGGGCTGTCTTTAGTAAAGTTGTGCCAGCGTAGACCAGAAGATGAAATTGCCTGATATGCACCACTACATCTTCAAAGGGATCTGCTCATCTGGGTTTTTGGGCTGGAGCATTTGCAGAGGCAGACAGATATCAGTTCTCTTGCTTTCCCTGCCATGCTAAGGGTCTTAGCAGCTTTTACTCTGGCTCAAGCTCTTTGTCTGAGACTGTCTGTAACTGTTAGAATTAGTGGAGTTCCCTGTTGAGACATTTACATTCAACTGCTATTGCTGCTTTTGACAGCTGCAAGTAGAGTCAGATCTCAAAGACAGACACGGACAATATGTCAGTGCAAACGCCCACATTACAGGACACGAACCAAATTAATTCCTGGAATAATGCCATGTAAGTTAAGGAATGGGTATACCCTCTGAAGTTTAGCTGTTTACATAATTTGTATATATTTCAGTAATGATTTAAATCATTTTTCAAGCTGTTGTGCTATTGCTATTTCAGATTAACCCATTGCCCACCTTTTCTGATTTTGCATTGACAGATACAGCGTTTCTTTTCTGTCTCTGTCGATGGATTGTTTAGACTGGTTAATCTTACCATGCACTAGTGTATCTTTTCTTTATTGTACATTTGGCTTCCCTTACCATGGTCTGCTTGGACAGTTGGCCTTTTGTTGACATTGCACCAAGACAGTGGTGCGACCTCTGCATCCTGATACAGAGCTAAGGGCAGTAGCCTCAGACTCGCCTCCTGTACAGCCGCAGACCCATTGGCATGTCCTTCCTCTCTGTCTTGTCTGGGCAACTGCTCTTCAAGGGGCTGTGCATAAATGCTTGCTTGTTTTTTCCTTAATTTTTCTTTTTCTTTCTTTTTTTTTTTTTTTAGTAATTCCCCCATCTAGCGTGCAGGTTGATATCTTTTTGGCCTATATATATGTGCATATAAAAGAATGAGGAAATGAAAGTTTAAAATATAAAATGAGGCAAAAATGCTTTAATTTCTTTCTGAGAACACCTATCCTTTTGGACATTGTCCAGACACTAGGCCCTGTCTCTGTGCACTTTCTTGTGAAGCAGCTACATTTGTTGTTCTTTGGTACCGTGGGAGGGCACAACTAGTCAGGGAAGAAAAGCGGGAGGTTATGATTAAACTTGTTCCAGCTTCTGAGCAGTAAAAGAGTCGGGTCCTTTGGGGAATCAGTGTAGAGTGCAAATCACCACAGCAGATCTGCAAAAACAGACAGTACTGAGCTGAGAAGCTGCCTCCTTTTTTATAGAACACGGAATAAAAACATAACCAACTTGCAGAGGGAAATGGATTTTCAGATGGAGCTATGGCTGTGAGTAGGATCAAGCACCTCTGTCCCTGGCAGTTTCTTGCTGACCAGCTCATTAGAGAAAACTCGTGTGTTACCTGATCACGCTTATAAGTTGAAATCAGTGGTTTGACTGAGAAGATTTGAGGCTCCCAGTAACACTGAGTGGAGCGGGTGCACAAAACTGGTACAGCCATTTGAGAAGAGGTGCCGTGGATAGTGAATAGTATCACAAAAAAAGATCTTCTCATAAGTTTTTTTGTTCTTCTAGCAACATTTCTGGGTTCATGTACAGATGACATGTTTTATTCATGTTGACCTTGGGTGGTGAAGTCAGTTTTGTTGGCTGGAAAAGCAGAAGTGTGGTCTCTTTTAGTACAGCTTAGTTGCTCCATCTTTTTTTTTTTTTTTTTTTATTGCTTGACTTGGAGAATTGAGCATTGAACCACATTTGACTTATGATGGGTAAAAACTCCAGTGGGTGAAAGATATATAGACAGAAGCATATACCTGCTGCTGGCATCAGTATGACAATGTGTTGAATCACCTGACTTCTGCCTGGACCACACAAAGGTGGAAGGTCTTGAAAGGCAGAAAGAGAAAGGCTGAATCAAATGGCTACTGACCACTGAGAGTCGCCTACTAAGATAACAAACCAATGAGAAAACCTCTGGACTGGGTAAAGACCTTGGGCCATATCTGAATCTGTCTTCCCACATAACGTCTTAGATACTAGATAGGGTTGTCTGAGGAATGACTGGATCAAATGCCACAGAGAGATCTAGCAAATTTCTGTGGATGTATTTCCTATGGAAAAGACAGCAACAAAGTAAGAGGTGTGGTTTAATGCCACCCTAAACTCAGCTGTGGTCTGGAGTTTTACCAACAGGTAAAACTGAAAAGATAATCTTTCTTTTTACCATTTGCTACTACATGGTTTTAAGATTGAAGGAAGGATATTATTAGGAAGTTAATAATATAGATGTAGTTCACCAGATTGCTGAGGTTAAAAACAGTGGTTTCTTTAGTTTTACACGGGTGTGTAGAGAAATACCTAGAGGGAAAAGAGCATGTGTTGGGATTTCACAGTGCTGGCAGCTCTGGAGTGAGGCTGAGTTCACCCAGAGCAGAGCAGCTCTCTGTCTGTAGTACTCCACCAAGCCTGTTTGTTTCTTGCCCTTGAAGTCACAGGGTATTCACAGAGGCCATCACCTCCTCTCCTTCCTCCCCTTGATTCTCCCAAAGCAAAAATCACCCGTGCAAGCGCTCCCGGGGTGCTTTTTGGCTGAGATGTCTGCTGGGATCTTTTCATCTCGGATTGTCTTTCCTTCTTGCTTTAGGCCATTAGCCTTTGCTTTGTCTCCTTTGACCACCCTGAACAATTCCTCCCCGCTCCACAGCGCTTCCCTCTATTTCCATTTGTTAATTGAAAGGAAAGAGGGAAGCAGCCACCGTGGCCCAGGCACCTGCAGAGCCTGCGGTCAGGCAGGGGCTGCAAAGAGCCTTGCAAAGTGCCCGCTGGCTGTTGTCTCTGCCCGTGCTGTGCTGGCGGGCAGGACACTTTGTGTCCGTGTTAGCCTTCCTCACAGCTGAAACGTCCTCCACACCGATGAGGTTAGCTGGAAAGTTGTGCCTCTCCCCAAGGAGAAGTTGGCAGGGAACTGAGGTAGGTGACCTGACACCAAGCCCAGGAGGCAACTTTGAAGATCTGGGTATCCTGTGCCTTGGGCGCCTGAATGTCTCGGGCCTGCCAAGGCTCAAATTCAAAATTATCTTCATGTATAGTACAGCAAATTGAGAGCAGGTTTGCTTAATTTGTGACTCCCCTCAGGCTTGTGAGTTCAAAGTTGACAACGTCCTCCGATTCTTTCTGTTTCACACTTAACTTTTCACAAAAATCTTTTTTTTTTTTTTGACTACAGTCTTGCTTTTAATTCCTAGCTCATGTTAGGCCAAAAGGTAATGACTCCTCTTCACTGCTGCAAATTAGTGGTATAAATGTGATCTCAGGATGCTTCCAGGTTATAATCGACAGACTTGCTAGTCAAGAGGGAGTGAAGCTGAGATGTTGCTTGTGTTGAGAAACAGAGAGACAACACCCACCTGCAAAGCAAAGTCCAAGCGGACAAGGCACCGCTATGGTTACATAGAACAGGGAGGGCAAGATTTCTCTGGAAGAGGAGGTAAGATTTTAAAAAGAAACTAGAAGGCAGATAGCTCCTGGACTATGGATATTTTACAATACTACTGTATTTTGTGCAATTTCTGATGAAAACTCCATTGAGAGGAAGCAAATTTTTACAAAATGTGAATGCATTTATTCATACAGAAAGCTTTAAATACTGTGGATTGCATACCTCAGTCATAAATAGTGCTGTAACATCAGTTTACTAATCCCTTTTATAGTGGTCCAAAACTTCATAAAGGACAAAGTGGAGTCCCTAAACTTTTGCCTTTAATATAGGGATTGAAGTAGCTCTGAAGTTGTTCACTGCATATGTGAAGTCAGCTGAGAGCATCTAAAGATATTTTTTAATCTTGGCAAGTGATTAATAGTATACAGTTCATACTTATATTCACAGCCTTAAACTTTAACAAATATTGATCAGATTAATGTTTGAGACAGTGATATGGTGAGTTTCCATTCTTTTATTTTAAGACTTTATGTGAGCGTAAAAGTTTAAGATGATATAGGAATTTAGACAAGTAGAAAATAATAAATTGTCTTAAAACCCTTAATGCAGCTTAGCTGAAGCTTTGCAGACCTTTGCTAAGGCAACTTAAAGATTTTAAGGCTTCCTTATGCAACAAATTTGCCTCTAACCTGTCATTTTTTTCAAAGTGTACTCAAAGACCTTGTCTTAGAGTGATCTATGAGACTTAGAGACTTAAGTCTTAGAGACCACATCTTAGAGTGATCTATGGAAATAAAATTATTGAAACACAGTTTAATTATTCATTTTCTCAAAATATTCATGAGTTTAGGGGTGCTGTTAGTAGCTTTCTTATAACTCGATCTTGAAGTACATCTTTGTAGGTGGATTGAATCTGGCATTGAATAGAGCCCTGGTATTCCCTATCATTTCCAGCTTCGTGAGACTGTTTAGCTAAAGAGGCCATTAGCAGACCTTCAAATAATTTTTGTTAGAAAGGACCTGTGGAGGTCATCTGGATCAATCTCCTACTCAAAACAGGGTGCAGAGTGAAGATAGATAGTCCTCTGGGTTATTTCTCTGCACATTACACAGCTGTAACCAACCCTGCAGCTACCAGGGTTGTGACTGTGCTGCCACCAGTGGTGGGGCCATCAAAGCACATAGCTGGGTGAGTACTACTTGAAGGATGAGGACCTGATGACTTCTGTCTGAGTTTAAGTGCATGGGCATGGTCAAACTATTGAAAAGCAACTTGCATGAGATGGAGTTAAAGGAGGAAATCATCCAAAAGGAAATGTAAGTACAGGCAGATATACCAAATGCTAATGAGCAAATGCACATGGTTCACAGGAATCTGAGTTGGGAAATTTATCCTTTAATTGCAGCTGTAGATGAAACAGTAAACCCTTTAAAGATATAAACTTTTTTTTTGGGATATTTTTTTCCTTTTGTTTTAGTTCTGATTCTTTGAGGTAGTACATAATAAATGAAAGCATGAAGAGCATAGTGCTACAATCTGTGATCATTGCCTTAGTTAAGAGAATTATAAAGAAGGCTTAATTTAGAAAAATTGTAAATGTTTATGAGGTTTTGAGGTTGTGAAATGGAATCCCTATGCAGGGGTTCCCCAGCAACATGGTGCTTATATCCGCATAGCCCTCTGCTCCTTCAAAGTGGGAAACGGGCTTTACACGCTGGGAACTGCCAGATAACCTTCTTTCTACTCTATTGACTTCCTGCCATTGCTCACAGTTCCTGTTTTGCTGATCAGTTAATGGTAATAGTACATAGTACAGCCAACGATTATTGAATTGGACATTAAAGGTGGTGTGTATTAAAATTATGGACACAACATAAAAACATTTCCTCTTTTGTTTATTTTTTTGACCTCCATTTCTTCCAACAGTGTCTACCAAACTTTGTGGATCTACTGATCACTGTGAGCCATTGCAGTTGCTTTTACAACCTGGATTGCTTAAGAAAATTTTGATTGAAAAAGCTGTGCCCTTATACAGCATTGCTAGCCTCTTAGGATTACTTTGCAAATACCACCGTTGGAGAGTCAAAGCATCAGGTGGGAAGCCCTTTGAGACAGAGATTTCCTTTGTCTTCCAGAACAGTAAGAAAAAAAAACCAAAATTACCATATTTTGCACTGTCTGTGCTAGGAATCCAGAGAATTTTCTAAAATCTAGTTAACTTAATTATAAGCAAGGAATTATGCTTACAGGAAGAGTTACTCAAATCAAAGAGCAGAGAGATGCCTGATTCAAGTCCAACTGATTTAATTAGAAAGAAAATCTGTGAAGCAGAATCAGGTTCTGTGTAACTTGTCCTACTCATATGGGGAAAAGTGTGCAGTAGTGGCTAGTAATAGTCAACCTGCAACTATATCAATACCTCCGTATTGCTGCTGGGCTTTATTTCTATTTCTAATTTTATTGCCTTATTCATATGATAAATTATTTTCAAGATAATATTCATTGATGTTAAAATCCAGGAATCTTTGAATATAAATTATGTGAGTTATTGAAATGACCCAGTTATAAGGATTTTCAAGTAACCTTGCTTTTAATTCCAGTTTTGCAAAATTAAGAGTAATGCTAGTTTTATATGGTATTTTTTAACATGAATTAATTTGAATAATTTGAATTGAAAGTTAGTTTAGAGTATGTGTCATATGTAAAACTATAGCAATGGTCTTTGAGAAGCATCAAGTGGGAAATGAGGAAATAAAGGCAGTTCCAGAATGCCAGAGAGGTCCCTGCTCCCACAGGCTGTTTAGCTGGACCATGGCTTCTTAAATAGTGCAAGTTCATCTCAGGATGAACTTGAGATGAAAGAAGCTTTCTGTGCCACAACTCTTCATGGAAACCTTCCTATGAGTCCCTTTGCTTTTGCAGTTAGTTTGCTTTCTACATTAAATTTCCTCCCCACCCCACAGCATGCATAGGTTGAGTGCAAGTGTGTAACTAAAGCATCTTTATGTTAGCATTTGGCTGGTGTAGTTCTGCATTGCATGGCTTCTGCAGTCAGACTGGGATCGTGCTTGACTTCATTGTGCCAGCGTTGTCTTTTATTAGACATAGGTTTTCTTCCTCTAGAGCACTTATACGTGCACAGGCAGTCTCTCCTTTTCTGGGCTAAACAGCCAGTCTTCTCGTCTCTATTTTCCTAATCTTTCTGCTGACCTCTCTGTGCCTCTTCCAGCTGTAACGTCTCCCTTAAACATGGGCGACCATGATTGTATGCAGTTTTCCATATGGTATCACCTGGGCCTCATACAAAGACATGAATGTTTCCCTGTTTTTCTGGCAATATCTCCCCTGATACACTCAGAGTTACCTTTTCAAGGAAAGAAATTGAGTTAGTCTTGCAAGGTCTACCTTTAGTAAACCCATGTTGCATTTTATCCCATATTGCTTTTACCTCTGCATCATTAATTAGACTCCCCAAAGAATTCTCTTTTAAAGCCTTGCAAGCTATTGAAGTGCCTCTAATAGACCTGCTAATGTGGGTCCATTTTTTTTCACCTTCTTTATTGCAGGTCATACATTTGCTTTTTCCCAGTCCTATGGAAATGTCCACAACTTGGTTACTTTATCCAAGAGACTTGCTAACAAACCTGAAGAATCTTGTGGCAGGGCTTTATTAACATAAGGCAGGACATTTTCTTTTCCTTCTGGTCTGGGTCCGATCATCTGTGTCTTAGGGAAGTTGCACCTTTTCTGCTCATTCAAGATTCAGTTCAGCTGACTTACCCACACTTTTCTGAGAAATCAATAATCTCCGTTGCAAAACAATTATGCTGTGTTTTCTATTTAGTTTAAGATGAATCAATTTGTAATTGCTTGCTACAAAATTATTTTCTGTGATTGACCATCTTGTAGAGTGCCTTTAATATGAACCAAAAGCAAAAAAATCTTAACTCTAATCATCTCATGTCTGCTGAATGAAGGTCACTGAGGATGAAGATACTTGTTGGCTATCCCAGCTAATGGTATTTGTCAGATGATGCTACCATCAGAAGCATCTCTTTGCTAACCTAGGATGCTATGGTTTCCTATAAAGATGTTTTTCCCCATGGGTTGATACTGGAGCCAATATCGCCTAGTATCTTCATTAATGACTTGGGTAATAGGACTTAATGCAGTCTCATTAAGTTTGCAGATGATATAAAGTTGGAATGAGTGGCTGATGCACCAGAAGACTGTATTGTCATTCAGAGAGATCTTGACAGTCTGGAGAAATGGGCAGAGAGGAACCTCATGAAGATCAACAGAGGGAAGTCTGAAGTTCTGTATCAGGGAAGAACCTGTCCACCAGCACAGGATTGGGTCTGACCTACTGGATAGCAGCTTCTCAGAGATGGACCTGGGAGTCCTGTTGGACAGGGGGCACATGGACCAACAGTGCATGCTCATGGCAAAGAAGGTCAACAGCATCCTGGGCCATGTTAGGAAGAGTGTTGCCAACAGGTCGAAAGAGCGGATCCTTGTCCTACAGTAGTCCTACATCTGGACTACTGTGCCTAGTGCTAGCTTTGCAGTACAAGAGAGACAAAGACCTGCTGGAGGAAGGCCACTGAAGGGGCAGTAAGATAGTCAAGGGACTGGAGCATCTCTAATATGAGGAAAGACTGAGAGCTGAGACTTCTCAACCTTGAGAAGAGAAGGCTCAGGGGGGATTTTATCAGTGTTTATAAATATACGATGGGAAGAGAAGAAGATAGGAGCAAACCCACCTCAGTGGAGTCCTGTGATGGACTGAAAGAGACACAAACTGAAACATGAGAACTTCTGTCTGAACATATATTTATATATATATTTTTTACTGTGACTGTGGTTGGCCACTGGAACAGGTTGCCCAAGAGCCTGTGGAGTCTCCATTCTTGGCAATATTCAAAATCTGACCAGATGTGACCATGGGCAACCTGTCTGAGGTGATTCTGCTTGGAAGAATCTTGCTAGGATGATACCTAGGGGTGTCATCCAATGTCAACTACTTTGTCACTATTTGATGCTGACAGCATTTACCTCTCTCATGACTATATGACTGTAGTGATATTGTTAGACGTAGTTAAATTTGGTGGTTGAATTTAGTGCAAATTACTGTCCCTTGTCTCTCAAAGTATATCTATCTATCTATCTATCTATCTATCTGTCTGTCTGTCTGTCTGTCTATCTGTCTATCTGTCTATCTATCTTGTCTTTCGGTGCATATAACCTATTGGTGACACAATTCTGAATTCTTATGGATTACCTTATAAAGTTCAAGTTCTTTTTTAAATACTATGGTGAAAATGCGCTTTCTCGGGAGCACAAAGAAGAAAACATTTTTTCAGTGCAAGAATGATACTACATGTTTTTAAAATCTACTTACTCTACACTTTGGAAAGATTTGTAAGGCCAAGCAAAGTATATAACTATTTTAGAAGTGTTTTCAGTTGTCAAAGGTGGCTTCTTTTATTTATGACTTTGATTAGCTGCTCTTCAGTTTAGGGGTATAGGCCATAATAAATGGCCAGGAGAGCACATTTTTCTAAAATAAAAACAAACCACCAGCGATGCTACTCTACAAGCAAATGTGCCCAGTGGAGATAGTCCAAAATGAACACCACCTGGATATAATTAAAATCCCAGAATGTAGGAAGTGTTAAACTATATGCCAGAAAATTTAACACTGTCTCTCCGTTATCCGTCTGCTGTGGAGAGATGACAGTTGTTTTAAGCTGGATTGTGTTAGGGCATAGGCCCATAGCCCCCACAGATACCTTAGAGATCCCTCCTACGAGTCTCCCATGTGCTCTACAAGTGCTTATATATATATATATATATAAAATACATATATATATATATATGATTTTTTCAGCTTCTCTATCTATATAAGGAAAAATCAGAAACAGAAGTTTTTGCCACAAGATGTGCAGGAAAGACTTTCTTTGAGTCTTTCCCTTACTCATATTCATGGACCAGATGTAGTCTTTGTGTGTCCCTTGTTCTCCTCTAAAATGTTAATTCTTAAAACAGCACTCTCCATGTCATTCTTTTTACTCATCCATTACTATCTGTGTTATTTATTTCTCAGTGCATCATACAGCACAACTTCATGTGTGGCTTTAATATCTGGAAGTGAAGGCCTGGTTTGGTTGAAATGAAATGCAATGCTTAGAAAAAAGTGGAGGGGGGAAGGGAATTAAGTTCAGCAATGCAGAATACAACAGTCAGTTGGTTAAAAGCTAACATAGCACCTTCATTAAATGTTAAAAATCTCTGTTGAAACAGTATTAGCACAGCAGGGTTATCAAGAGCCAGAGGTAAATAATGACTCAGAGCAAATAGGCCTCAGCAGGGAAAAAAAAGTCTGTTTCACCTTATTGTGATTAGAAAGTGTCCTCAAATACATTCAAAATTATGCCTGACCTCATTAAGATTATTATATTTGAACATTCCAGCAGTTTCTGTGGTAGGAGTAAATGGAGAAAAAAGCAATATGAGCCAAGGTTTGCTATATATTTTTATGGTTTATTAGTTGTGTAGAGGAGTTTGGGATGAGAGACCATTGCACTAGATAACGTAAAATGGCACGAGGTGACATCCCGGGCTGGTGTTCCAAGATCTGCTCCAAGGGAGGAGAAAAGTGCAACTGAATGTTCTGATAATTTGTGTTACTGGAGGCTGAAAGACTAGCAGGACAAAGAACCACCTGTGCTAGGTGCTTTAGAATCACAGAAAGAACTGGTGGACAAAATGTTGGCAGCTTTGATACACATGTGATAATTTCAGGAAATTAGTATGTGAAGGAGAAGCTCTCTGTAGCTCATTCTCAATCTTCAGACGTCTGGAAAGAAGTAGATTTTGAAGAAGGAGTCCAGGACAGTGGCTCCATCTTGTCCAAACTTTCTGCTTCTGGGTTCTGTATTGTTCCTCACCATAACGCAAGATATGGTAATAAGCAATAGCAATGCTAAATCCTTACTTGTAAGGAGTATTCTGGTACCTCTCTTTCCTCTGCAGCTCAAATGTCCTTGATGTGGGGCTGTAGGGCTTCATTTTTGTTGAAGGAGTAGGTGACACCTTGAGGACATCAGGAGCAACAGCTGTGTGTGCTCTGTGCAGGGGGATGAAAGAGTAAGAAAGGAGTGAGGAGGGAGCAGGGGCTGCTTTTTGCTGCAGGTGACTAAGCGGGGAGCCGCAGCAGGACAGGGGAGCAAGGCCCTCAAGGAGAAGGCAAAACAGAGGTGTTTGTGCTTAGGAAGCCTGAACCTGGTGCAGCGAAGACTGGACTGAAATGAGAAGGCAAACTCAAAATGCAGCTCCAGCATGAGAGAAATGCAAGCAACTGCAAAAGGCTGTCTTGAGTCTGTTTAGCATAGATAGAAGTAGTGAGGTGTATCTTGGGTTTCACCTGTGAGAAAAGCTGCTGTAGTCAACAGAAGGTGATGGAGGACTCAGCCATAAAGATGGATAAAATGTTTTGGTTTTAAAATGAATTTGGAAATGACAGTCTTTGGATACAGAAAACATCTATAGGGCATGGAAGAGGGACATGGTGCTAGGATCTTCCTGTCATAGAGCATAAATGCTGAGCTTCCTCAGATGCCTCTGTAAAAAATGGAAGCCAGTCTTCTTCCTTCATGCGGAAGCATGGCTCTATTCCCAGCCAAACTTCCATGTTACAAGCAAAATTAGAACAAAAGGGTATCAGACTGATGAAAGAAAAAGGACTCAGACAAAAATAAGTCTTGAAGTATATATATTTGGGCAGAGTATGAATGTTTAAAAGATATTAATATACCCTCTGAGACATGAGGCAAGGTTCTGCCATCTCTTATTATCTGGCTTAGTAGGCTGAATAAGTGATTAATTCAGAGAGCAAAGTTTCTCCAATGAATGAGTCATCTAGACTCCAAACTATTAGCATGCAGCTAAGGCACATTGCAAAAGGAGAGTTCGTCCACCCTGGTTTTAGTAACTGCTCCACTCAGCGGGGGAATAAATCAGTTTTTCCTCAGTTAACACAAGATCTGAATAACCATTAACTCCCTCCACAGTATCTACTGCACAAATGGTATCACAGATGCTTGATTGTGGGTATAAATTAGCATATCATGCCCACAGGGGAAGTCTAGATGATGATGGTTTAGTAGCTGAAGCCTGCTGGCCTCTGGGAAAGTGCAAATGTAATGTCAGATGACTCAGTTTGCCAGGTGAACAAGAGGGGCTTTGCCTCTGCAAAGCAAAAAGGTGAAAAATGAAGCACATTACAGAGCAATGCCTGTGGTCATAGAAGCAGTGGGTATAATACTGACATTTAAAGGGGGAAAAGGCCCTCAGCATCTTGGAAAGCTAAATCACTGGGCGGAAAGGTTGGAGAGGCACACAGGTAAAACGTCACTACGTGTTTGCCCATTTACTCTTCCCTTCTCTGGCCATCTGGTTTTGACCACAGTGGAAAGAAGATGTCACATTAGCTAGATCTCTGCCTTGACCCAGCAGGCCATTCCTACAGAGGAAGGGGTATAATAGCCACCTGGAAGTTATAGTTGTAGGAGCTATCTGGAAATTCAAGCATCCATTTAAACAGCAAAGTCCGTAACTAAAGATCCTGAGGTAGTTAAAAGAGAAAGGCAAAACAGGTTGGAATTTGGCAGATTTTTGCTGTTTACAGGTAATGAGAGAGGGTCAGAACTGCTGTAACTCAATTGTGTGGTCAGACCAGGCAGCATATGCACATATTCAGAAACCACAAGTTATCACCTACATAAATACAGTATTTCACGTTCTCTACTCAAACCGCAGTGAAACACAAAGAGTCAGTGACAAACTGTTGGGCTAAACAAAGCAGGAGTTCGTGGAATTGTGGCTGTAAAGGGCAATGAACTACAGATTGTGTTGGTGTTTTCATAGCATAGTATAGTATGTTTTTAGTTGTAGATTTTCCACCTGTGGTTTTTTTTTTCCCTATTCCCAGCCTTTTGTTCTTGCCACTAATTTTATTTTTTCTTTCTTTTTCAAAGAATACCTTGTTTCCTTAAAATCTTCCAGGACTCAACACTGCATTCCTGGTGCGTTGTTGCTCGCACATCTGTGCGGGCCGGGTGGGATCCTGTGTCAGTGACTGACAGGAGATGCTGCTGCTGCTGCTGGTACCCAGTGCTCACATGGACAGGGAGGCGATGCTGATGCGAGGCCGTTAGGAGGCCATGTGAGTCTTTTCTCACATCGGGATGATGAGTCTGAAGGCTTTTCCTCCATGCCTGTGTGACAGCATGGAGCTGTCAACTACCAAGCATGCTGTGATGGGAAGAGAAACTCAAATTCCTGGTCCTTGGCCAGCCCTGGCTTCCCTGCTGTTCAGAGCTGCCCCTCTCAGTTAATGAGGCCCCGGCGTGATTTTGGTGCCCACCTAGTGTGCTGACATCTGGACTCTGTCTGCAGGAGCCTGGCACGCTGGCCATCACAGAGCAGGGCCCCTCGCTGGAGCTGCTCTGCCAGGACCAGCAGCTGATTCTTCCATGGGTTTTTCCCTCTTAAGCTTGGTGAGGGAGGAGAGCAGTGACACTGTTGAAGAGGTGACTTGGGTGAGAAGGTTGTCCTTAAAGAGCAAGTCAGTCTGAATGGGTGGAAGAGCAGAGATCTTCCTCCTCTGCTTTGCACAGAGCAGTCACCGACACGGGCAACAGGGGCAGCTCCTTGGTTAGGAAGAAACTGTCTGCCTGCAGGGAAGCCAGCAATGGCACCGTGAAAGCTGCACAGGTCATCTTAGTCATTATTTCTAAAAAACCCACAGTTCTCAGGGAGTGTGGGCAGGGCTGGAGCCGGGAAAGGGCAGGGCGAAATGTCCAGGCTGCACCGTGTTGGGCAAGCAATTGGGAAAGGCAGAAATGTATGGATCTGGGATGGGATTGCCACTTTTTGCTCTAGCAAGAGCCCCCAAGGGGCCTGTCCTCTCTCAAATCTATCACGCAGCAGGAGGAGGTGAGCACGTTATCATCCAGCCAATGTCTCCGATCAAACCCAGGGATGAAGATCTCACAAGTGCAGGTTTTCCTTTCCATGGCTTGAAGTTGCGCTGAATGACCTCTAACAGCAAATGTTTACTTCCCAATCAGTTACAAATTTTCTTTGAATGCACTGGGGCTACTGAGAAAGCTAGAAATAAAGCTACTTATTAATCATAATTAATTGTATGATTTCTTTTCCTTTCAGGAACCATGGAATCTCAACATTCCCTGATCATGGGTTCTTCTCCCTGCACCAACGGATTTTTAAAAAATACTAGTGCTGTAATACCTGTGGTACAAGCAAGGATGATGACAATGGGAAGTGCCTTCTTGTGTAGTTATCTAGTCCTTGTGATCCACAGGTACCAGCGGTGACTCAGGTAGGTGGCGGCTGGAGCCCTTGTGCCTCTGTTACAATGGCATTTTTCGGACTGATGAGAAAGATTCAGCTGGGAGTTGTGGCTTCGAAGCACTTGTTATGGCACTGTTTACTGCAGTTGCTTATTGCAAGTAAATACATACGCTCTAGTAAGGGAACATGAAAGGCAAGTGTGATTACAGGCTTCGTAAGAGCCTTGTACAGCTGCAGAGGCCTCCAGCACAGGCGCAGCTCGGAGGCGAATGCAGCCCGGATGTCTCCGCAGTTTGGAGGGAGGAGGGTGACCAGGAGAGGACACTCGGGCTGAGCTGTGGCTGCCCCAGGCGCTGCTGGCAAGGAGAGGCCGCTGCCTGTTAACTTGCCTCCCGTCAGCCCTTTGCATGAGCTTTTGCTAGTACGGCTAATCCTGCTCTAGGGACTCGCCAGGAATAAAAAACAGGAATAAAAATGTCACTGCTTAAACCAACGTGGTTCAAGAGATAGAGCTTTCCAGAGTAGACTTTGCCTCGGGTCTGTTTGCAATGGTAGCTCTTGTCATATTTTACATTAAAGCTGGGTAGTTGGGGAAAAGGCAGGAGAGGTTGCAGCATCACTGCCCCTTTGATTTTGCTTGTTGGGCTGTGCTCGCTACTGTGGAACCAGGGTTTGTGTAACGGGCAGATATCAGGAGAACTCCAGTATCTGTTTCTTTTTTAAGGACCCTAAGTTGTGGAGGGAAGATTTACAGATGCAGTCTTAAGATTCAAAATGAAAAGAACAAATAACCCTGCACTTATTTGATTGTAAAAATCAAGCCAAGTCACTGTTATGGGGTTGCTTCCTATCAGCTCTGTTGTTTTTACAGGGGGGGTGAAGGTAACTTTGTCTTCCAGAAACACCCTCTCCCTGCTCACTGAAATATTTATGGTCTGTATTATGTATTATGTATGGTCTGTATTATCTGTACACACAGGCTCCTTCCCAGCTCCCTGGGTTGAACTTTTACTGTTATTTTTTAGTGACTTTAGGAAAGCACCGTTTGCCTGTTAAAAGGAGAGCCCTGCATTTCCAGTAACGCTGCTGTCTCACCAGCCCGTTAGCGCTGGGTGAATCAGTTTTATGTAGCTACGTTAAGGCAGATGCATGCAGTTACACAGCTCAGCTCGGTCCCACCAGCCACTGGATGTCACTATTGCCCCGCAGAAAACAGGCTGCCGAGCAGGAACCCAGGGAAGCGGTGCAATGGCCAGGATACAGGCGGGCGCCTATTTTCACATCTTCTGTAGGATGCAGCTGAATTAAGTAGGTCTGAGCAGTCAAGTTCCACGACAAGGGTCCATGTGGATGCTCCAGGTGTCACAGCGTGCCAGCACTAGACGCGCTTTGATGATGGGCCCAGCTGGTGCTGTAGCACTGTTTGTGGTAGCTTCTGTATCGATGCTGAAGGGAAACTGTGACCAAACTAGCTGAGTTGCAGGGAAGACAGGAACTCAGAGGGCCTCTCTGTAGAGGCTTTGGGCTGAGAACTGCTTCAGAGGCTTTCAGTTACTTGGCACACAGCCTGCAAAAATGCAATAGAGACGCAGAGAAACAAGTAATAAGGGTCCATCAATCTCTGGCCCAAACAACAGGACACATGGGCTGCATCTCAGTAGACTGGCAAGTGCGTGGGGAAACTGAACTGCAGTTTGCCAGAAAAGGGAGCCCAGGAGGGTGCACTGCAATGTCCCTTCCGCACACAGGAAGGTCTGTTCAACCTTCCTGAGGAAAGCAAAGCATGTGAGGGATAGCGTGTGTTGGGTTCCTGACCAGGAACCTGGCTGGGAATGGAGAGAGCAGTAAGGTTTTGGTAAAGCGCTCTGCCCCCCAGCCCTGCTTTGAGACTGAGAAGTCAGAAATTACATTGGAAATCATTGTTTGATGGCTTCTGGTCTGACTCTTTGCTAGATGTCTTGGAGCAGGAAAAACATGAGTGCCCAGTGTCTCCTCCTATCTGTGCAGATGCCACTGTCCTGGAGAAGCTCGCTTTGCCTCTGAATTTTTGTAACCCATGAGACTGAGTGAACCACGATGGGCCACTCCAAAGCAAGGCAGTATCTAGACTAGTGACTTCTTATGCCTTTTTTTTTTTTTTTTTTTTCTTTAATCAGTATTTTCCTGGAGGCATTTGTTTGATCTCAGGGAGATTTAGGGCTTTAAGTCTGCCCTAGCAAAATTATGACAGTAACTGGAGGAAGGAGGTTTTGAAACTTCTCTTCCCTCTATTCACCTACATGACACAAGCAAAATATTGTCATGTCTTTCCCAAGACTATGTGTACAGGACATAGCAAATCTGAATGGAAATGAGAAGTGAAATTTCTACAATATAAGCAATAGGAAAGGATTAAGTCTATGAGAAGTAGGATGCTCGCTAGAAAGTACTGTTTGGTTCTGAGGAGACTCAGATTCAGGAAACTCAACAACCTGTGTATCTATGTCAGGGCCCCCAATTGCTTTGTTCCTCAGTCTTCATCTGTGAAATGTCCCCTGCCATTTGCCTATTTAGTCCTAGCAGGACTATGACTTTTTTTCTGGTGATATAGTCATGGGCCAAGAAGGGTGTAATTTCTGTTGGAGTCACTAGATGGGAATACAGTAAAATAAAGAAAAATAATTTTGTTATTTAGGTCAGTTAAAACATATTTTCTTCACTATCTATTAATCAATCTCTGGATTCAGTCACATTTTCTTGCCACAAATTATATATCTTCTTTCTTCTTTTTATTTTTTTTCCTTGCTTCTTTGAAGCAAGCATCACCTGCATTGATCTGACATCTGCATGGGCTTGCTGGAGGAACCATGCGGTTCTGCAGATCTATAGACATGATATGGAGGTGGCATTTGACATCCTGCAGTACCTCCCTCCTCTCAACACACTCATCCGTGAAAACCCTTTGAGAACTGTGTGATATGGGAGAGATCAAATTCTGATAGAACAGGAGAAAAAGCAAGCGAAAGTGAAAGAGAACATTATCTTTGCGCTTCCCTCCCCAGCAGCCATGGCTAGGGACATACAAGGAAATCAGAAGTGCTTCGGAGTGAAAACATGGAAGTCAGGCCATGAGCAAGGCAGAAACGGGCACTCCTTCCTTCGCAGGGCCCAGGGCTGCATCGCTTGTTGCCTTTCTGTTTGCTGGGAAGGGTGGGGACCTTGTGCTCCTTATTTGTGGCCACGGGGAGCACAGTGGCAGTGCTGCAGATGTCATAGGATGTCCTAAACCACATTGCCAATGACTGTTCAGCAGCTGAAAGTAAACAACATGTTTACATGTGTTTTAAATCTGGTTTAGTGCCAGACAGCCTAATTATTTTAAAAAATGGGGTTAAAAAAGTCACTGTAAGACAAGGACCTTACATACCAAGTTCCAACCCTTAGTGCGTTAAAATGGCTGAGTGGAGACACTAACATAACCTTACCTGTAATGGCATGAACACACGACTGTAATAATTCATTTAGAGTGATGACACCTGAGACCTAATTTAAAACTCCTAGATGAATACGGTTCTCACATTCAAACCCCAAGGCTGCTGCAACATACCTAAGAAATCCTAAGAACTATAGTGAGCCTAATTGAATTGGACTTAAATGGACCATTGAGGTGGCCTCACGGAGCTCTGGGGAATTTATATTGTCTATACTGTATCAGAATCACAGCTTGAACTGAATAACTGGTTACATTCAATCATGTTACTGTAACTCATGCTTGAGGAAGAGGGGAAACCTTTTGCTATCAGCAAGGCTGTATGGAAAACAATTTCAAATCAGTTTAAACCCAGTTGGCAACTACTTTGCCAATTACGGGCTCCTTTGGGAAAGGTGTGTGCTAGGGCTCGGGACTAAATGATTTATGTCAAGCGCCCCAGTCCCCTGAGGCAGAGACGGGAGGCTGCAGAGGAGGTGCTTGTGGCTAATTATTTCTCCTAAGAATACTTTAGCAAGGTAATTTGTGCTTGCAGATGAGTCACGCCGCGCACTGAATGTAACACGGGGAAAGCGGAGACCTCGGCGGCACAGAGAGATGAAAGGGAAACGACTGGGATCTGTGCTCCTCATCTCATGTGCAAAGCATCCGCAAGCCCCACCGGCTGCCCTGGCCCCAAAGAGCCCCGGCTGTGCGGTGCCGAGCGGGTCCCGAGCACGCCAGCCCTGAGCAAAGAGCCGTGCAAAGGGTGGTCACAGCGTGCTCGCTCGCTCCGGAGCCGCCGGTGCGAGCCTGTGCGTGGATGGGGGCGCGGAGCGGGGCACGGCTGCACCAGCTGCGCTGCGCGGCGCACTCCCAGCACACGCACTCCCCACGGCTCTGCCCGCGGATCCCCTCGACGTACCCGGGCCTTCTTGGCGCCTCTCTTCTAAAATCTCCCCGCAGTTGCACTGTCGACACCGCGCTGTAATTTATGAAGCCACAGATGTCTGAGGCAGGTGGTGCGTGTCGCAAACGGCGAGTGCACAGGGTGGTGCTCCCCACTGCACGGCCTCCTCCCACCGCCGAGCTGTTCCCCGTCGCATGAAATACTCCCCTTTGCATGCGTTGTGGTCGTTCGGCAAGGTGTAAATAGGGTGGATCTTGCAAGTGGTTTGAGTCTGATGCCAGGCCCTGCTCAGGATGAGAGGTGGGCAGCATGGGGCTCGCTCTCAGCAGGGTGAGTTCTGGTCAGAAGTTCTGCAGTGACTTGGGTCTGGAGATGTTGCCAGATGGCTCTGCACTCGCTGACCGCTGCCTACCAGTTTTCTGACTGACTCTAGTCTGTATCATACAATCAAAATGGATCCTGCTCTTCTCATTCACACTGCCTGAGGTGCTGGCTTTGAGATTCCGTGACCGATGAGAGCAAAGATTGGTGACAAACTCAGAGCTGCTTCTCCTGACCAGGACTTAGCAGAGATTCAGACACATTCTCATTTTGAAGAAGGCATTCATGGTTATCTTCCTCTTTGAAGCAACGGAGGAGACAAACACATGCTGAAAATCAAGGGGGAAATGTCTCTTAAATCTTCCTTGCCCAGAAGGGAGCAGACAGGCTATAAGCCCACAGCTGAGCTGTACGCAGCAGACACACTGGTGGCACCGGTGCCCACAAGTGTGTGGATGGGTAGGGAGGTACTGGGGTCCAACCAGCAGCTGCAGCATTGTAGATAGATCAATCCACAGTAAAATAACCCGGGAAGAACCTAAAGCACCTTTCTGTTCTTCCTGCAGTGGCATAGGCAATAGCACAGCTGTCGCAGATGGAGACAGGCCAATGAATCTGCAAACTCGTAGCAAACAGATGAGTTGTGAAATACTGAATTGCAGCCCTGGCTGGCTTTAAAACAGCAGTCTGACCAAGTGTGGCTCCTTGGTAAGCCTGGCTTGTCCAAAGGATCTGTGGACTTCTGCTGTGCGATGCGACAGCTTTCCATTGGGAATGTTAAGCAAAATCCATTGTTGTTGATCTGATTAGTGTAGACTGCAAGGGATGGCACTGCTGAGAGGGTCCTCTCTCGTGTGCTTGCAGCAGGGGAATCCAGTCCTATGCTGGCTGCCAGGGCAGTGAATGCACCATGTTAGCAGGATTGTGAACCCACGGTGGGCAATAAAAGGATTTGCAGTTTGTATTCTGCATACACTGAAGTCAACACACTCCAAAACAGCCTTAAGCTGGAGGTTTATTTGTTTATCTGTTTGTTTTTAATCTGGACATGTTTAATCTTGCACCCTTAACATTCACTTTGTGCTGAAGACGACCAGGACTTGTGATATCTATTAGAGAGAAGAAGAAGGGAGGCATCTCAAAACACTCAATCTTGTTTTTTCTTGCCCCTGCTCTTCCTTTGCTCCTTACCTGCTTGGTCTGCCTAGACTGCAGGGATAAGAGCTGAGCTTAGGCAAGTCTGGTAAATAAGCCAGGGCAGTCACTGAACCTCTGCACTGGATCTACATCACTGAGTGGCTCATACGGGAAGTCTCTGATATCTTGGTGGGCTGCTCTCCTCTGCCTGGCTGCTCCAGTCCAGGGGTTTCTGGGGGCACAGATATGCCCAGTGAAGTGGTTGTCAGCTAGCAGCTGAAAAACAGGGCACTGATTCAGCAGATGGATGGTCCTTCCTTTGCTCTTTTTTTCTCTTCACTTCTTTTGAGTCCTTTTAGGCATGTTCACAATCAACCACAATCCACCACATGCAAATCCCTGCCATAACAGCTTAAGTACTGTTCTTTCTGTCCCAGCCGATGAGAAAAGAAAGCAAACAAACAAAACTACTCTAATATAGTCAGGATCTTCCAGGCCTTTTATTACATCAAGAAGGAACAGAAGAACTCTTCAAAACTTTTTCACTTTTAGTAGAGGGGGTTTATGCCTATATTAAGCAGCTGTCTTATGCATTACTCTTTATTTTCTCTTCTTCTCCATCTCTTTTAAGCTTCTTCCCCTTTGCACTTCTGAGCTTTGCTGATCACAGAGGTCAAACAGATTGAAAACATGTGTTCAAGTAAAGTGGGTTCACCTTTGACCTTAAGCTATTCCTCCTTGGGAACATTTAATTTGCTCTAACCAAATGTATTTTTACTTTAATGGAATGCTCTTTGCCTGAGGCAAACTGTGTGGAAGTCCATCAGACGTGTTTTCATTTTACCACTTTGTAGAAAAGTGTATTAATCCATTTTGCTTTACATCTGGAATTTTTTTAACACAGCTCTGGGATTTTCCACTCTATCTGCAGCCCTACTCATGGCTCCTGTGCAAAAGTACAAAACAGAGTAGTATGAAATAAAATGGACCAAGTGGTATGTGTGAACTCAAGAATAAAAGTTTTTTCTGATTGCAAAGGGGAAAAAATGGTATTCTGACTCTACCTATTTCTTTTTGTGGTGGATCACATATTTCCCAGGGATGATGATATGTGCTATGCCTAAGTGCAGAGGATATGAATATTTTGCTTACAAAACTACCCTGGACCCTTCTGGTAAGCTGAGCTAAACTTTGCATTAGGATCAAGCTCCTTGTGTTCAGCTTGAGTCTTTGCAATTAAAGTCAAGGCTCACAGCATGTTGTGAGAGAGCACGCTGGAGAAGACATGGCCATTTTGGACTCTATTATGGTTTTGATTGTTTTGAAAGCCTTACACTTGAGCATCTTCTCAGTAGCCTCCTAAGTCCTTTAGAGAGATTTCAGAGTTGCTCTTCAACCCACACATGCATAGGATGTGGATATCTTTCCAGTCTTCCTGCTGTTAGTATAATAGCAAGGAGATACATCTAGCTTTGTTTTTATTTTTTAATTTATTTTATTAACTTTTTTTCTTTGTAGAAGATATTTTCAGATTCTGTAATCTTCTTTGTCTCATAGTTCTGATCCTGCCACTTCTCATTTCTAGGTAGATTACTGAATTCAACAGAACATGACAACCCAACATGAGAAAGCCTGAGTAGATGTCAGATCCTGACAGGCCACAACGACAGAGCAGGTCCATGTCTGGGCATATCCATTCACTTTGCATAGTCCCCACACCCAGCTTAGGCAATTCACAACTGGAAAGAACATCCCTGCCTCCAAAGCTCAGCAGGGTGAACTCCTGTATGGCTGGAGCAGTGTCCTACTTTTCCACTGTGCTTCTACTTAACAGTCTGCTGTCAGAGGCAATTACTTCAATATTACTGCCATCTAGAAAACTGCAGAAAGCAGTAACAACAGCAAGGAAAAAAGAGATCAAGTGTAGATATACAAACACACATATATGTTTCCCCTTCCTGTAGACCTAGGGAAAATTTCTCATAGTCATAAGCAAGCAGAGCCTACTGATAGTGGATAATCATCCACTGTAAGTAAAATCAGTAAAGCCAGGGTGCTTTTTAATTTTGTTTTCTTTTTTTGGAGGTGGGCTTTGTACATCAATTGTTCCTCAACAAGATCCAATTTCAGTCTATGAGAATATTATTTCTGAGTATTTGCTAAACAGCTTGGACAAAGCGTTTCCAGTCCATGGAGAGGTTCACGTTGGCTATTCGCTATTCATTATTCACGATGTGTGAGTGTTCACATAAGTCATATGGTATTGTCTCTGCTCCTTACTTGAATAACTCTGGTTAAACAGGAGACTAATGAATGTTGGAGCGCACGTGGTGAATAGCTAATAACGGAGAACATGTTCTCTCACTTGCACCTGTATTCAACAATAACCAGGTCTGTCTTACAGCAAGGGGCAGCGGGGCCTGTAATTTGGGCCTCCCAGCCTCTGCCATCACACAGAGTCTCTGTTTTAACCAGCTGACTTCTCAGCACCAGGAGGAAGGAAACAGGAATTTGGTTGTGTAAACGTTAGGAAAAAAAGAAAGAAAAATACATGGTCAGACCAGTCCTTTATTCTTCTTTCTTACAGGAAACCCTGTTTTGCCGTCCTGGGGCAGAGAAACCAGAGAAATGAAGGTGTGATTTTAGTAGGAGCAGAGGAACTAATGCTAGGTGTTAGGTTGCTACTGTGAGTTAATAGCTCCACTGAAAGGATCCCCACAGGCTCCCCACATGGAGAGCTGGGGACTCCGGTGTGTCCTGGTGATGAGCACCAGGGCTGGGCAGCCACAGACTTGAGATCCTGTGTGGTCTTATGGCTGTCCCCACTGCGTTCGAGGTGGAGGAAAAAATATCTTTACTGTGCCCCTTTCTTGTTCTTCTGGCCTCTCAGTATAGTCACGCTTCTTAAGCTTATGCTTTTGTGCCTTCTTTGATTTTGCTGTTCATGCTGCTTGATCAAAGCTGGCATCCTCATGATGTCACGTTCCCTTGGTTTCCTTTGTAGACATGTCTGCTGTGGTGGAAACTGAGAAGTACCTCTGAAAAAGTGCTGAATTCTCCTATGTCATATACACTGTCACAGTTCCTCATGGAAGAATGAGAAGAAAATAATCTTCCTTTTCAAATTATCGATTCTCATTTCCCTGTGTTGACATCTTCAGTTCATGCCCTAAAGGGACTGAAGGCAGGGAACGTGTTGAAGCCACTGGAGCTCCCATGTTCTGTGGTTTAGAGGGGAAGGTGCCTGGAGGAGGTGCTGTCTGCTAAGCAACTCCTCTTCCAAACCCTTTTGTTTGATGCTGGTCAGGCCTATCCTGCCTGGGGAATGGGCTTGAGAATTTAATACGTTGGGCCAGAAAACTTTCAGGATTCAAGGACAGTTTACTGAACTAATTAGGATTAGTAACCATACAGATAGGTTACTGATTACTCACAAGAATCCGAAAATAAAACGCACCACTGCGAATGTGCTGAAAGTATCTTCAAAATCCTTTGTCCTGATCAGCTGGTACATCTCCTTGAAATATTGGTACATAGCATTGGTAGGTTTGAGGGAAAGGCTACACATTTTCAGCTGCAGGTTTTGGGATACAGAGGTGGATATAGGTGCTGCTGAGGATATCACAGGGTTTTGCTATTGCTCTAGGCAATGCCTGGACCTTGGAGTCTTTGGATCATTCTGGCAGCTTGTTCCAATGCCAGATATCATCGACCTAGACTGCTTGTTCTGCCGCCACAACTGTTTTCCACAGCTTTAGGGGATTTAGCCCTAAATGAGGGGCTTGTGCTGGATTCTTGGGAAGCTGGTGTGCGCAGGACACTGCTATTTTGCTTTTGTGTCATTATGGGCTTGTGCTCTCCCATCTGCTGACTGCTGCTGCCCTTTTCATTTTTCATCTTTGTTTACTTCAGATTTTTTGGTCCTGGGAACAATTTTCCTCATGCATTTGCAGTCTGTAGTACAACGGAGCCCTAATCCCTGCTGGTGCATACTAGACAGACAGAATTGAATAAAAATAATAAATAATATTCCTGCTGCACTGGTCTGCCCTGTGCTATAGATCAGATATGAGAAGAAGGATTTAAACTTTTAAACAGTCAGTATTATACAGGCATATTTCTGATAGAGAACTTTAAAACTACCATATAGTGAAAAGTTGGAAGGTCTCTTGTAAATCATATTATAATCTTATATAAACATAACTTAAATCAAGCTGATGAGCAATACCCTCAAAAGGATAAATGTCTGATAATAGATTTATTTCGTATATGTTTACAGAGAGGATTGATGACAATCGATAGCTGCCCTGGGAATGAGTAGGGAAGCAAAAACGCTAGCGATCAGCTCAGCTATACCACTTGATGTCACTATTGCTTGATAATGTGCACAGGCAACTACAAGAGTATAAATGGGGTTAGTTCAAAAGAGGAGCAGGAGAGGAGGTTTAAAGATGGCCTCTGGGCCATCTATTTAAAAGTAAAGCGAAAGATACACTATTTAGGAATGCGCATAAATTCTGCTTCTGTGCATTTAGCAGTGTTAGTGGAGAACACACTCCCTTTCTGCGTGCACGGTTGCAGGTGCCCTGTCTCCTCTTCTGAGCAGAAGGATTCATAACCGTTTCATTCGGGCAATATAAAAATAAGACACTTCCCTTATCTGATATCTCTGTGTGAAAAGCATCACTGCCTTGCATGATATTTGAACCCAGTTGTCGAAGCTTACATTTATAAACCTGTTAATTTTGTCTAGGGTGGATAAGACTGGATCCGTAATGGTCTCTATGAAACAGAAAAGAATACTTTTGTCCACATATCATGAAACTTTCTGGCTGTCTCACTGATTTCTACAGAATGCATCTCAGATTCCTGTTAGGAGCTTGGTCCCTCACCTGAGCACTCAATAGAGGAAGCATTTGTATTTGCTCACTGCAGAGATCTTACCATTCACCAATACTGTTAGTCACAGTTGAACTGGTAAATTATTTATCAAAGTCCATGGTGAATAAATATCTAATACTCCTACCCACACAACTTCATCCAAGTCCCATGGAACCGTGCAATGAGCTTCTTCTCCTTTTGAAAGGCCTGAGATTACTAAATAATTCAGAAGCTTCTTTCTTGGCTCCGATAGGAAATACATCTTTAAACTACCTCAAAGTGCTTTTTGTTAGGAATTAAGTGATACTGGGCATTCCTTTTCCTTTGTCTTCTGGTAATCTAGATATTTACTCAAAAGAAAAAAAAAAAAGAGTGAAGACCTTTGTTCATGAAACTCTGACACCAATTAAAAAACAAGCTCTTTGTTCTTAAAAGGATTAAAAACATAAGCAGTTTTTGGTACCTCTATCATACATTATCTCTCTCTCTCTCTCTCTCTCTATATATATATATATATATCTTCTTTCTGTAAAAATATTGCAAATGTACCATTTGACAGGAATTTGAAGGCTTCTGCAGTTGCTCTGAGTCGATGTATTTTATCTTCTGAAAACTTTCAGTGGTTAATAATCAATTCAATTTTCCCTTGCTATTGCCTGTCACCACTGAGCAGTAGACTTAGAGTTGTTTACATGACTCTGATTACGAACATGGCACAGGGACAGGCAATGTTGATATGATTTGCGCACACAGGGTGTCCATACGTGGGATTTAATCAAGCCCTTAGACAAGACAAGCTTTCCTCACTGTTAGGATCTCTATCCAAGGAAAGTAAAGCCTGATCCTCACTGGGTCTCCATCAAGTCCCATTTTTTTTCCTAAAAGCTGTTCAGCATCTTTAGCAGCATCTCTTAAAGCATCTCGTCTTGTAGAAACCCACTGCAGGTTACTGCAGTAACTGGTGCTGCCTCCCTCCTTCATGGAGAGCAGGGTCACCAGGCCTCAGAAGGGTTGTGATTTTCCACCACTTCCAACGCCTCTACTGAGACATAAGGAATTGGCTAGGTGTACCTTAGCGAATCTTAACTAAAGGCTGAGATCCCACTTTAAGTTATAAAGCAGAAGTGATTTGTAGTTGCTCTGTTGCCCAAACATGTTATGGTTGCTAAAAAGAGATGATTCACAACAGTGGTGCACTAAAACAAGGATCTGCTGTTCCGCTTGCAGGCCCTTTGGATGAGGCACCATGTTTTGTATGAGCTGGAGCGGCATCAAACACAACAGAGCTGAGATCCCAGCTAGCACCTCCAACTTAAGTGTTGAGGACAATATTGAAGGCCCTTACAGTGCCCTGCATCCAGCTTGGGCATTAGTCTGGCTGGCTCCCCTTCTTAAAAGCTTTTTGTTTTTTATAAAAAATATTGCAACTTTTTCAGAATTTTAATTTACCCTAATGAATTTCATGGTGAAACAACTGTTCTTTCCCAAGTTCGATAGCTTGTCTTAAAAATATCAGTAGAAGGCTGTTTTACTCTATTAAACTATATATGTTTTAAGAATATATTCCATGGACTCCTCGTTAACTTCCATACATCCCTGTTTAATTTATTTTTTTTCCATAAAGAATATTGTAAAGCTCTAACTAATGTGACTGGTGACCAGGGCTCAGGGATATACCATGGCATCCTTCATAGAGTTGGCTACATTTCATTCAGTCTATTGTCTGGCAATCTCCAACCAACTATGCAAGAACACAAGAAAGATTTAGGATTTAAGCTACAGCGTGAGTGAGAAGAATAGGAATAGTCTTTAATGAGCTGTAGCAGTTTGTTTTTACTTCTCTGATGCTCATGTATACCTTAAATAAAAGATCAGCTTGAGTGTTTTAACATATCTCAGAGTTACTCTATCATTTTTTCATCACGTAGGCATTCAGTATGCTTGCCCATTATATGACTATTCTGGAACGGAGTGGTCAGCGATGATAAACAGCAATAATAGATTACAGAGCAGGGAGAAGGTAGGAGATATTAATAAGGTAAGATTTTTAATTAATTTTTCAAGTTAATTAAAATGTCCAAAAGCACAATAAAACTGCAGAAAATCTGGCAAGGGAATGGCAGCCTGTCTGATTAATGCAAGTCAACTGTCTTCTGAGGGTAATAGTAATAATGATGAGATTATGGATATGGAAGAACCTGCTAAAGAGATATGAGATGCATGTGGAATACAAACTGTGTCCTACTTACTATTTTATGGTGCACAATGGATCTTATTAAGGAGGAATAGCAGTAAGAATTACCACTGAATTGCTCACTGAAAGTATTGTGTAATTAACAGTGCTGCACCATCAGCTTGAGTGCTACCTCCCGTTGATACTCCGTACTCTCCATTTACTTTTGTTTTTTAACTAAAGCATGGGAGTTGCAATGACAGGTGCAGACAGCCTGAAAAACATGTTTCCCTGTTCATGACAATTCTTGAGGAAACGGAAATAAGGGCTGAAGTGGAAGATAGTGTTAAGAGGTGGTTTGGAAGATCTTTCGCAAGTGCAATGCCCTATTTCCTTAGTGTAAACTTCAGTGAGAGAAAATGGTAATAATAACAATAACTATGATAATTGGAGCAAATAAAAACATTTCCTTTTGAGATCCTTGATCTACTGTGACTTCAGTTTTGGGAATCTATGCTGATAAGGATTCCCACAGAAGTCAGGGCAAAAGTGATGAAAGGAATTCATTGATGGCCTTTTTTTCAGAAAATTGATTAATTAATACACTTATCACTTGCCTACTGCTACAGCTCTCTGTCCAGCCTTGGCTGGATGTTCTAGGTTATCTTTAACAGGAATATTGTAGTATACTAGTTAGAGGTGGCAATATCATACAAGAAAAGTTACTTGACCTGATGGGAAAGAAGTAGTTGATACCACCTGGAAGATTATGGTGTTTCTAATCCCTTTTTGCACATCTAAGTTCTTAGAGTAGTTCATTTCAGTCTCAAAGAAGGGTCCTTGGTGTTGGAGGATGGATGCAAACCAAACCTCACCCCTCTAGGGCTTTGCCCATCATTGCCTTTTTGGAAAAATGCAAGCTGCTGGCTGCAAAAACAAACTCTTCAAAATGAATATCTGAAGACTAGAATAGCCACCAATTTGGCCAGACTAGAAATACTAGCGTTTTCTTTTCTTTTTTTTTTTTTTTTTTGCTAGCTAATTTTTCTGGACTCCTGGCTAGGTTATACACTATGGCCCAAGTTCATTTTATTCGAGCTTCTTTGTGTCAAGAGCAAAATTCTTAATTCCATCTTCAGTGTTTACCCAGGCTGCTCTTAAAAATGAAAATAGTATCTTGAGGATTTTAGTCTTGGTGAAATAATAAAATAAAGTAAAAGCCTCCTGTCTTGAATTCTGAGTAGGCTGCATCAGCACATGTGAGAGAAATTCCTACTATAGATTTTGCCTCGTTATTAAAAGGGGAGGGTGGGGAATGGCAAGGAAGGCTTGAGCCTGTTGATGTAAAACAGAGTCAGTTTATAGGGAGCTGGCTGAGGACTGAAGTTTTATAAGGTGCACTTTAAACAACCATGCAGTGTACTAAAAATACCATAAAAGCTATAGCTTCCAGCCACAAGTTTCAGAAAATGCTTAGTGGCAAAAAGAGAAAAAGCTGAAAGTTATAGGGCATAAAGAAAGCCTGATGCTGGCAGTAGAGGAACATTTAGATCTGGGGCTTTGCTTCGGGCTCTGGTTTACTGCAAGCACAAGGAATCACATCGAGTGCTGCTGTGAACACGAGGGGAACAGCACTTAACTCCCTGCTGGCAAAATACCTAAATGCCATGGCAGAGGAATTGCAAAACATTCGGTATCTGATGCCCATCTAGCTGTTTCTCCCTGTTCTTCACAGCTCTCACTAGTGCCCCAAGGAGATGCTGCCACGGGGGTATTTTTCTCCCCCACCTCCTGGGAGCCACAGAAGCAGCCGCCTGGTTTGATGCTTGTCGCAGCCCCTTGCTCCTTTGCTCTTATTTCACTTGAAAACTGCAGCCTGACGAGTCTCCTCGGTTCTCCCCGAGACTTTGCTTCCTTTTCTTCCCTCTCCGCTCCGGCATCCCCCCTGCCTCCAGGCACCATCCATGGGGAGCAGACAGGGCACTGCGGCGCAGCTCTGTCCCTCGGGTCTCCAGCGTCTCAGAAAGCACTGTTAGAAATCTGACATCATTTTTCATTTTTCCCCACACTGAGGTTTTCCCTAAGAACTGCCTTTGTGCCAGTGTGTTCCCAGCCGCTCCTGAAAGGGGGGGCGAGCGCTGGGCAGATCCGTTTGCGTCTCAGGTTTATGTGTGAACTCACCTCTGCACCTTGCTGCTTTTGGGGATTAAAACAGGGAAAAGAAAGAGAGGGAGGAGAGAGAGACTGGAAAGGACAGCAAGGTGATGTGGGACAAGAGAAAAACTTGTCATGAACATTTCTTACCCTTCCCATGGTGTTTAAATGCTACCTTGGAAGTACATGGCAAAGGCCTGTCATTCATAGGATTTCAGGTCCCACTGGAGGCCCTGCTCCGAGGCACAGTCCCTGCTGTGCTCCCTTCTGATTGCACACCAGCCTGGGAAGGTGTTAACTCACTCCTGCTCTGCCCCAGGAGCAAACTAAGGGGTGCGGGTGCCAGCCGGTGCTGCTGTGGGTGGGTGAAACTGCAATTCCTTCCTGCCTGCCCCCCTCCTGTGTGAGGCTCACTGGTAGATTAAAGGAGGTAGGGTGATCCCTTGGTCTGTCATTTCAGTAGCAAATCCCATAGGAATGCTGTGACCCAAGAGGGGAAAAAATAATTGTTAAGAGAAACGTCACAGGCATTTTTTTAGAGGATGCTAAATCCCACCTTACACATTGTTTTCCTGACATCCCTTGCAATAGCAGGAGCTCGGGCAGCCTCGCTGGCACTGACTGATGCCTTCCTGCATGGAGACTTCCATTACAGGGAATGGGGCTGCCCACTGAGTTTGCAAAGCGTGGCAGACTCCGAGCTTCCCGATATTCTCCCCAGCTCAGCCAGTGCGATCTTGAGTGCCATCGCCTGCATCGCTGGTTTATGGCAAACATAAAACAGGAGGCCAATTGGAAAAAATAAAACAAATCAGGCCCTAAATTTAAATTGTGCTGGTATAAATCATTCATGCAACAGATTGCATATATTTATTGCCTTTTGTGCAGGGCAAGAAATCTGTTAGCTGCACCTCGTAGAATTCATGAATTAAAAAATAAAACTCCTTGAGAGGGACAGGTTTTGTGCCCAAAACACAGCACTTCCGTATTAAAATCTTCACTCATTCCCAGAGGGAATATTCTAGCACTGCTCGCCCTCATCCTCTTCCTCCTCTGTCTCTCGTCCTGAACCTCCTTCCCGATTTTTCTGCTCCAGGGGTCCTTGGGCTCGTGACATCAGCCAGGCTCTGTGTCCTGCGCCCGCGGCGTGCCGTCGTCCCAGGGCTGGTGGGATCCGCGGCTGCAGCCCGGCAGGCAGCAGAGCACTGGGGAGGGCACCGTGACCCTGCGCCCGCTCTTGGGACCGGGAGGAGAGCGGCAAAGTCCGCTTCAAAACGGGGAGTTAAGTGGGGCAGCCCTTCACAGGCCGAGATTCATCTCTCAATAGTAGGACATCTGGTGACATTAGCTGGAGTTTCATAAAAGCTCCCTGTGGCCTTTTCAGAAATAGGGCAGGTTTCGAGAAGAAAGAGAGAAAGAAAATACAGAGCCTTATACGTTGGTGTTGATTTATCTCCATTTTCCATTCTATGGCACTGCTAAATCCAGTGAAGGATCTTAACTCTGTTTCTTCTTCTCTGAAATAGAACGGATGGCTAGTCATGAATGCGTTTTATTTACAAAGACACGGTTTTGTCCTGCTTTCTTTCTTTATTTCATTATTTATTGAGGAAGATAATAGCTTATGGTACTTACACAGAGCCAGCTGTTTGCGGGATGCCAAGAGCAGGTGGTCTGGGAGGTCTCCGATGAATTGGGAAAGACACTTACCAGCTGCTATCACTGTGTGAAGTGAGCAAACCTGCAAAATCTTTATTTCCAATTGGATTGTACTTTTAAGTAAGCAAGGGAGACAGCCAGTATAACTACCGACCATGACCAACAACCCACATAAAGTGCGTGCAAACACAAGTGATTAACGTACCAGCGGCTTGAAACACCTCAAGCTAACTAGTCAGATTTAACGGGGTGTGTGGGAACGAAGGGGAGAAGGAGCAAGGGGGACATGTGTTGTGAGAGGGCTGCAGGGGAGGGAGTGGCTCACAGAGCAAGAAGGAGGAACTATCCAATGAGTCTTAGCGGTCTTTATTGGGTCATAATAGCTCCCATATTTTTATTCTGTCACCTGACCTTGTAAACAATGATGTTGGTCTTTTTTTTTGGTCTTTTTCTTTCTGTCATCTCCCCTCTTTTTTTTTTTTTTTTTTTTCTTTTAAATTTTATTTTTCAATTATGTAGAGCACCCTTGTGTGCTGCCTTACCAGAGCGCAATCCTTTGGTGGTAACCACCTGCTCAAATGGTCACCAATGAGATGCAGGGATAATGGGTTACAAAGACAGACATTAATAAGGTAAGATAAGAGAGGGGAGGTTTATTAATTTTTCAAGTAAAGTTAGGATGCCCAAGGGCACAGTAAAACTGTAAAGAATCTAGTGAGGGATGAGAGGCCTAGCTGATTAATGCAAGTCAGCTGTCCTCAGAGGGTGATTGCAATAATGATGAGATTATGGAAGAACCTGCTGAAGACAAATGAGATGCATGTGGAATAAAAACTAAGTGTCCTAGTTACTCTTTTGGAGTGCACGATGGATTTTATTAAGGAGGAACAGTGATATAAATTACTGCTGACTGAGATGCTGAAGTGAGGAGTTGTGCTAGCTTTGCTGGGGTTTCTTTGCTGGAGATGCAGCACACAACCCAGGGCTCGTCTCCTGAAAACAAGTCAAAGAAGACACGGGGAAGTTAACTCAGCGTTTCCTCCCCTGCTGAAGAAGCTGTGTCTATGTTTTGTCTCTGTGACATGTCCTCCTGTCTGCCTGGTCGCCAACATCTCCTCTAGCACCGTCTCCTTCTGATGTTCCTAAGGTGGGGTAGTTGTCCCAGGTCATCCCAGGAGCCTTCACCCTGTCCAGAGATGGTTCATTCTCCTGAGCAGCCCCACAGAGCAGGAACAGGATGATGTTTCAATGGGCAGCAAATTTCTGGGCTACCTCCTTTCTTTTCCAACATACCTTTCCCATCTTTCTGCTCGCCACCCTTTCTTCTTGCACCCCTCCTCCATTGCCCTCATCTTCTCCCTCTGCCTCCCCTTGGTTTCCTGCGCTGGCCTTGGCCTGGCTCTGGGTGTGCGGGTGCAGCCGCCCTCAGGCCACCTCCGCCATCCCGCAGCACGGCCCGTTCCCATGGTAAGACACCTGGAGACCCAGCGTAAGTTCCTCTCCCTTTTGGGAATGTTTGGGAGTTGATCAACATCAGGAGACTGCGCGGATGTGCGGCTGTCCTCAGCAGTGACCCGAACGGGTCGGGATTAACTTCCCCAAGCGGGAGAGCGTGGGGGACAGGCGAGCCCGCACTGAACCGCTCGGCAGAGAGCTGAGTGTAATTAACAGCACCACTAATGAATGCAGCAGCGCGGCTGCTCGTGTGACTTTTTCTGGGCCCTCCTGCTTTCCTTTGGTGTGTTACCTGCTTATGGTCATGGGAAGTAAGGAATTAAAGTATTGATTGCTTGCATTGCGGAGCAAAGTCGGCATTTCCATTAGAAAAATAAGATCCTATTGAGTTTGAGCAATCCAGTCATAAACTTACACATCAAGATTAATCCTGATATTCAATGCCTCCCCCCGCCTTTTATTTTTTTCCTTCCCCTATATAATTCCGTGGACCATTGTAGGCATTATAAAGCTATACTGTCTCTCTGCACTGTTTACTCCCGCATGCTCTCGTCTTTCCATGTTCGTCATTTTAATGGCATAGTATGATCTTCTGATCTCTTCTGCTGTCATGTTATTTTTAATGCATGTAAGTAACTAGTGGATTTCAAAACAGCCATCTCTCCCATACTCTAAATATGTAATTACCTGGTAGACTGGTGCTTCTGTATTATTAAGATGGTCTAAATGCATATTTATGCAGCATACAGTAATGACTTCATTTCAGCAACTCCCTACATATATATTTACATGACAGACCATAATGTTCTGCAGTGTCAACCCCGCTAAAGCTCAGTTGTGACATCAGTGCAGTGTGAACCCTAAACCTGATTTTTGTGCCCAGTGGTACAGGCGTATCGCTCAGTTTTATGTGGGCATCCCCTCTTTCCAGAGGAGTGGTCACCACTGGGCAAATGGCATCCCATAAACACAGCATCTTTTCAAAAGAAGAAGAACGAAAAAAAAAAAAAGCAAACGAACAAAAAATAACAGCCCTAAAAGATCATGTAAGTGTGGTGCCACCGATTCCCAGCAGCAGATGTTTCGGGTGTTGCAATTCCCGTCAGAACAGCTGCAGGAATGTAGAATCACATCTGGGCTTGCAAGGGGGCTGCATCATTACCCGCTGCCAGCGGAACAGCCAGCTGCTTCCAAGGCGCCGCTGCCGTCGCGCATGGAGCCCGTGGACCTCCTCGCTTCCCAGCCACACTTGTCATTCCCTGCGGATGCTCCTGGGAGCGCGGCTGTGGGCTGCCCTGTCAGCGGCCCCAGGGGTGGGCAGTAAAGCAGGAGGGAAGCATCGAGCTGCAGGTTTGGGGCTGTTACTTTAAGCACGGCCAGATGGAGAGAGTCTTGGTTCTCCCGGCTCCATGACAGAAGTGTCCCCTGGGGCTGCTCCCGGATCCATACACTCCAGTTTTGCACTTAAACAGCTTAAAAGGAAGGAGTTTTGCTTTTGCTCTGGTTCTTTGCATAGGGCCAGCCTGGGGCTCCATCAGTGCAACTAGGTCAGCTGAAAGTATTTCCGCCAGGCAGTGGCTGGTGGGTTTGCTGGGTACGTAAAGTGTGACTTATTTGGTTATTTAGTTTATTTAAACGTGTTGTTATGATGGAAGATCAATCTTTCTCATTTTCTGCTCACTCTTCTCAATGAGACTGCAGGCCTAGACAAAGATAGCTGTTTTCTCCAGCCTAATATTCATGAAAGAAATTGTCTGAAGTCATAAATATACACTGGTATCAAAATCTAGACTTTTTTTACCGCCCTGGCTGTGAACTTTTTCAGAGCTAGATACTGATCTCCGGGCCACTGGGAGAATTCAGAGCATACTGGCCTCATCATGACTTACCTGATAATATTGTAATTTATTATAATGAATGTAAATATATCTGAAAAACTGAAAGTGATGAGTTACAAGCTTTGCAACAAAACGGTTGTGTTCTGCTGCAATCAATGACCATTACAGCACGACAGAAGGTTGTATTAAATTATTAAACAAGGACTGGTAGAAAAAAAGAAAATGTCTTAAACAAATATTTACTGAAATGTGCTTGTCCATCACTTTGTTGTCACTTGCCAGTTAACCCCAGAGTACAGGACACACAGTAGACAACTCTAATACAGGTTCTAAAATGCTTCAAGAATCACATCCAGGCTTCAAATCATAAACAGGACTGAGGTTGCATAGATAACCTTAATGATGTCGAACATCTTGAAGGACAGACACACAAGCAGAGACATTTTTTCTTTCAGAGTTGAAGATTAATTGTCACTAAGATGAATGGTATCCTGGCTCTTGCATAAGCAGGAGACAATTTGCTCCTTGCGTACAGTCAGGTAATAACATTTCCAGAGGAGCCGATGGCAATCTTCTAAAATATATTTCTCATTCACAAATCTCCTTTTAAACATTTGTCTGTCCAATGAGTATTTTTTTGTGTAGTTTCATATTGTTTCAATTTTTGTTTATAATTTTATCTTACGGCAGTAGCAAGGAGGTTAAATAATGTTTGGGTACTGAGGAGTATGAGAATTGCTTTCTCAAATTGGTCCTTCAGCTAAGAGAACTTGCCCCACTCACAAATGAGGCCAAGAGACGGAGGAAAAGAGCAGGTCTGAGGTCCAACAAGAGGATGAAACCATCTGTGGTGTGGGGAGCTTGCATTTCCCATGACTGTTGTCCATGCAAGTGTGATTTGTCACACTGAGACCTGCTGTTGGAGAAGTCCCATGGGGAGGGGCCTTCATTCCACACCACCTGCATCACCCCAGAAAAGCCTCCGTTTTCCAGGGCTGCATTACATCCGTGTTTTGGGGGTTTTGCAACCTAAGCTGCCAGTGATTTGCTGAATCAGAAGAAAGCTTTGGAGAAGAGCTCCTGACGACGAACACTGCGAGCCAAGCCGAGGGTCGGTGGGATGGCGCTAGCGCAGAGAGGCTGCTCCTTGTGCCTGGCACTGGGCATGATCTCCAACACCCCAGAGTTTCCAGAGGAAAGCTAAATAAGTAATGGGAAGCACAAAAGCCTAAAGGATTCACAACTGCCTCTGGAATAAATTATTGTGTGTAAACTCCCTGCAGCCCAAGGCTGTTGTTGAGGTGGCAGCAGCATCCAGAGCAGACCTTGCTTAAAAATACCTGCAAGGTTCTTATGGATTCTTACGAGTTCACCTAGGAGTGCAAATGCTTTCACTATCTGCAAGGTTCATTAATGTCATCATTACCTTATGTGGAAGCAAAATGGCAATATAGAACCAGTGATGAAAACAAAGGTTAAGTACAATTTCTCTGCTTCCCAAGGGAATAGAGTGTTTCAGGAAACAAAATGCTGTCGATGAGTGGGGAAATGTGCAGGGTGTTTTTTTTTCCCTTCTATAATATTTTATTCCAAACTTGAACATAAAGAGGACAAATATATTAAAATAGCATCTATCTGAAACAGAACATGCTATGAGAGATTAGGAGACATGAGAAAAATCAATGGCTTTGTGTAAAGGTGAAGTCCATAATTACTCCACAGACATACCTTAGAGAATATATGTATTTTAACTGTCTTTAGAAAAAACCTTATGGGACATTAAGGGAATGGAACATAATAATAATTAATAATGTAATTAATACTTAATTTATAAAGGGCACTGTATGCCCCACTCTCCTGTAGAGATACTTGGAGTGAGGAGCAACAGAAAAATAGAATTCAAATAAGAATAACCCATTGAAAGTAAGAGAAGAAAAATAACAAATAAAGGGCCTGTGAATGCAGAACCAGGTTGGGAAAGATGTGCAACTGGAATTGCATTGGCAAAATAGGACAAATGAAAAGGCTCCCAGCCTTGTCCTACTCTTAACAAGATCCCCATTTGCTTCAACAGGGTGGAGATGGGGAAATGCTGAGAGCCCTGGGAAATCCTCATTTGTTGTTCTTTAAAAACAGAAACATCCATCTTCCACCTGTCAAAAACCTAGTGGGTTTCATGTCTGGTAGACACCAATAAAATCGACTAAGACAATGGAAAGAAGCTTATCCCTGTGCTCACTGACTTCTTCAGAATAGAGTCAAGAAGAGTAATAGGTGTTGACTCTTCCATTTCTTTTTTTTTTTTTTTTTATTCCTATGTCTGCTAATTCCACTTTCTATTATAGCTTTGAGCATCTTCTTGGTACAGAAATGAGATTTATTGGTTTGAAGTTCATGTACTGACCCGTGCAATGCTTTTATTGGTATCACAGCTGCTGAGCCACATTTCTCTGCTGTAGGACATGACTGATATATGAACTACTGCTCAAATCAAAATTAGTTGTGACTAATCTCATGTTTGAATTCTTCTATTTTGGATAAAATATATGTATACACTGCCTTCTTTTTTTTTAACATTTAATTTACTAATTTGTGCTGAAATCTCTTCCTTGATATTCCCCTCCCCTCCCCTCNNNCCCTTCCCTTCCCTTCCCTTCCCTTCCCATCTTGTGTCTTTCAGGCTTATTTCCCATAAGGAATTAGTTAAAGATATCTGGTCTTCAGTGTGAATTCTAATATAAATAACTCAAATTTTTGCAACATACTTGTCTTTTCTGACTCACGTTTTTGATCCCATTAACTTTCTTGTAGGCTTTCTGCTTACCTCAGCCTTTCTTTCCTTCCACTATTATATTTTTATATTTTACTTGTCCATGTTTATATTTAGAAGTATATTGTTTATTTGAAAGTTAATCTTCTTGTCTATATCCTATCTATGGATGAGTTCCAACTTTTTGAAGGGTGTCTTTTTGCTTATAATAGTCTCCTTTATTCTGAAATTTATCCATACTATGCATATATGTTTGGTCTTCTGGAGTTTTTTTTACATAAGTAATATACCTTTAATCAGAAAAAATTGATATGAATATCTATGGAGAGAACCTCCATCTTACTATCAAGCTCTTTGAGCAGCTCCTTTCCTTTTGCTTTGTTTCCTCATTTTTATGTGGCTCCACTTTTAAAAGTCAAGTATTACATAGTATGATATTTTTCACTTCTAATGAAAAGGCATTGAATATGAGTGGATTATAGCTACTAAGACAAGAGATGCCATTTTGCATCTTAAACTTAAAATCAAGTAAAACTAAAATTTCCTCCTCTTGCAAATGCTCAGGATAGCTATTCTAAGGTGGAGTCATTTCTTATATCTGAAAATTAGCCCTTGTGATACAACTGACTCAGAGATTTACCATGTTTATTTAGGAATATTTTATCATTTTATACTTTCATGGATTTGTTATAATTCCTGTCCTCACTGAGTAGTGGGCAATTGTAATCCTGCACTCCTAAAAGTACGTGAAATTCCAATCCAGAGGAAGTTATTTTTGAGATTAATAAACTTATTTTCCTCAGTATTTAAAAAATGACTCCACTTACTTACCAAGCCTTCTTTGCATCACCATATCCCAATACCTCATTATCACAATTATCTTTGTGTTCCAAGTCCTTGATGCAAATACTTCCATTGTAAAACAGGCATTTAATCTTAATCATTTGGGATTTCAGACTCCTAATATTTGCTTACAGTCACTGAAGGTTTATAGCAATCTACTTGCCTATTTTTTATAGCCCGTATAAGTGGTCTTCTTAAAAGACCAGACTGATTTTTACTGTGGATTTTTGTCCTGTTATTATTCAAGGATAGAGAATTCTTGGAATTTCCTCACTAGAAATGTCTGCTTTCCATCGTTACTTTCAGGCATTTCATGGCTTTTGTCCCGTAGTTGGTGTTCTTTTGAAATCTCTCCTTTGGGCTCTCTCTTATGCAAAAGGCCTGACAATCCTTCACAAATCTCTTCTTAGATCAGAGAGAGAGACCTAGTGCAAATAAACAATGTCCAAGATAAAATGCACAAAGCCCTAAATGAGCTCCATCTCTCTACCAGCTTCTTTCATGGTGGCCGGTAAAGGTCTATGAATATGTTAGTACACACCAGGCTGTTTAGAATCCCAGAACTTGCAGGACCTATTAGGCAAATGTGGCTTGATGCTTTATGTCATCCTTTGGAAAGCTGCAAAATAGCACATACTAAGTGATGAAATCAAATGGACCTTTTTTTTTTTTTTTTTAATGAGTTGTTTCTCCTCTTATTTCAGTAGCTCCTCTGTATGCAGATAGTGCCCTAGTGAGATGTGAGAAGGAAGTCAAAATTTGCAACTGTGGCAGGGAAACTATTAAATGCCTATAAATAAATATTTTTATTGCAACAGTGCTGCATGAATCAGTACATTCTGAGAACCATATTCACATGAAGATGGGCTAGGGGACCATGTTCAGATACCAACAATGGTTATTTGGAAGTGTTTGGCTTGGAGATGTGTGCAGCCTTTTCTATATTCTTATTCAGTTGTATAATCCCAGGCCCTGCAGTGTTGTTATCCCTTAAGAAAACTGCTTTCTATTTCAAAAGCACCAACTCTGAATGTTAAATTGAAAGGAGATAAAAGAATCGCAGTGGCAAGAGCTCCACAGTTCCCCCCTCTACAACAAGCTGATTCAGTATTGGCTTCTTTACATTTTTATGCAGATATAAAAGGCTGCTTTGGGAAATGTGTGACACTACTATTAAATGTCACTGAACAGAGATGAGTGCAGTGATGATTCATCCTCAAAAGGATTGATTTAGTTTGCACCAGCTTCCCAAATGCTGAGGTCTCATTTTGAACTATCTTGTCCACAGCCTACAGATTTAAGGCATGGACCATTCACATCAACTACAACCGTTCTCCTGGATTCAGCAACCTTTGGATCAAGGTCTTGGTGAAAAGAGATTGCCTAAATTAATCATGAGTATTAATAAACCATAGTTCATAAGGGCCAACTGAAAAAATCAAACGCTGTTGTGATAGCTACTGCACAGAGTGGAAAATATGCATAAATCTATATAAAGAAATGATGCAATTTCGGGAAGGGATGTGGCCCACAAGGAAGATGTATGTCATGGCAGTAGTAAATGTCATAATAGTTTCTTTTAAAATATATTTAGTTAAGAAAGAAAAGAAAAAGGAAGAGAGAGAAGTTTTTAAAGGAAACCAGGAGGAAAGAAAGGAATAGGAGAAAAGTGACAAGGCAAAGACTGGTAGGTTAGGAGTGAATTGAAGATAGGCTAGATGAAAGAGAAGGCGAGGGATGTTGAAGCTATCAGCACAGGGTCAGAACTACTATATGACATAATCAGAATATAAGTGAATTAACTAAGAGACAACAATCCAGTCTTCCCGCCTGGTTGACATAGGCATAAGAAATCTGTATGCATCGTTAAAGCTTTACTCAGTAAGTCAATGGATCGTCAGTCTTCTCCTGTTAAAATTTAAGTAGATTCATAGATTCCCACTATCATGAATTACATTAAAAATTACTTTTATTAAAAAAAGAACTTGAAAATTCTTCTTTTGGGAACCTTTGTAACAACCTGCTTAGGTTAAGGGGCTTTGGTGGCAGAGTATCTTCACAGTAGGATGTAGTTGCATGGCAGGGCTCCCCACTTTTTGTGGGTACACAACGCTATGACTTTTGTCTCCCTTGAAAAGTCCAAGAGACATCAGGGGATGAAACAGGGAGAAGATATGGGGTAGTGCTGGAGAGCTGCTCCTACAGAGGAAGCGAGAAGCATAGAATAAATTAGAGCAGCTCTGGGTTTATGTAATTTTCACAGCAGGTTGGACATGCAGAGTTTCTGAGAATTAACACCTGTTTCTGCAGAAGCAAATCATCAGGAAAAGTGTCACAGACTTTGACAGAGATGAAAGCAGCAAGGTTATACAGAAGCAGAAAAGCATCCCTTGGAAATGTTTTAAATGCCTCTAGGGTTTGAGGAAAATGCTATTCACCCTGCCATAAATGTATTAATTTTAGGTTTCATGGAGACAGAGAAGTTGTGGGACGATCATACAAGTACAGAGGTATGTATTTCTGACAATAAATGTCTTTACACATTTCTGACTCCAGAAATGTTTAGAAACATTAAAATTTATTTAATTTCATGGTTATTTTCTGAGAAGTAATCTGAGTAAAATAAAATGGAATTATAGGTGATGGAGACATACCATTCAATGGTACCTACTCCTACCTATCAGCAAAGGTTTAAATCTGTGTAAAAGCTCCTCAAGTTCAGAATATGTCATGAAAAAAGGTAATTTTAGTCTTTAACAAGAATGTGGATATAAAGTAACGATGGAGATATTGGCCTGAAAGTCCCCATGAGCTCTCAATCTGTGATACTGGAGAGAACAGTTTTCTGCATTTTCTTGCTTGCACATTTCCTTCCATTTCCTCTTGCACAGGAAAGACTTTTTCTTTTTGATTTTGCCCTGTAGCTCTCTTTTGTGAAGCTCAGTGTTACGCTGTTGTGTGGAAATTTGGCAAGATACCAGTGGTGAAGAATCCAAGGACATGGCAGATTGTTACAGGAAGCTTGGTTGGGAGGGACAAGAGGTGGAAATTGATGGTGAATATTTTGAGAGAACTGGAAAAAGGTGAAAAGGAGACAAAAGTAATTCAGGTGATGTAAGCTGTGTCTGATTTCAGTAGATGCTATAGGAGTAGAGGTGGAACTTCCAAGAGAAAATAAACAGATTGAAATGAGTGTAAAGATGAGAAATGGGAAAAGATGAGAAAATAGCATGATTTACTTTAGTCTTAAAATGTTACTTTTCTCCCCTCATCCTTCAACCATTTTTCAGTGCATTTAATAATATAAAGGTTGAATTATAACTCACGAATTGCACATATTATAAGACCTTGCTGAAAAATTTAATTCACCTGGTTTTGAACAATTCTGTTACATCATACTGAGTGTAGGCAGAAGAAAAATAATAATAATAACAATAATAAAAAAAAGTCCTCCTGTTGTTCAATGTTAGTGATATATCAAGTTAAAGAGAATCAATTTAGTACATCACTACTGCAATGAGAATTTCCAGAACCATTGAGCTGAAAAACACAGTCCCACCAGTCTGGTACCATGAAAATGAAAGTTGATGTCTGCCTGGATCAATTTTATCACAAAAATAATGGCATCACTCTGGGCACAAGATTTAAAGCCTTCAAGGCTTTGGGGAAGACACACTCAGTAACCTACATACGAAAGCAGATTGATTGAGAGTGGCTGGAACACACATAAAGCTGACATTTTTATCCGCCTGGGCCTTTATCAAGACTGATAGGCTGCAACACTGTCTTTCTGAATGTTCCCGCTGCTTTCATATGTTAGCTCCTGGGCTGGCACTACTGTTGAGGCTTTCACAAGGTGTGTGCACAGTAAGTCTGCTTTACTACTGGACATTTATCAGTGGTCTGAGGAAAATGAGCTAAATTCCTCCTCCATCTGGATGCATCAGAAGGGAGACATAATTTTCACCCTTTAACTCCCTTTTATAAACAAAGCAGTCTAGACACCCACAAGAAGAGGTTCTACGAGCAAAGAACATCATGAACATGCAGTTTTTAGGCCCCCATCTGCCAAGCCTTGATTTTAAGAGACCTGTGCACTGCTGCCATGTACTTGATCCTGGCAAGTGGCACACCTGACTTGCAACCTGCAAATTTTTGGCCTTTTGAGCTTCTAAGCAAGATGGTGCCATTCAACAGACATTTGTGCTAGATTAAGATAAAGCAATTCTGTTGGTAATTACAAGTGTGAATGAAACTTAAGGAAGTATGGCAGTGAACTAAAATGAGCTTGGGTTAATTTTAGGGAGGAAACAAAGGCTAATGAAAGTGCTCATAAAGAGGAAAAAGCTTTAATATGCTGCTACGAAAACATATAGTAATTATGAACATTAACAGCGTCAGAGGGTTGTGCAAAGAGAGTTGCTTAGTATTTCCCTGAAGATAAAAAGCCATCTGCATGCTTCAGGAATCATTATTTTTTGGTTCTCCAGAGTAGAGAATGATATGCAATTGCTAAGCCCCCATTTATTATATACAAATATTACCCTGTGCGTCAATGTCAATAGAGAAGCGTTCTTCACCTAGTGGCAGGAAGCAAATGGCCTGGTGGGCTAACCTCCCAAGCTGCCAGCTGGGTGAGCAAACCCAAGGAATGCCAAAGATTTCTAGTAAAGTAACTGAATTCTGTGGAATAAGCTACTTTTCAACCCAACCTTCTCCTACTCCTCTCCAAAATGTCAAGAAGTTCCTACAACATATGATGAAGGAAGGAGATGTAACTTATATCATTGCAAACTTTGTCTCCCAGCCGTCAAACTCTGCTCTGGTAGTCAAGTTGTGGTTGCACTACAAGGGAAGAGGTCTCTGAAGCTACAAGTCCAGGTTTTTCCATTGTTTCCTGAATTACCGACTCTGTCTTTGAGTTGCAGTAGGCAACTGCCAATTTTGTGCCCAAATGTCTGCACCTACAAATTCCTTCCTGAAAATCTCCAGCAGCTAGAGATTCAAAGATTCAGCTTTACTCAATTTATCCACTGCTGTGCAGAAGAGATGGTTGGGAGTAGGAAGGAGGATAGGTCATTTCTTCAGTTCTCCTACTTCCAGACCTCAGCGTCAGGCAACAGAGATTGACCCCTTAGGGTAATCCCTTGGAAAGGAGTGTGGCATCTGGCCCACACACCTGTTTTGTCCTTTTTCCCTCACCATTTCCTGGGGAAGGTAATACCTTTGTGAATAGAATCTGAATTCATGGAAGTACTAGAACTCTGTTGCTTTCCTTAGATTAATTCACCTAAAGTACAAACTGTGCATATGTCATGCTTTTGGTCACTTGATGTAGAGCACTTTCATATTGCTAATTTAGAAGTATGTAGAATTATTTATGCATGAAAAACAGCAACCTGAAATAGCAAAATATTTGGTGGAAAATTATGGACCAAAAAACCATTCTGCTTATTGTTTGAAAAAAGGGCAAATTAAAATTGATTTTAAGGGAGAATTTTTGGCCTATTCCATATCCTATTATTGCCTTGAATCCAGCTAGAATAAGATTCACAGAACAAGACAGTAACTCATTTGTTCACATACTATATTAACAGATCAAGGGAGCGTAATAACCAGTTTAGAACTGTCACCAAACAGATAAACTGTCCTGCAATGAACTTACATTTCCAGTGACCAAATAACCAAATCAAAATGCAAACTCAGAGGCTCAGAAATGAAGGTGTTACAGTTGTTCATTCACCAAAACTTTTCATCTCTTTAGCAAGGACCTATTTCCAGGCAAAAAGCAGCACATGCTGCTGCTGCTACTGGAAAAAAACCCAGGAGCAAATTCTGGTTTCTAGCCACACATGTTCTGCTGCAGGGAGGAAATATCCTGCAAGAGACCCAGCCTGCTTCTCCACACAGATACAGAAAGACCTTGCAGGACAAGAACTGAAGCTGGAAAACTTTCCCTTGGCATATTTTTAGGCAGCTCATAGTGACAGGTTACTGAGGAACGGGTTGCCTGCCATTTTATGCCTGTGTAATAACTACTGTATGGATCTTGATTTTGACTGAAAACTTTTGAATTCAGTTGTAGCTCAAATAGCAAATTATGATGCTGATATAATATTAGTAACCTTGGAGTTGTTTTATTCTTTTATAGACATTACTAAGCAAAACTGAGGAGAAGAATGCATCCAAACCCAGCTGGTCAGAGTAAGCTCTTCTGGGTAGGGGTCATCTTGTATTCAGCCTTCCACTTTGCCTACAGTTATAGTTCTGTTCTTGGCTGGACCTGGAAAAGTATCCTGCAAAAGTGATGAAAGTCCACACTGATGCCACCAGGACTTGTTTTCAGATTATCTTCCAAATTTTACAGGCAACATTTTGCTATTCTGTTCTGTCTTTTGAAGGTAGTCTAATATTTGGTGCTGAAATAGAGTATCAAGCTTTCAAAAACAGATTGAAATTTGCTGTTTAGCTGACTTCCATATGCTTTCAAACACAGAGACATTTCAAAGTCTAAATTTATCATGTATTTCTTGTAAACTAACCTCCTACTTCTCAGAAAAGCCTTTTATTGCATTGTATACTCTCTCTGTTTATCAAGCTGTACGAGCCGCTGTTGATGGAGTTGTCCGAGTTTCCTTCAAACTGTGGTTTTTGCCAAGCAAATCTTGCATTCCAGATCTGTATGTGATTTTTCTGAGATGCTGTCAAATCAATAAAGTTTCACTTCAGCTGTCAGGAAAAATCTATGTGACTGTTATCCCCATGGAGATTTAAATAGTCACTGTGTAGGCGACGATAAGTGAGTAGAGAAGGAGCCACTGCTTGGCTTTTGACTTCACTCTTCCAGGCTGGTCTGGACCAAGGATCTTGGCCTTTCCATTTCACCTCTGGTCAATTATTTGTGCCTTTTTTTCTTCTCTGTGGGGAAAAAAATCCCTATGAGGTGGGTCTGTGCACCAGGCTAGCTACCTTTCCATATAGTGATTATGTTTTAATGCCATTCTGGTACCAAAGACAAGCTCTGCTAGGCTCCGTTGCAGCAAGCACTAATACCGAAAGGGAAAAGGAAACTCTTCAAACTAATTCAGTATTTCCCCTCCACATATCTCCTCCAAGTACCTTTCTTGCTGTTTACTCAGGCAATGAGACTGGAAACTTCAGAAATAGGCAGGTTCAGCTCAGCTAATGATACTGAATTCTGCTGCTTCTGAAATTATTTATTTATGCATTTGAAAGTGAGCATGTGTGACAAATTCCAGATTAAATGTCCTGGAACGGTAAATCCTTAATCCACAATGTAATTATTGCATGGTGTGGAAATGGCATATGGGATGAATCCATTACCAGATCACATTAAGAAACAAGCCAGAAAACTTCTTAAATAGAAATGATTTTTTTTTCTCATAAACCATGGGAAAAGCTTTACCAAAAGAATTTTTTTTCAGGAAAATTTTGTTCTTTTGACATATATTAAAAAAAAAAAAACAAGCTGCCTTTCCTCAGCAACTCAAGGTATATGATTCAATTTATTTTGGGAACTATTGGATGTGTATCTGCTTTAAATCTATGCCCATTCACATCCTGCCTGAGCACTAAATGCTAGATCTGAAAACATTTTTCTCTCAGCTCCTTTAAGTTGAGAGCAAACAAAAAGTTTCTGAGTATTTCAAGCTTGAACAAGTCAAAAGGACATAGATACACAGCTGTCGGGGTAGACCCAAATATGATTTTTCAGAATCTGTGTGGGCTGCTCTTTGAAGGAACCAAATACCTCCTGCTAAAGGTCCAAAGTGGCCAGGCTCCTGCTAGGAGAGTGCAGAAGGAGCTTGTGTTTATGGACAAATGTTTGCTCGGCACTGCTGGTCTTTAAGCATCCAAGCTGCATCCGAGATGTTTGGTTGCCTGAGTTTCCGCCGAAACAGAGAATCTCTACCTGCCATGGACAGGTTGATTTTTACCATCTGATAAAATGACCTATGCATGGGGGTGTGCACATATGCTCCTACTCGATCCTGCTATGGGTCTGCCACTTTGCATGGATCAGGTATTTACCATCAGCTACTGAGATGTTTGCTGGAAGAAAGACCTGTATTTGCGACCATACTTCCCTAAGGAATACTCCCAAAACTAGGATTTTGGTTCTCTCTCAGACTCATTTCATGCATAATTATTCTACACTAGGTGGAACTGCTTCCACAGGAAGGAACAAGTGCTTCTCTCTACCTCTCTTCAGCCAACATCTTGTCTTGTCTCAGGGCTGGAAGGAATTACGCCTTTGTCTCTCCTTTACTGGAGAGAGCTAATGGCACACAACTTGGAAAAGAGGCACAGGAGAAGCACATTCACTACCCACACTTTAATTTATAAATCTTGGTGAAATCAGAAGGACTAAAGCATTTATGTATGTTTAAGAAGCATCTCTTCAGGACACCACATCCATCTATACCATGGCAGAGCGAGTAGAAGAACATGCCCCTAGCTACAAGGCTAGTGGGAAGAGAAAGCAAGTGAAACACTTAATATTTGAGAGGAGGAGACAAGCAGGGATTGTGAAGTCAAAAAGAAGCACTTAAGGCAGAAGAAATGACTGATTAAACCAGAGTTACTTAAGCAGCAGATTTTTGTCTGTGACTAAAATGAGATGGTTTGTGAGTAAATTTCACTCATATTTCACCAAGACATGGGATAATTTCTTCAGAGATCCTATACTTCCAAGCAACCTCCTTGGGGAACCTCTGCTGAGCACAATCAGAGCTACCTACTGTAAAGTCAACATGTAGCACGCTGCTTCCAGAAGAACAGACCTCATTCATTGAATTACCCTGTAGACCTCAGCTGAAATTAATTCAATCACCATGGCTAAGCCTGAAATGTAATCAATAGTCAGATCACTGCTGTATGGACACAACTGTCTGGTTTCAGAAAGATTATCCCACACAACATGATCTGGGTTTATATTATCATTATTCAATGATCATTAGCTCCGGGGATCACATAGTACCTTAGAAGCCCGCTGCCACTGACACTGGAATATTTGCCCTTCATACTAATGACTGACTGTCCAAGGTTTCTACATCTAAGGACCAGCTTACTTTCAAGTTTTCATGTTGTAGGAAAGTATTCTGTACATTTTTTTTTTCTGGTTGTCAACTAACCTGCTAACATCTGGCTGCATGTGCAGAACTGTGAGGTGCCACCAGAGGGGTGTCCGGGATTTTGTTGAACTCTGAGGCTAGCTTATTGAACTTGAGAGACCATCATTTATCAAGGATGAGACTTTAATAGAGATAAGAGGTTAGAAAAAAACTAAAAGTATAGAAATACATTTTTATAGAGAGAAATAGCAGAACTTTATATGTGTACATATATATATGCATATAATGTGTATATATATAAAACAATATGTGTATATTAATTGTTATATATGTATAATACATGTATATTATGTTTATATAAATATGTGTGTGTGTATATATATAAACACCCTCTGGTGTTTTTTACTGTTTTCTCCTCACCACCAGTTGAGACTGGCTCCTTGCATCCACAGGCCATCTGGCCACTGGTCCAAGTCCACATCAAAAGCATGTGGCTTATTCTCTTTTATATCCTGAGAGAACAATACCAGCCTGTAGTTATGCAAAGGCTGCAAGGCTCTAGTCAGTAACAGCACACACATCAACAGGTTACTCAGCGCTCAGTCCACAGCCCTTCTCCACAGATAACGTGATGGGTCCTTTATTTTTGTTTTTTTTCCTGTGAAGAATGTTCCCACAGCACCTAGATGCCTGTGGTGGGGGTCTGTGGTGTCACTTCTCCTTTACCTGGATTTGTCATGCATGTGGTCCTTAGAGGGTATGCCACTAGGCTGCAGCAATGGTGGCAATGTAGTGGCTTCCACCATGACATGGTGCACTCGGGTTTGTTAACTCCTGTGGAGCACCCCAGAGCCAGCTCCTCTTCTATAGGATGCACCATCCACAGTCTCATTCTTCTGCTATGCCTGTCAGGAACTTAATAGAGTGCTAATTTAGATCAATACTGCCTTTCCAGTAAAATACACCTTGGCCTACTTTAAATGCTGTGTAGATCTCAGTTGGAGTCTGTTTGCAGTGGAGATTTCCTTTCACCTCACTATAACTCTAACCAACCTGTTTGCACACTGCACCAGTAGCAGGCCATTTCTTACAATCTCTAATTTATGCTGCTAGGAGGATATTCTTGTGCAGTCCTGCTGGTACACCTACAAGGGGGCAAAAGATCACCGAAGGCAAAAGGCCTGGCATTTTGTTTTAACAAGCTGGATATTTTTTGTTGATATGGTTTCTCCTGGGAAACTCCTTGTGCTGTTATTAATAGCATGTAATAGACCCAAGGAAGGATGTAGTTGTCTACACTGCACTGCATTATGCTATTTGCCACTAGTAAGAGTTTGCATGAGCACTGGGATTTAGACTTCATCTACCCTTCTATGTTATTTTGGAAGAAATATGAATTTTAAGATATGAAATTTAAAAACAGCTTTTATTCCTAAGGAGTTCTCAAGATAAGTAAGTCCTTTATGATCTATAGCTGCCTCTGTGACTACTGCCACGTCAAGGGCGAAGGTTTCCTTTGTCATGGCACAGTCCTGCAGGCTACCTTAGTAATTGGTGTCAGGTTAGATGGGAACCACGGCCTTTGCGTGCATTGCAAATAGGCAGCTAAGCATGAAATACTGGTGTTGTCTGTGCATGCTTGCTTCTGCATCAGATACTCCCTCTGTTTTAAAGTGTTAATACTTTTTAATAGATGTGCCCAAGTTCATTCTAGCTACAAAGGCCAGAATTAGATCAGGAATTGAAAAAGTGTCTTCTTGGGAACATACCAGTAATTTACATTAATATTATCTTGATACAATGGGACTAATTGCAGGGTACATAAGGGCATTTCCTTTTGATTTAGCCTTTCAGAATAATTACACTTACTCTATGATAAATATTAACATTTCTTTATAATATATTACTTTAAATGCGGCAGTTTGTCTGATCCTATTCATCTCCATTCTGTGCTGACTGGTCCATTCTCTTTGGCTCTTTTCATACAGAAACCATATTCAGGTTTCGTTTTATCCTGCTTCCTGCCTCTACTGTCTCCTTTTGGAAACTAGGACTATACAATTGTGTAGTTGCAGCATGAGCAAGATAGATGCTTATTGTGGGACTGTGCAATCTCTACTTTCTATTTCTCTCTTCAAAAATCAGGGTAGTGTTCAATTATGTTTCTTTTAAATGCTATTAAATTCTGAGCATAACTTTTCATTAAACGATCAACACTGCTACTTGGGGACTTCTTCTTGAACATCAGTGTAGCTGCATTCTTCATGTGCCAGTATGAAATGCCTGGGATCACATCATAAAATCCTCCCTTTTCTTGCATCAAATATTAGCACTTAAAATTTAACAATTGATGAGCACGTTTTGCAATTGGCTGCAGTTCTCTGTTTTCCTCTCTTCTGGGAATCTCACGTTCCTGGCAGGGGACGTGGTAAAGTATGGAGACAGTGACTGTGAATTATCCAGTAGAAACAAGAGCTGTAATATCTGTGCTTTGTGGCAGAGGAGTTGGAGGAAAGCTAAGGATCCTTCTAAATCTAGCAGAGTCAGTGACTCTATAGTTATCCTAAACTTTGAAAGGTGAAGAGTTTTATTGGATTGGCTGAGCATCTAGACAATACATAAATTTCTGATCACTAACGTGTAAAACTCAACAACTGCCTTCCTACAGATGAATATGGAAAGACAATCCATGTATTTCGGGCCAGCTTTCTTTCTCCTTGGCTAGACTGAATGACCAAGCACAAACTTAAGTCAAAGGAGAACTTTATTATTATATTCCTCTTATTTTTCATTCAGACTACATTAAATGAACTCATGGTACATGAACCAGGCAAAGAAAGTACAGTAGTCAGAACTCTGAAGGGCTTTAGTGTTGCATTAGTGAGCTTCATTCCCCTCGGTATAATATAAAAATGGCAAAGATGGTATGGAATGAGTGTTTTTAATAACTCTCCAAAGTGTTCTATTAACTGCTGCATATCATACAAATGAGATGCAGGATCTAGGGAAGCATTTTCAGTTGCTGAGTAAAAACAATTTAGGGTGTAAATGTGCTTCCAGATCTTCATATAGGAATCATGACAATTAGGTCTCTGTTATTTTTTTTTCTCTTTTCAGTTGGAAAAGTTTTAGGAAGGAAATTAGTGACACAACAGTTCTGGAAATATCCTCATATCTAGCCAACACCTTTCCAAGGCTAAGAATAAACTGTGGGATACTTAATGGCCGTTGGTCACCTCCTAGAGCTGAGTGGAGGTCAGAGGTCCATGCTGGCTCTCCAAGTTGTCTTCTATCTTGAATTTTCACCTGAATATCGCAATATCTGAGAGCTGTCAGCTTCCCTAGAGAACAAGCTTCAGACACATCTGCAGTACCTCACAGGGCTGATGGAACAAGCTTGGAGTGGATTTTTTGAGAAGACACATACATACATATATATACACAATAATATACATATGAAAATGCTTATTAAGCTAATTAGAGGTAGCTGCAGTGTTTTGTGGCGTGTTGTGCGTATGTGATTAAAGTGAAAGGCCTGTCAAACACCTGCTGCTGCCTGTGACCTCCTACCTGGTAGCACCGCAAGGGCAGAGATTAGAGGCACACACAGCAGAAAAGCAGCTGTGTGCCATGCTTTTATTTCAACCAGTTTTTGCCACACACTGCACAAACTATTGTAGTTTTTATTGTTTTTTATTCTCCATTAAAGTCTTTGGTGATTGAATTTTTTTTTGTTGGTACAGGGATACCAGGGTGAGGAGGAATCATACTTTTTAGTAATATATTCCTCTTTCTTTCTCTCTTTCTTCTTATTTGTGTTGGGAAATGATTCGAAGAAGTGATTTTTTCTTAGGAATGCAAAAATTGATGATTATCCTATCCTTTCTCAGGAAGTCTGGAAAAGACATATCGAACCATTACTGATTATCTCTTCCAAAATAGTTATGCAATTTTAGATTTTCTGTACAAAATCTGAGCTTTATTAAAAAGCCAATCATGATCTGAAAATGCCATTCTTCATCAGAAATATCCTAAGTTTAAGTACCAAAGTAAGCAGGAAAGCCATTGTGATTACCAGCATGAATCTGAATTAGAGACAAGGATGTACTCTCAGTTGCCAGAACTATGTAGGTTTTATTGCCCAGATATTTTCACCCCAACCTTGTCCAATTACAGACAGGCACAATGGGCAGATGGGATTCTGGCAGGGAGGAATTTATAGGGGTTGCATTTCCCTGCTCACGTGCCAAGGTCCACAGGGCATTGTGAGTGAAATGTGAGTATCTCCTTGCTGGTAGAAATTTACACAATGAGATTTCTTGAGGTGGATCATTGGTCATCCTATAAAATATCTTGATGTAATTGTTAAATGGAAAAGACAAGGAGAGGCTACCATCTAGTGGATACATTGTAAAGAGTATTATATTTGTGTTTAACCTGTTTAGTGACTTGAATAGACAAGCCAAAGAAAATCAATTAGGTTCTTATATGTGAAGATACTCTGACCATGTATGCATTTAAACTGATTTAAATAAATCTTGCTGTGCTTTATCCTGGTACCTCAAAGGAGCTCTGTTAATCCCAAAGCTAAAAGAGATGAGGCAGGTGGTACTGCATTTGACAGTTGTCATTATTCCTCATTGACCTCCAGTAGCAGAATGCAAATGTCATCATACATTAATATCTGTAAGGCAACTTTAAGGTCTAAAGCACGGAAAGAAGCCTAAGATAAACAAAGCAGGAGAAATGAGACATTTAACCCAAATTTCAAGGCATGTGCCTGGAAGAAAGAAAAAGTCAAATACTCAGTGCACTATTTAAGACTCAGAAATATCTGAGGAAGGAATACAAGTCTGATTTTGTTTATATCTCCGCTTTACCTGACTGGCTTAAGTGAAGGGATTTCTAAGAATTTCCATGCTTGCCTCTGGAGGAATAAAGCTTCTGAAGCATCTTGGTATACTAATGTACCTCTAAGTATAATACATGCTTTATGGAGTACGAGAGAGGTGTGAGTCATGCAAACTATGACTCATGATCCTAACTCAAAATTGGTGGAATTATCACTGGAGCTGGACAGACAGAAAGGGAACATGGAGATGCTAAGTAGCTGTAAACATCTAAGTTGCTCAGAGAGCTGTGACTCAGCTATAAAGGATATAGTATTAAACGTAACACCTCTTGATACTGAGCTGGAAACCAAGTTCCTTAAATAAACATTCCTCTCACAGAAAAATACTTGGATAGGAAAGACAAACACAAAGGAGAACAAGGCAATGTTTCAGAGAAATACAGCATGGCTTGTGGATCACACAGATGATGCTCTGTTCTCATCTGACGATGTAACTCACAGTAGCAAAAGCTTCAAAATCACTTGTCTTAGGGCAGCTTAGACTCAGAGACATGATACAGATCTATCTTATCAACTAAAGTGTAGGCATGTGTAAAAACCAACCTTTATTTCTTAAAACAAGGGAAATATTTGCTGGTCAATTGTTTTTGTCCTGCTCCCTGACACTCCCCTACGTTCCACTTCTGCCCAAGGAGTAAATGGTGTGTGCTGTAGGATAAGCACATGGAACATACCTTCACACAAAGATTTACCAGACTGATAGCAGTTACTTCAGCCCTTGAGCAGAAGTGAGTACTGGGAAGATGTAGTGGTCCTTATCACAGTACTGAACAGATATGAGTAATGGGTGTAGAGGCTGCTATCTGTAGGGGTGTTTAACAGATTGCTGCTCCTCTGGAGCAATGGAGATGTAAGGATGAGGACATGACAAAGCAGATCATGGCTCCATTGGTGAGGTGGGAGGCAAGAATGTGCTCCAACTGTCTTTAAACTAGCTCACTCTCTTCATTCTGCTTATTTAAGCCAAAATACACCAGTGAAGTTCAGTTTGCAAAATGATCTTCCTAGCATTCATGAAGTCCTTGTAGGTGTGGAAGGACTTTTATGTCCTTTCTTATTTTCAGGTAGATCTGTTTGTACTTCTATAAAACACTCTTTCCCACATAAATATCCTGATGTCTGGTACCTATTCAGCACCAGCACTGTAGAATCCTGACCCAACACTAATAGAAAATCCCTCTTTTCCTCAGCCATCGTTACCTCTGGGGTACTTACAGGATCACAGAATGGCTGAGGTTGGAAGGGACCTCTAGAGATCAGCTGGTCCAACCTAGCTAGCTCAAGCAGGGACACCTAGAGCACAGGGCGCAGGGTAAGGTGATAACTACTTTGTTTTCTAAAGAATAAAAATTATGACCAATGGTGGCAAAAAGCTTTGTAAATTATAAGAGGAGTCTCACCCAGTCACCCAAGTTTTGTTTAAAAAAAAAAAAAAAAAAAAAAAAAAAAGAAGAACATAGTAGTATTTGTACATCTGTTACTTTTTTCCTCAGGAAAATCTCACAGTTGCCATTAATACTTGAAGCCTCACAGTACACTCCAAGAAAAGCTAGCGAGTACCAATGATGACAAGCCTCTTGAATTCAATACAGCGAGGTGTAAACATAGTGCAAGTTCATAGACTGCAGTACTGCAAGGGTAATATATTTTCAGAGGGCATATTTTGGTGAATTAGGATGTTTTCTGAGCAAGATATGAACAATGAAATTTACTGGTATGGAAATGAGCAGGAGCAGGACATTCCCAAGAGACATCAAAGTTAAAGCACAACAGTTTGTGCATCCTCTCACAAGAGGGAAAGGACTGGGAGTTGAGAGGCAGGAGGAAGAGGATAAGTCTCCTTATCCTGGCATTTTGATAGTCAGCCTCCAAGGACTGACTATCTGAAGTTTTCTTCTGACCCTTTTACCTAGCCTGTTTTCCACCTGTATTTCGAGGATTTCTTTCTCCAGAATAGGCATTTCTCTTTGCTGCTTTTGCTACTATGTTTAGCTTTCACTCCGTAGTTGCACCAATTCATAGTCATGGGCTTGGGCTAATCTTTTTTTTTTTTTTTTTTTTTTTTTTTTTTGAGAATGAAGAGGTTTTAAAAAGCCATTTTCTTCTCCCCAGTTTGTGTGACCTTGCATTGAGCAGAGCTTGGCAAACAGGCAGAACAAAGTCCAGAAGTGAACCTGAAACCTGCCTTTGGGTTTTGTTATGAACTTGAAACTGAGTTTTACCACAGGTTTTATGAGCCTAGACTGAGTTGGAGGGGACCTGGGCTGGTTTAAGGTTTTATGGGGAGCCATTTGATACTTGGAGGCTTTTTGAGATTTTGGCTCGAAACAAAGCAATCTTTGGCTGACTTCAGCCAACTGAACCCCTATCCAAAGTGAAATCCAAGGGTTCTGTGAACTTGGAGCCAGGCAGAACCTGTGCACACACACATGGCAAGATACCACAGGCCTGCACCTGTGTGGAGAAGCTCTGCAACGTGTGTCCTGGGACACAATGCCAGAGCTGAGAGCACTCACAACATATGAGCTGTGAGGAATTAGAAATGAGAGTCTGCCCTTCCATAAACAAACATCTCACTCAGCACATGTTTGTGGAGTAATAGTGACATCCTGTGGCCAGCTCTGATCAGTCCCAAGCACGGACAGACACGCTGTTTGTTCCTATCAACATCGGAAATGGGGACCTGCTGAGAGGAAGGGTGAAGGCAGAGTCTGAGAGGGAAAAAACTTCCATACTTCTTTGCTCTGGATGTTGAATTTCGAAAGAGAGGAAAGAGTTACAGCACGCTTGTTCTCTAGTCATGATCCAATCAATACGGCCCTTAGCTAATTTAAATGTAAAGTGATTTTAAATATGCTTTCTGAAGCCGAGCATGGGCACGAATGCCTGTGGGAGCTGCTGAGCAGAGCAATTGGGAGGGGGAAAGAGGAAACTGGTCTCTGAATCTAGTGCAAGGAGATGCCACTGGTGAGGTGGGAGTCAGGGATGTTTGAGATCATCCTCCAGAGCCTGTTGAGATGATTCGAGCAAGCCAAGTATAGAAGTGCAGGCAGGAGGTGGCACTGACATGGAAGAGTGGTTTCATTTCCCAGGCACACTCTGTTTGGATGTTAACAGGAGCAGCTGTGGCACGGTGGTGGGTTCAGAGAGGTACAGCTCTTTTTTCTCCTTGCAGTTGCCATGTTCTTGCTTAAGTCCAGAGGAAATTTACCACCAGGTGAGATATGCATAAAGCTTGCCCAGAAAAGTGAAAATATAAGATAAAAAACAGAGGTCAATTGTCAACGAAGAGAGAAAACAGGCTGAGAGAGCAGTTGGTTCAAGCTCAGCAGAGGAAACTTGGTGCCTTGTAGACTATCTTTCTGTGCTATCATCCCAAAAGACAAGGGGCCACTGGAGTTCAAGGAGAGAAGAAGATGGACAGCCAAGGTGATGTGTGTTACTGATACTCTCATTTTATTGCCAAAATTGTGATAGCATCCATAATGCGGCAGAGATACTCTTCCTGAACTGAGGTGTCCACCAGTGTGGTCTGCATCATCAGACTGGGTCAGCTTGACTCAAAGGACATGAGGGCTGTGGGGTTGATGCTGCACTGAGACCTGGAGGGAAATAGAGCAGGGATTGAGTATCAGAAAAGGAAAATGATTTTCCGTCATATAGAAGAAGCTAAGAGTAGGAAAGAGGTGAGGTTCTGATCTTCTCTAGAGACCATGGCTTCATTACAGATATTGATTGTCTCAAGAATTGCACAGATTTTCTGGATTTGCACAGGCCTGTTACATGGAATGGAGCTCATGACATACCTGGTTACACAGGAAGAATATTTTGTCTTATTTGTATCCAAACACTGCAATGTAATGGTGGACATAAAGTCACCTCTTGTCACTACTGCAGTAAGAGACCTATTGCATTTGAAGTCTGCAGAAAAAAAATGTTCTAGTGAACTTTCATAATACTCTTGGCTAATGCAGTGGGCTGTAATTCATTGTCTCTGAGAAACAGCAGAAAGACCAGAGCTGAGTGAAGAGTCAGCCGGGTAAAACGAGACAGATGCAGGAGCACCACTAATGTGGCTCTGAAACAAAGCAGCTACCAAGGAGAGCGGGCTTGGGGGTTGCGTGCTGACTGGAAGAGCAGGAGCTGCAAGCTGTGAAACCAACTCCTCTTGTCTGGTTCTTTGCCTGTGTTCTGAGAAGCAAAGCTTCACTCCCTTTTGGTAAAATAAAAAAGAATTGCACCAAAAGTAATAGATTGTCCTTATTTTATCACCTTAATGGAAATGACCCACGGGGCTTGGATCTGAGCTAGCTGCTTGGGCAGCAGCCGCTTTTCTCTGATAGATCAGCAAACTCTCCGTGGTGAGTTTGTCCTCTGCTGCTGATTCAATGCCCTCCAAATACCTGCCTCTTGTCACTGGAGTGTTTAATTCCCAAATTAGGTTGTGGTGCCAGGTATCATCCTCTCCCACTTGTTATGCTCTGATTGGGTTTGTAGACCTTACTACCATAGAGGTAAAGCTATTAGTTGTCAAGAGTGGGATTTTTTTGGTCTGATCATTACCTTTCTCTATTGCTCCTTGTCCCTTCTGCTGAATCTCTTTTCTGCTGTACCCACAAGCTGCGGCTTCTGCCAGAATGACAAGAGACAGGAGTCTCAAAAACAAACCCTGGAGTTTCTCCCATCTTTTCATACCCCATGCTCTGCAGAAGCAGCTAGCAGAAAGAAGAAAGCAACACGCTACTATTTAACCAGCTACTTACAGAGATTTTGCTTTCCTTTGATGGTGGATGCTATACCTCCCAGATTTTTTTTATAAGCGTTTGCTTACAAGGGAAAAAAAAATGCTTTCTAATCAGACCATGTCTGATAATACATCTCACTTTTAAAAGACTAATGCTAAGCAGATCACATGAAGGTAGAACTCTATGGATCTGTATAAAATATATAAGCATAGCTGGCGATTAAAATATCAAAAAAAGTTTAGGATGGGGAAATGAATTAAATAAAAGTCCTAAAGAATCAACTATTCCATCCCTTGATATCCTCACATTGGTGAAATTGATAAACTTTTTGTGAGTTTTGATTTTTTTTTTTCCGCTTCCCTTTTTTTTTCTCTCTCTCTCTCTCTCCCCTCCATATTTTCCTTCCATCTTCAAATTTCCAGGTCCTGGAAATTAAAAAATACCGAAATATTAAAAATTACCAAAGTGGTTACTGCCACTGTAAGTATATAAGCAATGGATACATTCTCATATTTCATGAAGTCTGGCAGAGTTTGGAGAGTTTCTAGAGTAGACAGGCTTTTCACATATTTTCTCTGTTCTGCAGCTCCTGTTCACTAATGACCTGAGTAATTAGGAGTGTTCCTGGCGAACAACAGTCTTCACGTAAATAGCTTTGCCTCCCAGGGCAATACTGAAAAATATATGCACATGTAACCTGGTAGTCCATTTGTACCATGTGTCACCTGGTCCCTATGAGACTTGAACCATTTATGAAGCAGCTCTGTTCCTCAAGAAAGGAAGATGTAGCTCTGATGGGCCACAGTTACATTTTCGGAAGCCCGTAAGTATGTCCTCCATGATGAAAACACTTTTCCTCAAAATGTTGCTTCCCTTTCATCCTGCTCAAAGCTCCTTGAACTGTTTTTTCCCTGTAAAGGACCAAGGTCTAGAACCTTTGCTTTTCTTGGAGGACAACTGTTGAGGTCTGCAGTGCTCTTGGCGGGCGTCCTCTGGCAGCCTCAAGGACTGCCACAGAGTTCTCAGGCCTCCTGCCCCATGGGTCTGCAGGAAAGTGCTGTTCTGTTCATTTGATTTCAGAACCATTCGTGCGTGACACACCTTCAGGCTTTTGATTTGAAATAAATAACCTGTGTAGGAAGGTCTTTAATTTCCTTCTGCAAACTGAATTCAATTCAAACAGAGAATAAAATTTTAGAATATAAGAAAATATAAGAAAAATATTTGAATAAACCCAAACAAACATCAGTATCCATAAAATTTAATAAGCAATAAAAATGAAGCTGTTATAATTGTAAGCCTGCACCACCTCAAGATATTGAATTAGTAGCATATCCTAAAGCCAGCCTTACTAATGTGAAGTGCTACTATCTTTGATTTTTCTCTGGAAGCCAATACAGTGAGAAGGAGCTAGTCCTCAAGCACAACAAATTTCTGGCCACACAACAGGTTGCGTGCTGCAAAAGACCAAAGGAGAGCAGCAAGAGCAGCTTGGTGTGTATCTTTATGTTCAAGCTATTAGGTCATTATCATGAAGACTAGTCACAACACCAATAATACACATTTGACACTGTGTTCTGCTTAAGACAATTCATTGCTTCCTTCTTCTGCAAAAAACAGAGCGTTGGAAAAGTACATATTAGAGCAAGATGTGAAATCTAGCAATTCTTTAAGGTTAGAAAAATTCTGACTGAGCTATAGCAAGAAAACAGGTTGTTAAACGCCAGCTGAGGCAGAAGGTTTTGTCTCATTGGAACTCTACTTATTCTATGCTTGAACAGCTCTTGCAACAGCAGGAGCCTGAGTAAACCTATGTATACTAAAGACAGGCTTAGTAGATATTAAACTGGCATTCGTTTATTGGAATTCATTTTGGCTACTTTTCTTGTTTCCTCCCTGGCAGATGTGATGGTGGCATGTGGGAGTTAAAATACCTGTATTTTTCGTATATGTATTACTTGCCTATAATCTAATTTGAAAAATGAAAAGGGACACCTACTCGCAATAAGAGAGATTTTTTGGAAAGAATTTGGGCTTCTTCTTCTTATTATTATTTTTATAACCCGAATTAATACTATGTTTGATTCCTATTTCACTGAGGAAAATGAAACCCCAGGATGGATATATTGGTCCCTGGAAGGTAATTTCTGTAAACAAATTAATACAACTCAAGCCTACCTCTACTACATTTTGTTCCTTTTCTTGTACAGCCTATTGATTGATTTACCTCAGGGAAGAGATTTTTCTGACTCAGATACTAAGCAACTTCTTAAGGAAAATATCAGCTTTAAAAAGGAAGCAGAAGAAAGAGCAGCAGTTGCAAAAATTGCTAATCTTTCATTTGCAGGAGCCACTGAACATCTGGATAGTATGAAGCTCCTTTAACTCCCTGAGTGCAGAAAGAATTAGCACCAAAGGGCAGCCCATGCTAATTCAGTGCCATTAAACTTGTATAAGCGGGAGGAATGTGATGTTATACTTCCATAGGGCCATATGGATACCACTCCGCACTTTGTATCCATCAGAGGGACTAGTAAAAGTAGTTCAGTAGTATACAGCACGGCTCTTAGGAATATAAAATAGGCCCTGTGCAATATTTCACAGTCTTGCACATGTCTGTCATACCTCATCTTGAAACCAACTTACCCTTATTAATTTTATGTGGAGGGCTTGTTGCTGCCATGTCTGTGTCTGTATTCAGAATTTTTTGTCTTTACGCAAGTGTAACCAAGAAGTGAATACTTTCCAGCGTTTTATCTTTTAAATGACCTGTAAGATTAATCAACATATCAAATAAAATCTCCGAAGTATCCTTTCAAGTATGAAGAAAAGTAAAGGTTAATTAAACAGAACTGTACTTTATGCACAATAAAACAGAAGGAAAACGCTATTCTAAAAGAGAAAAGTACTTCAAACTACATGCAATTATGCAAAACCTAAGTAATCCTTATCTATCTTGATTGCTACAGGAAAACTCCTCCCTGAAACACTGATCACATAGGAAGCAATCTCTGGACAACTCTTCAGAAACTCACGTATTGCCAAAACACAGCGTTTGGAGGTCCCTAGGGCAGGGGGATTTAGGTAAGGACTGCACACTTGGATCAAGCCTCAGGATGTTCTTGTTTTCTCTCCTACAGTGGTGAGTCAGATCAGATCCAATTCGCAGGCTCAGCCTCCCACTGGACAGCAAAAACACTGCTCTCCTTTTGGGTATATATCCCAGCTCCAAAATAAACAGCGAGGGTAGCCAAATTGTGGTCAGAAAACATCTAGAATGAGCTCTCTGGGCCACAAGTCATGAGGCTGTCGCTTCAGACCGTGCTCCCCGATGAACCTTCCTATATGACCTTCTGCATACAGGCAGGTCTCCGCTCTGTCAGACACGGGACGTTTTGCATTCCAGCTAATTGTGAAATTTGGCAATGGACCAGCAGAAAATGACTGTGAAACACAAAAACATCACTTGTAGAGTGAGAATCCAGAAACTGTACAAGCAAAAAGGGTCTGAACTCAACAAATCCAGGCCCAGCTTAGATTATAAACGCCTATCATACAAAAATAAACCAACAAACAAACAAAAAGAAACAAACCCAAAAACATTATCATCCCAACTTGGAGGAAAAATCTGCTATCGGTTCTCTTGGGAAGGGAGCTAAAAGAACACAGACTGACCATACTGCCTTGCACTCAAAAACTGTTTAAAATAACCAACATTTATTGTTGTACCATAAAAGCTGTTACACAAATCACAAGGCAAAGGTGCATAGCTCTTTTAGCAAAGTGAGGTCTCGAAAACCTCCCACAACTTAGGAGTTTGACACCCATCGTGGGAGGCTCCCAGAGCTCTCCATAGTGTTGTTAATCACAGAATCATGATGATTGGATTTTGGAGGCTAAATATCTTTTCTTAAGCTATGCTGCTCCCAGGTAAGAATCCAATTCTAGACATCTCAGACCACGGGATTTCATTCCCAACACACCTGGCAGGCAGAAGGGAGTTGCTTCAGTCTAAATGCACAATCTTGGGCTTTGGTGCACAGAGCAGGTACCTTTTTTGCGTCCACAGACCACACAGAATCTAGTGATTTCTGTAACAGTAAAGGAGAGTCGACGTGTAAACCACAGTGGGCTTCTTTTTTTGAGCGAATGCTCCATGGACTTAATCAGACTCTGGGTTTGTCCATAACAAGTTCAATAGTTGCTATTTGCTCTTAGATCCTCAGCTTCATTAAATGTAAAAGTTTCAGCTTTTGTTAGCAGTTAGTTGTACCTAGATCTATAAAGGCTGCTCTGTATGTCTAAGATGAGACATAAAGCTGAGGTCTTGACCACCTGTGGTCATTAAGGATCCCATGGCATGCTTTAAAAGGCAGACGTGATAGCTTTATTCTCTGGATCAAATTTCCGTCAGAGTAACTAACTCCTCCCAGTCTAAAATTCACTGTTTTATTGTGAGGTACAATATTTTTATTCACTGTTTACAATATTGTGATGGATGGCTAGCTGTTTGACATGTTCTTTGTCAGAAATTACAACATTAAGATTAAATGAAGTGTGTGAGTACACATGTTCTTCTTGTCGGTCACAACATGACACAAAATGAGTCTGTCCCAGACAATATAATAATATAAATACACATACACAGAAACACGTAGCCTGCTTTGAATTCCAAGGCTTTCATACTTACTTGCTGAGGAAATTGCAAATCTGGCAGCTTACAAACCAGAGTCCTCCCTGGTCAGTAGAGAGACAAATCCCACTGGAAAGAGATAATGTTGGCTGCAAGGAGAGGGCCATTCCTCCCATGTCTGGAAGCAAAAAACAGTTTGTAAAAGTATTTTTAATTTACTGCCCTGCTAGATGCAGATCATACACATGACAAAAATAGGAAGGACCATATTTGTCCTGAATGTGCTTTGTGTCCCACAACACAGTATAGCACACGTACAACTTCCTGCTACAATGCTTTGGTTGACTTTTTGGGGATCCTGCTCAAAAGCGAATAGATTCAACCTCAAGACACCTGCTTTTCCAAAACAGGATTAGTGATCCCATCTACCTAGTCTGTGTATCGCAGCCGAGGATCTGTTCTGAGAGGAATGGAGAGAGTATATTGCTTACATCAGTAAATGTGGCAAGTATTCGGACCCCCTGTAATGGTTCCTAACCTACAGAGAAATTATTGTATGTTATCTATTTCATTTATTTGTGCATGGATCAAATGGTTGAAATAAAAGGGAAGCCCATGTAAAAGTCTATGGCAAAATAGAGACCGTAAAAGTATTCAGAGCATCCACCTAATGAAATGTGATACAATAATTTGCAGTTACATTTCTTTTTGTCTCTGAAAGATAAAATGAAAGATGGGCTACTTGTAGCAGAAATTCATGGAAGAAGTTTGGATCTAGTCATGAGTACAGATTTTTCAGTAAAATCTTGCTAAAACTGAGAGGTCAGTGCCTGCTTTTCCATCTGCTTTTGTGGAGAGTAGAACCTAGGTATAACCACTGGAAACAATTTTTCTATAAACTTCAGTTATTTGTAATATAATAATTCTTTGTATGGGCTATAAACTTTTGGTTCTCTTCTTTTCCAAGTTGTATGACTGAAGTAAAACTTGGCAATATTCTGTTTGTTGAAATTAAAAGCCCCAGGTCAGATTCTGATCTCCCATTGGCCTTACACCTGTGAACTTGCTTTGATGGAGTCATTTTTGACTTACTCCAGCATAAGCAATAACAGAATTAGACCTTACATATGCTTTTTATCTAAAGCTGTGTTCCAGATGTGTTTATGTAAGCTGTTTTCAATAAAATGTGTGCATTTTAAAATGTAAATGGATTTTTTCTTTAATTATAACCATATGGACTGTTATTAAATTTTCTTTTTAAAAAGTGCAGATATAACCAGCCCAGCCATACCAAGTGTCACAATGGGTTTGTCTGACCAATGGGACATTCACCCAGTACCCAGACAAATGTGAGAGTTTCAAAGCTGGAAAAGAGGGAAGAATGTGAGATCGTTTCTCAAGCTTAAAAAGAACAAGCTCATCCTTCTGCAATCTCTGCTTTCTTGATTTTCCTCACATTTGGGCATCTCACTCAATTGAGCTAACCATTCTAAGAGGAGTTACGCTTAGGGGTAGTCATCGCTCAGCATGTTCCTTCAAGCTGGCTACTCAATGCTTCTGGGTGCCCTCTTTTCCGTCTTAACTAGAGGTTAACAGCATTGCTAAGTGCCTGACTTCTTAGAAATCTAGCTTTTATGCCTGGGGTTTTATGCCTTGAACTGATTAAGACCTCTAAAGATCAGTGTTACATGGCCTGACTGCTCTCTTAGGGGAATCTGTGCAAATCTGAGAGAGGGAGGCCTGATAAACTTATCCTTCCCTCCCTTGCACAGGAGCCTCCGTGCTGCAGTCATGCTGAGGCTCTGGGAAGGAGAGGTCGGCCAGCTGTGGTGCCCATACCGGGCAGGGGCTTTGTGGAAGCAACCAGCAGAGCTGCCTGAGGGGATGGGACCTCCGAGACTTCGTGGTGCTCATCCCTGGGCAGACCAACCCTCCCTATGGCATCGCCAGCCCCTCAGCACTGAGGGCTGCCTTCCCAGCCCAGACAAGGGCTTGGTTTGCAAGCATAGCAGAGAAGTCAGGACTGATGGATTTTCTACTAAAAAATGTGACTTCTTTGCTGGTGAATAAATGTATTGCTTTTGATGGAGTTTTTAATGTGATCTTTCTGAAATGAAGCATTTCAGGAAGGGAATAGAAAATTCACTTGATTTAAGTTCCATTCATTTCATATCATACCTCTGTGGAAGAATACCTAATATAATTAACTATGATTATGATTTTCCTTAACATATTTAATGTCACAGAATAGAAGTTTTAGCCTACCACTCCTTGAGACTTTTTTAATAAATTAAAATGGATCTGTGTGTCTTCTGTTCTTCAGAAGCTTGAGACAGCTATTTCAAAGTGCAGAGGTATCCTCTGAGGTTGATATTTGCAGTAAAATCTAATAACAATTAGAAGTTTTGGTCAACTCTCTGTTCTGTAGAGGACTTTTTCTTCCTCTGGAGACTAGAAAGCGCAGAGTTTGCTTCCCACCGACAGCTTCTTCACTTCTTAATTCCCATGTTCTGTACAGGTTGCATGTTTATGTTTGGGCTACATCTTCTCCAGCATACACCTGCCCAACTTCAGGGAAGTTCAGTCTACTCAGAGCTGGGCAAGTTTAAAAAGTGCATTTTTCCTGGACTCAGCTACTGTGGGCTCCTGGGTCACATTCTGCTGCATCCCAGGAACATATTTCAAGGGAAAGATGCTAACATAGAACAGCTGTGCTGGATGGAGCAATGAGCTCTACTTTGCTGTTGTGAGAAGAGATGAAGTTTGTCAAAGGGAGAAAACATCTACTCGCTCACCGCCAGGCCCAGACATTTCCCAGACCTTCCCTGGGCTGCAGTCACGGATGCTTGGTTTGACCACACCATGGTGTGCTATGAAGATGTGAACAGTGCATGAGGTGGCTGAGCTGCCCCGTCTGCGTTTTTTTTTTTTTTTTTTTTCATTTTAAAACTTAATAAATCCCCACGTGGCTACAATTGAAAAAAAAAAATCCTATTAATGTTGCCAAAGTGATTCATATCTAAAACAAAAGGTATATTAACCTCCCATCCCCCATCTCTGGTGAACAATAAGATTTTTTTTCCCATTAAATCAGTGAAAAATCATTAAATGGCTTATTACTTCATCAACCCAAACCACCTATTTCTACTTTTTTTTTTTTTTTTTTTTTTAACGACTAGCAAATGAAGTTTATATATCAATGGGTTTACATGCATCAGGAAAGAAAGGGTAGGGCATGTGAATGAGGAATCTAAACAGAGATGCCTTCGTATTTTTATATAATTTTAATAGAGGTAGGTGTTTCTGTCTGGAGACCATATGTTTTGGTACTTTTTAACAATCTGGGTGTATGTTAAGAATATATAAATTGCATGGACTGCTGTGATGTGGGCTCCTCTGTAGTTCTAGGAAGGTGATCTAGATATGAAGAAATGTCCAAAGGAAATGTAATAATCTTGTAGGCACATGAGTCCATTATTTTGATCCCATCCAAGCAGCACTGATTCCATAAAGTCCTGGCATCCCACAGAAGTCAGAACAACTGAATGTGCTTTTTGGAAGCAGGCGTGCAGTGGATTTATCATCAAAAGGCTTAGCCAGGTCAGCGTGGCTGACGGTAGGGAGTAAAAACCTGTGGATGACTTAATAGTGTATGGGGACACTTAAGCTTTTTATCAGCAGATGGGAGTCAGAAATGTCCTTTAGCTCCAGAAGGGATGGATCCAAGAGGGATGCTCTGGGTCTGCTACACTGCTAGGGTTTAATGCAGACAGCAGGGTGGTTTTGATGTCATCCAGTCTAGACAGTGATTAGTTTGCTGCAGAAATGATACCCTTACAACAAAATGCCCCCCTCAGCTGCAGAAAAGAAAAATGAGGCAGCCGCCTTCAAAACTGGCACCATGACTGCCCTGTGGGTAGCATCATCAGGCCCTGTGGGCAGCATCATTATCATCAACCCCGGGGGAGCGGTGCAGCATCCCGTGTGCCTGAGCCCATGCAAGGGCTCCTAAAACCCCACACGCCTCCGTGTATTGCAATGTACAGGGCTGTTGCCAAAACATGAGACCAGCCGGTACATTCATTTTACACAGTGCAAAAATGTTATTAAACTGCACTATACAGATAAGTACTAGAAAAATTGCTAGGTTATTTTTTTTCCACATAAAATTACCCAATTTGCTAGTGTATGTAATTGTAAAGAATGCAAAGCATCCCATTCAAGTGATTAACCTCTTAGTTAATAAAAGCAACAATTGCATGTGTATAAATAATATAATAAAAGGAACATTCATATCAAAGTAATACAGCTCACACTATCCTGTTTCTCTCCTTAATTAGTAAATAATTCATCAAATTCTGCAATGAATTGTGCTCCCACCCACATTTCTTCATCCAATTATCATGAAATAGGAAAGCAGGAGTCTTCCTTCTTTGAAAAGGATGTGATAATGAAAATGTTCAATAGTTCTTCTCAGCCCTCTGCTAGGCTAAATTAGTACTTCCTTGGGCATACTGTCTCCTTTGTTCATTTCTTCCTCGATTCATTACTTTTTTTTTTTAAGTGAAGATCTCTTGTATGTTAAATGTTGTTTTATGATGATGTGCTTTAAAAGATGTGTGTTCATCATGGCTTATTTTCAGCAGACACTGAATGAAATTAATTCTACAGTACAGATGAACGTCAGTGCTTGATTTCCAAAGAGATCCTTCATACTTTAGATTGTATCACACCCACAAAATTAAAAGGATGTTATAAGATACAAAAGAGGATGAAAAAGAAAACGCTCATAAAACTTCAAATGCTAAAATTCAGATTGTCCTTGCCACAATATCTTGTTTAAATAAGATTTTTTATTAGTCGATCACATCTTTTTTTCTTCCATAGGATCTTTGTGCTTGAAAAAAATGAACAACTATATAGTGTTTTCTTTTAGCTATATTCAGTGTGTGGCCTCATGTTTTATGTACTTCACAATACTCAAATCCTGCTCAGAAGACAGAATTCTTCATTTCCTTGTGGACTTTTTTATGATACTCATTGCTACAATATTGGATGGCCTCACACATTAAGGAACTCATTTTCACAACACCAAAATAAAATAAGGAAACACTGTTATCTGTACTTTACAAATGGGGAACAAAGGCACACAGAAACAAAGATCCAAAGTATTCAATAATCTCAGGTACTGAGATATCAAGGATGTGATTCTTCTGCTCCCTTCTTTGGCTGGGCCGTCTACACCATTGCCTCCACCATGGGGAACAGGGCTCAAGGTGACATCAGACCTCAATCCAACCCCTCACTACCAGGAATTTGCCAACTCTGAGAAAATCCTGCTTGGGCTTTGGCTGGATTGAGGCCAGTGGGCCCCAAATCTTGGGGTATGATACTGCTAAAATCCAGTACTTCTGAAGCTGAGCTCTTCACTAGGTTTGGGAGGCTTTGCCTGGTGGACCACCTCTGGCTGGAAAGCTCACTCACATCAAGTATCCAAACATTGTTTAAAGGACTTAAAACACTTCTCCAAGAAAAGGTTATCCAAATTCTAAATTTGGGGAGAACAGCACCCCCACTGTTTTGCTACTGTAGCTTATAAAATGGCTCAGAAGTTTTGATCAAAATTTAATAAAACAGTCAGCACAGGCAAACACCTGGTATTTAAAATCTCAACCAAAATCATGAGGTATAGCAAGTTAATATGCAGCAAAAATGTTTTTATGTTTTAATAGAACTGTATAACACATGAGGCCACCAGCTTTGCTTATTATAAGGTCATTATGGAAACTATATTTAGGGAGTTGTATTGCTATTGTTTTTTATTTTTCCATGTGCACAGGTAAATTTCACTATGGAAATAAAACAATGAAAAAGCGTAAGCTATTGGCCTTTTTGTTGTTGCTTTTTTACCTTTATGTGTAAGCACTCCACTACTTAGTGTATTGTAAGTAACACTTAGTGCATTGTAAAAAAGATTCTTGCAGAATTTATTTTAATTTACCTAATAATGTTATACTCACTGGTATATAACTGGTACTAAAATCAAGTTGTGAAGATTCGGAGTCCTCGGTGTGGTGTGATTTGAACTCAAAAGCTCACAAAAGGATTAAAAGAGGCAGATTGTCCTCTTCACACTCTCTGGAGTGTCAGCTTTATTTTTCCATGCTTTAAAAAGGAATCTCTTAGTGTTATGCTTGCAAGAAAAATCTGGAAAGTACAACCCACCGGTGTCAGTTGCGTCCACCTGAAAAAATATCAGTATATTGTGAACTTCCACATTCACTTCAAAGGGTGCTAAATCAGATGCATATGATTATTTTTTTTTTAAACAAAGTCTTTATTGCTCCTTAAAGCATGGAAGAAATTCCATCCAATTACAAAGATCTGTGCTAGCTACTTTGACTGACTACTCTTTTGGCTAAGCTATTAACCAAGCACAGAGATGCTGAAGTGACAAATGAAAAAAATCAGAAATTCACATTTGAACACATGATTGCAAAGGCAGGCAGCCTCCAAAATATACCCAGGATTACATACATATACATATATATACGTGTACACACTCTCTCGATATATATATACACTGTGTATATATATATATATATATACACACTCTAGGATAAAATAGAAAATCTTATCAATACTGAGATTTCCTTCTGAGAGACAGGAAGTTTTTTTTTTTTTTTTTTTTTTTTTGGGCAAGCAGGATGGGAAGAAGCTCTGTTTTGAGCAGATGATGCAGCTGATATTGCTGTAAAGGCTGTGAGTAGCTTTCCCTGTACTGAAAATATTATACAATTTCTTCAGCAATTATGGTGACACAAGCTGTGGTAGGTGGTACAGGACTTTACCTGTTGTTGTTGTGGTTTTTTTTTTGTTGTTGCTGTTGTTTTTTTCTCTGTTTTATTTTGTTTTCTGTAGGACACATACAAGGATCATTTTCATCATGTCATCACAGGGATGGGCTTCATCTCCTGGGACAAAGGCAGCCTCAATTTTTATGGTTTCATAAATTTCATTTAAGCAGAACCAAACTATTGAAGGGAGCATGGCGTCCTCTTGAGGTAACAACTCTTTAAGCAGAATTAGCCATTTCTCTTTCCCTACATAAAGTGAAATGGCACTGTCAAAACTGAAGCACAAATAAAACGGCATCTTTTAAAATGCCAAATGACACAGCAAAAGGGTTGCTGCATAGCCTTACTATGACAGAGGAGCCTATTAAAGATTATTTTTAATGAACATATGACCTCTCCCTCCCCAAATACTTGGATCTATAACCTAATAAATCAAAGTATTGCTCAACAGACAATAAAAAGCTTTAGTCAAAGGAATTTAAATATGTGTTAATTAGTCAAAAGAGAGAGTATACAGGCTTGTAAACATTGTAGGAGAAAGCTATTAAAACTAGTGAACAGATACTAATTGAAAATATTATACAAGAACTACCGAGTTCATATAAAGTGCATCTCAGTTGATATGAAACTCTGCATATATGCAAATGCCATAGTGAGTAGAGATATTAGGAAAAAAAATCTACATGGAAAGAGTAGTCAAGCATCAGAACAGGCTAGCCAGGGAAGTGGTGGTTCATCCTCCCTGACTGTGTTCAAGACGTGTAGATGAGGTGCTTAGGGACATGGTTTAACAGGTATAGTGTTGAGGGGCTTATGGTTGGACTCCATGATCTTAAAGGCCATTTCCAGCCATAAGGATTCTATGATTACCTTGCATTCTGCTTTGGTGCATGGCTGTGATAAACTGGAAAACATCATCATACGTTGGTTTAATGTGTGTGCTGTGTACCGCAGGTGTGTGAAGTGCCAAACCACAGGGAAAGGGCTGCTGGGCAAAGTTTTCAAGGCAGCTTAGAGGGTCTCCATTAAGTGCCTGAGAAAACTTCCTCTGATTTGGATTTTCTTCTCTTGGGTGTTTTTTTTTAGGGAAAGGGCTATATCAAAACATGATGGTCTTGAGTGAGTACTTGGCTCCTTCCAAGAGACATGTTAACATATGACTGGATTTCTCTACTGTGAAAGCAGGAGCATGAGGGAGTCCATTGGTGTGGACCTACCTGGGACACATACTCAGACCTGAGAGCTCAGAAGTGCTCCTGGGTGCTCTTCAGACTAGACATAGGCAGTTACTAGGGAAAAGCATCTGTTTAACCATGCCTCACTCTCCAAACAATTCCTCTATGGAGCTGAAGGTAATTCTATGGGTGTCTTCTCTTCCCAGTTCACAAAGCTTCTGGATACTTTACTTTCGCTTTGACTGATGGATTCAAAACTATCTCTCCTAGTTAAGGAAGAAGTACAAATAGGCAATCACAATCATTAGTCCTAAACCCACCTCTAGTCATCCCATGACCTTATACAGGCTTTCACTTGCATTGCCTCTGCTTTCACATCCATAAACATCATGTCACAACCCTTATTTATACTTAAGGGACATCCAGACAGGTGGTCAGGCAGCTCCCAAGAGACATGAGCATAACAACTACACACAGAGACATCTGGGTGCCCTTCTAAAGCAGGAATTTACTGAGGTCGTTTCCAAACAGTCCCTTGCTACCGTATAGTAACTTGTTAGCATGTCTGAGACCAAAAGCTCAGATTCTTCTTCACTGAGACATCTGAGTCACACCAGTACCTCCTGTGGTACCAGTAACTCCAGTCAATGTGGAGTTGGTGTACAGACAGCCCCTCCAAAAACAATCTCAGTCTTCTCAGACTTGAAATGCCTCCTAGAAGAGCTATTCTCTTGCTCTTTCCTTTTTCTTGGCTGTAGGAAGCCAGGGATGTCTGCACTCCTAAATTGGTGACTGCATATTATCTAGGCTTAATTACAAATCCTCCCCCTTCCCATTCCACAGCCCTCTCTGCTCAGGAATGACCGAACATTGGTTTCATTGGTTTTATAGCAGCAGTAGCTATTCTACTTCATATGTTTTTATAAAACCTTATACTCTTCCTACAAAGGCAGCTACAGAGTCTCCTAGTCTCACAAGTGCTCACCTGCGTGTTCCTTTCCAGCACAAGGTTTGCTAGTGACTGGGAACACTCACACTGCCTCCCAGTGACTGGAAAGCTCGTGATTTAGTGATGGCCACTGTAATCACCACTTTTGGACAGGCATGTGTGCACATGCACATACACACATAGACATCACGTTTTTGAAATGCCTTTTTTATCAGACAAAACCAAATGGATGAATAAAGAAGGGGACACCACAGCTTTTCCATGACAGTGACTTTGGTAATAAATAGTAATTCTTCTATTTTCCTCAGTGCTGAGATACACATACTGAGGCTCTAGACTAAATAAATGCGAAGGTCAGCTATGGAAGCATGGATGTTACATATATGCATAATTAGAAAACATTGCCTTTTGTTATTTATTTCACTTATTAAATTTGTATGAATTTGAATGAGAAGAAATAGGAAGAATAGTAAGACAAATAAAAAGGGAATGCAGGGCACACTCTCACTGATCCTCTCTTTCTGGACCACATATTGGAAAAGATTCAAATTGCAATGTATAGGAGAAGGAAGGAAGAGCACATTCCATTACTGCTTTTACTATAAAGCATTCAAAGAAGAACAGGTCCAGATCAGAAATTGTTTAGTGGACTGAATTCCTTGGAGATCCATGGGTGTTTGCCCAAGAGAGGTCTGTGTGACCAGGTATCCTGATTGGCATCTTCTTCTTTGATGTCCATCACACTCTCGAGCCAAACTAAGATTTTAATTAGTCCAAAGGATTTACAGTTAAGCTGCAGGACACATATCACTTATTTTAGATGCCTAGCTTAACTAACAGTGGGAATTTTGAGGAAAAGAAAATCCTGGATGATAATACCAGACAATTCAGACCATGACGTTTTTAGATATGACATCATCTGAGAATTAGACAACATGAAGTAACTTGCAAATAAGGTATGGGAATACAACTTTAATTTTTAAAGCTCTTATTTTCACAGATATGTTATAACCATACATCTGACAATGTACTTAGAAACCCTGGGCAATAGGACTTCTATTGTAAGAGATGCCATAGAAATAACGTCAAAAAATGTCCATTATCTTATCATGACAAGGAAAGTAAATGCTGTGTAAGAAGCACACAAAGTGTACATAGTTCTCCATGTAAAATAGGGTATTAGCATATGCATTATGACCAAACTCACTGAAGCAATGAATTTCTGAAGCCTCCCTAGTTATAGAAATCTGCTTCTTCAGTTTTGTGTAGTGTCTCAAAGCCTTGTGTCACAGGGGTCCCCATTGCCTCTGTTTAATTAATCTCCTTTGGTCACAGGAGCCTTGGCCAAATAAGACAAAAGGAGAAAGGAGAGAAAGAAGAGCTTTCTGTTACACCACGGTTCTCCACAACACCTGACCCAGGAACTTCTACAACTAAAATAAAAACAGAGAGAGGGAAAAATATATTCCATAGCATATAATTACTAGATACTTAGGTAGTCCTTCCATTGGAAGACTCAATCAGCTGCTGCATGCTCAATGCTCTTATCAGTTTCCACGAACCGTCCAAGAAAAAGAACAATGAGCTAAAAGCTTTTAGGCAAATAGATGGTTATATTGACCCTCTTCCAAAAACTATTCGTGCTTCTTTCAAGTTGTTCTACAAACAAAACTTCAAGACCATATTGCATACATACTGGGCTACATGCCTGTTGCGGCCTTGTCAGTATTAATTTAGCAGAGGCTTTCTCTGTTCCTTCCAGCTGTTTTGCCATGCACAGGAAAGGGCACTTATTCCTCAAAAAGCAGATGTAGTATCAGCACTTTCCTGTGCTCTACATGTGAGTAGGAGCTTTAATTCCTTCTACCAGAGCCCCCCAAGAGCTGCACTGATAAAAGACTAACAGGAGGTGCTTAGTCAGAGCGTCACAATTTACAGTTTCCCGATGGTATGATTCCTGCAGCCTGAGAATAATACTCACTGTGTGTACATAAGCAATAACATGATGCCTTTACTCAGTTCTCTGTAGGTCACAATTATCTATATACTCAGCATCTCACTAATCTTTCAGTTATTGTATCTAGCATCCTTGTAAGAGATGCCTTGTAAGAGATTCCTCATCAGATACCTTTTAACGTCTTATCACAAGCAGGTGCGGAGGGCTTGCAGGAGGAATGTTTATTTAACAATTTCTTCAGTAGCAGATTATTATTTTGATTCAAAGTTATGCAGCAACAGAAGAACATAACAATGGACTGCAAAAGCACGATTTAGCAACGAGGAAGGATTTGGACCTCATATGTCTCTTGTACCTGCTGCTAATATGCCTATGTGAGTCAGAAGCAGGTAGCAGTTAGTTGATGCCAGTGCTTCTTTGTACACTGTTCACATTCCATTGCATCATGTCACATTTGATATAGCATAATGCAATGCGACTAATTTAATCAGATGTGAAGTGCACTACAGCAACATGTCAAGTCAGAAATTTTGAAGGAAAAAAAAAAAAAAAAAAAGCAGGTGGGGAAAAAAAGGCTTTTTGCCAATCCATGGTTGGATTATTTTTCTCAGCTGGAGGGCTTCATTTTCTGAGCTTGGGCTTTTCTATTTCTGACCTTCCAGCCAAGGGCATGTGACAAGAGGCTTGTATTTCCCAAAGGCAGTGACACAGTCTATTAGGTCATATGAGCTGGATCATCAGGCATTTGTTCACCCCAACTTCTTGCCTTGCCCAGCCCCACCTCCCCCAGCAGTAACTCCTGAAATAATACCCTTGACTTTGACAGATCAGGAATTGAAAGAAGCATTTTATTTCTGAACACGTACGTAGTGGAGGAGCCCGGAAACGAAGCAAGCTTGCTATGGCCTGGTGCTAGTCATTTAATAAGTCTGCATTCAATTAGCTACTTCTCAATTATGACAAGGAGAAAACATAAGATATTACCAGTACAGATTTGTTTCCAACCTAGGGTTTGCACTGCTTTCTTTCAAAACATGATGTTTATGCTTATAATCATAGACATCAAAACATCTAGTGTCCACAAGAAGTTTGTCAAGCTTCGAGTACATTTTAGTACATTTAGTAAACATACACTTTGGATTGTCTCTTGTACAGAGAGACGGTCTGTGGGTCTGTGTACAGAGACTGCCATTCACAGATGTTCATAATTTTGCTTTTCCAAAGACAAAGTGACACTTGTTTTAAAAATCAGATGTGCCTTTCCTTGGCTAATTCTTTATTTCAGAGCTGCCTTCTCTCTTTGTACAGCACCTAAGACTTGGAAGGCATTGCAGAAAATCATTTACCTCCTCTTCTGTTTAAGACTGTTTTTTTCAGTTATGTCATGGTCCCCAAAGAGTCATAAAGGGGGCTCAGAGGAGTCCACAAAGTACTAGAAAAAAAGTTAAGCAATACTTAAGATAGTGCAGATCTAGAGTACTTGGAACTGGGGCTGTATAAAGGTTGGATAATCTGGAAGGAGGACTGCACTTTTACAAAAATTGGGAAACATAGCTATAATGAAAAAAGCACCTGCTCTAGTGAGCACCTGCACAGAACGGTGAGATTGAAAAAAAAAAAAAAGAAAAACTTTATAATAAAATAGGCTTACATATTGCAGGGCAGTCATAGAAAAAAAAAAAAAAAAGACTATTTATTTCAGTCCTTTCTTACCAGGCACAGCTTTGGGGAGCTCTCCCCAGCCCATTTCATGAAGCTGTAGGATGTTGTTGCTGCAGCTTGGAGGCTTTGCTGATTACAGATGAGTAGATGCTGTGCTGGCTCCTCCTCCCATGGGTCTTTTCCTTCTTCTAGCTTCGGCATCCCCACCATGGCTGTAGAGTTACCTTCTTGTGGTCTCTATCTAGGAGGAGAGAAAGGAGGATCTCTTGCAGCAAGGTAGGCAATAAGATAAGTTACTGTTCTTCTTTGAAGATGGCTGTTGGTGTTGACTCAGTTTTGTGGTTGTCTGTAAGGTATGAGGAGAAGAATGTGGCTTTTTGTAGTTCTTGGAACTGGATTCCCACTGTCCTATAAGACTGGTAACTTTCTGATTGACTCCCTGCTCATTAATTGTAGGTGGTCCTCAAAAAATGGTTCCTCAAGCTGACCGTCAGGGCAACCAGAGAAGTTTCAGCGCCTCTGGAGAGGAGGATGTTGTGCCAGATGGTCGAGAGCAGCCACGTGCTACACAGCAGCCAGCTACAGGTGGTGGGAGAAGATGCAGGCGTCTGACTTCAGTGTGGGAAGGAAAAGACAGACTCAGGGCCTCACAAGGTGATCAGCAAGAAGGGGACTGAAATATTGCATGGCAGGAGGCTGGGAGTTTAATCTGTTTGCAACTGCAGTTGGGTACTGAAGCCTCTGTGGGGTATACAGGGCACAGAGATAGCAAGTCAGCTTCTTCATGCACCTGTACTTGTCTTCTGGGATTACAGAGGGTCGGACTGTGCAAAGAGGGGACAGGGCTTCATGGTTCTTGCTCTAGTCTCTTGAAACTGAACCCCTCGGGAGTCTTATCCATGTGCAAATGTGTTCCTCAGTTCAAACAGGGGCTTAGGAATACGAAAGCTCCAAGTAACACCTCACAGGTTGTTTTGCCCTGTATTCTTGGAGTAGCACAAATGTCCTTGTGTTGCTTGGTGCCTTAAAACAACAACAACAAAACCCTTGTTTTACAAAGTGAACAGACTGATTAGGTATATGTTCTTTGAATACTGATGCGCTTTCTTTGCTGTGAAATATGCTCATTTTTGAAAGTAGAGTCAAGGCACTCTTAAGACAACATCAATGCTGGCTGTCTGAATAGGTTTATTTTTTAATCTCAGAAAAATAGGATTATTTTGCCATGGTGCAGACTGGGTTTGTAGCTTGCCTGAAACAAAGGGCTCTACAGGCTTTGCACCTATTCAACGTGACTTGGAGTCATAGAAAGTGCTGTATATCTATTTCCTGCCAGACAGTGTAGCTTGTTCTAGTGAGCTCAAAGGCTTCTGTGTAGCAAGGCTACAAGAGATACAACTACAAGATGTTGTAAGTGTCCTACATTAAACTGGAAAGACTAGCAGCCTGCTAAGAATAAAAATAGATAGTATGCACTGAAAATCCATTTCCAAAGTACATAAGAGCCTTACAGATGTTGAACATGTTTTATTGCAAAGTAGCAATCATCTCGGTCAAGCTGTGGGAGACTCCAAACACCTCTCTGTGTTTGCTTGCCAGGGCAGTTGTAATTCACACAGCCTTTGAGCAGCTTTTGTTGTATTAGAAAAACTTGTTTAGGAGGATGCTGCTAGACCTTTCATAAAGAGCATGTAAAGACTGACTGGATATATTTCAAGTATAGCTACTAGGAAAAGGGTGAATTTTGGCGGGGAGAGAGGGAGTAAAGAAATAGAAACCAAGGGTTGCTTTAACCATTGGAAAGGGGACAGGAGTAAATCAAATGAGTCGATTTACTCCTGCACAGAAGGTAAAATGAAGCATCAAGGCTCACAGAAGACTTGTGCTTTACCCTCCTGGGAGAGTTTTTATGGTCTATCTAGTCTTCTAGGTTCTGTGTTCTGTTTTAGTCTTCTGTTTTCAGACCTAGTTAAATCACAAGCTAAATGGATTGCAGGAATATTATAGTAGTTTTGATGGAGTTGTAGAGCCCTGAAATCCCAGAGGCTTAATGACAAATCTAGTTCAAGGTCCAGGCTCCCAGGGCCTGATCTTTCTCTGCCCTTACTAGTGAGATAGGAAGGACTGCCTCTGTAACAGCAGAGGTCACTGGATGCAATACAGTGTGATCTTTAATTCCTTACAGATTTGGCTTTCTGACCTTGGACAAATTGCGTTAATCTTGTGGTTACTAATTCACTTCCTTGAAGACTTTCAGTTGTGGGGGGGTGGAATGATAACAGTACTTGGTGATTAATATTAAAGGAGATGCAAGTTTTTCCTGGAATGTGGTTGTTTGATGGGTTTGTTGATCTACTTGGTCAATGGTTTTTTTTTTTTTTTTTTTTCCCTCCCCCTCCCCCCTTAGTTTACAGGTTGAGGGGGCCCATTGCAGGTACGGCAGTGCACCCCATGAGTGAAGGCTCTTCAGGACTGTCCAGAATCCCCATGCTGGTGGTAAATGGAAAGACTGTGAAAATGTTGCCAAAGTCTATTGCTCTTTGGGCAGACCAAGAGCCATCCCGATGCTGGGTCAGAGACTGTACCAACCCAGTCTGCTCAGCTGAAAGAGATCATCATGGCCTCAGCAGTGACCTGTTGCAGTGGAGCCTCCCAGATGAGGAAGAGACCTCAAGCTCCCTGGTAACACAGGAATCCCTTTCCATGAGTGAAGGCTATGATCACACTGCCTGGGACTCTGAAGCAACCAGCTCTCAGGTAGCCGATAGCAGTGATAGCACTCCCAGGAGTTTTGCAGAGGAGTTTTCATTGGCTCCTCTAAATGCCCTAAGAAAATACTCTGCTCAGAGTTTTGACCAGCAGGTAGAGAACTTCTTTAAAAACTTCTGAGGTTCCAAATTCCATACAGATGTGCTGAAGCAGAATGAGTTAATGTGAATGCCCATCTTCATGTGCATAGTTCATGGTCATACTGACTTCAGGCTGTAGTAAAGCCAGGTAGGGTCAAATAGGGTAAAGCCAGTATAATGCTCTTGTACTGAAAGACAGCTAGAAAGACAAAATTGGAACTAAAACACCACCTTCATATGACTTGCCATCTTCTTTGGGAGTCTAAAAACCTGTAATAATCAGAAGGCATTAAATGTGGAAAACGTCTTTCAATCTAAGCCAAAATAATAACTATTTCTTTTGCAGTTTTAGGGGTATACCGAGAAATATGTTTATGTTTTTGTCTCTCTCTCAGCAGTAGAGTTTAGTAACTTCAAGGATATTTGAAAGTCAAAACCCTCATATGTGCCAGTATTTCCTTTTGCTAACTGCTTTAATTTGCTCCATAGAGGCCTAGAGGGTAGGGTCTCTCTTTATTCTTTTGGATCTACATCTACAAATTCTACTCCACTGTATATATTTGACTATTCATATGTAAGCAGCTACCAAGATAATGTGAGACAGCTTGGGCACATCCTATTAAAAGAAGGGGGGAGGGAAAAAAGCTCTAGCTATCATTAATGTATTATATGAGAATTAAAAAAAAAAAAAGTTTTCATTGGTTGATCTTAGGATTTTTCCCTTTCTCTGTTAGTTTGTAGGTAAACACAAATTAAGATTTGGATTACTGACTGGAAATTCTTCTCTGTTTATTCAGTAGGTGGAATTTAGAAATGTAGCCTAGCCTAATACTAGGATTCCAAGGTGTGATAACTGAGGAGCAGGTACTTTGGGAACCTAAACAGTCCTGTCATGCTGTTTGGAAATGCATCTTAATGATAGGGTTTAGCTATGCTGACAGGATAGAACTTTTGAAAATGAACGGTCTTTAAATAAGATTCCCCATATATTTTCTCCATTCTTATTTAATAAATTAAACTTTTAAAGCAAGGTTCTCTTTCCCCTAGTGCTGTATTTTTCTTTTTCCTTGTAGGTAGCTGAATACATAAGTTTCAATGTTCCTTATTTGGTAAAGGTACCCTGGATTATAATCTTTTGTTTGCTTAATAATTTCAAGTATTGTACCATATTGTGTTTTATGTGGATAAAATTCTGCAAGCAAAAAAAAAAAACAAAAAAAACCAACAAAACAGTCTTCTGTTTTTGTGTGTTTGAGGAATACGAACTGGAACAAAGTGGTTGTGGCTGTTGTCTCTAGTCTTGCCATTACGCAGGTCCGGGCAGATGGGCTCGCTCGTCTAGGAGCAGTGCCACTGCAAGGCGGGGGGAAAAAAGGGACTCTTTATGTCACAAGCAGTCTGACAGAACCTAACATCCTCGTCCACCATGACAATGAACAGTAGGTTTAACTTTAAATGTATGGTTAGATTTACTGAAACTGTCTCCCCCTGTTGCAGTGGCGGCCTTATGTCTGTATAAAGATGTACCACAGTGGATCAGGCAACCTCTTGTATCTAGCCTTAAACACATGCCTGTCTTCAGGATGACCTGCTGCTTTGTAAGATCTTGCCAAATCTGCAAAACATTTTTTTTCCAGAAAGCTTTTAAATAGTCAGGTTAAGAATATATTAATGCTATGTATTTCATGTATATGTATTTCACATATGTGAAAAGCCCTTCTCTGCTGAGATCCCATTCTTCTGTGTGATACTTGATCTGCTTTCTAGATGGGCATTCACATGGAATTTAAAAGTGCCTCTCTTAAGGAAGTGTTCACGGCGCTAGTGAGATATTGTTTGCATCTGACACCTAGGCATTTAGCAAGCAAAAAATGTTGAGACTAGCTGGTATATAACTCATCGCTCACTACATCTCACCCTTGGAGTTCTTTGGGAAACAGGGATTCCTAAAACAGTGTTGATCCGTCTTTCTGTGACCACTTGCCACAGGGTGTCTTTTGTGACCTCCTAAAACTAGGATCTTTTGTCTCTGTCAAAGTTAATGTCTTGTCTAGTGTATTCTGCATCAATTTAAGCATCTTCAGTTCATCTACTTGGACTTACTAGCCAAATAAAACTCTTCTCCTGACAAACTTGCTCCATGAAATTACTACTCAGTATGATGCAAAAACAACATGGTCGTTCAGTGAGTATAATGGGAATACAGTCATGTATTCACAGTCTGTGCCCCTGCTTATATACACTCCAGAAAGCAATGCCTTCATAAGGGTCAGGTTAGCAATACTTTATGAAGTCTTCTTCCTAGAGCTTTTTCTTGCAAAGAAAGCCTTGTGAAATACTTTCCCTTCTCTCTTCCCTGCCTCCTCCTTAAATGTCACTAGTGGGTAGTAAGGAAGCAAGTGTTGTAGAGGTGTCAGCTTTTTTGACAGCATGATTCAGTATTGTGCATTTTCTGCTTGACAACTATACACTTTTCTTTCCTTGTGAATGCTACAGTCTGTGAGCATTTTCATGCATGCTTGTCTCTTTTCACAAATGATCCTACAACTGGGATTTTTATCACATGTTGAGTTAAACACAGGTAAAAGGATTTGAAAGATCAAGACCTTTCAAGGAGAAAAAAAATATTCTCGAGTAACTTCCTAGGGGAAAGTCTATGAAGGATTAGCTTGAATATTTTATTAAGGGGAAAAAAATAGATTACATGAAGCAAAGAAACAAATTGGAAAAAGTTCTCAACTATCTCTAGAAGTGAGCAGAGAGTAGCTAATATTTTTTTTTCCTCATAAATATGAATGTCTGTGTTTTTTACCACTTGACCTTCTGTTCCATGTATATCTCTGTGTGAGCAAAGTTAAAGAGCACAAGGACAAAGTCCAGGGTTGGAGCAGTTCTCATGAGCCCAGGGTGCTGAGCTTTAAATCATTTGTTTCCTGGAGTGTAAATGGTTTAATGTTTCTTGTCTGCATTATATGCTCACAACAATAAATTGTTCTATCTGCTTGTCTAGCTAGGATGAACAACAACAGAAGTTAAAGTAACATGAAGCAGGCTAGTCCATTTCATGAAAATCCATCAGGGAGTCTAGGTGTATGCTCCTGTTACTGCTATGTATTAACCTTATATCACTGCATCTTCAGTCTTGACCCTCTTCTTTGGTCTTACCAAGAGCTTTTGCATGCTTAGTTATCAAAGAGAACAACTTTACTCTCTGGAAATATTATTTCTTTTCTCCTTTAGATTTTGTAGGCCTTCCTTTTCTTCATCAGACCAGAGGGTCCATGAGAACAGGTGAGGCCACAGTGGTGATTTCTTGCTGCCTGCAGCTGCAGAGGTACTTGTGTATTTTGTTCACGTAGGAATTGACAGGAATAAGAAAGTTCAAGCGAGGGGTCCTGAGTCAGTGACCTTAGAGCTTGGGCTGAGAACCTCTTGATTGCAGAGCTGTCTCTGCTCTGCAGTTCTGTCATAGCTAATGCACTGGGGTCCTCTTCCACTGCTAGTGCTCCAATGTAATATATATGATCATCAATTATTCCATTAGAGTAGTCACATTTCTCCTTGCCACATCTGACTTCAATGTAAAAGATACTAAATATTCAAAAGCAGGACTATGTTTCCGGGTCCAACTCTAAAGTCGGTAGGTTACTGTCTGTTTCCTAAGAACAGATCCAAGGCAATCTTCAGTTAAGAAATGGGGAGTTTTTATCTAAACCAGTCTGCCCATGCCTACTTCATATGATTCAACAAACCTGTGTCAAAGTGTTAGCTGAAGTGCTACAAATAGGATTTAATTCCTTACCCCTCTTTCTTCCCCAAATAATTCTATTGTTCTTATAAATCTGCAGCATTCCTGCTGTGACTTGACAAGAGCCCTGACAATCGCAAAAGCTGAATCTTAAGAGCAGTGTTCTTGTTCACTGAGTTATTTTACACAGCTAAATTTAATACTTTCCCTACTTTTCATTCTGGCAGATATTTAAGCTGCAAATCAGAGATGTTCTGAATTAGCCTTCAAGCAGTGCAAATGCTGTCAAAAGCCGCCTCCATAATGATGTGACTCTGATACCAAACAGATTATTGCTTATGTACAGCAGCACTTACAAACATGTGCGTACTTGTAACTCTTGGCCTTTGTGCTGCTATGCAGCCAGTAGGTCATTAGTGTACAATACAAACAGGACAGAGTCCCGTAGACCTCGTAGTAAGAGTGCTTGAAAGCAAGAGTCAGACTTTCCAGCAACCATGTTCAGTTGGCAGAACTGTGGTTGGAACCATGTGACAGTTCAAGGCAGTGTACCACAAGCAGCCAATTTGTTACATATGGCAATATGATTAATAGTATCAAATGTTTCTTTTTTTTTTTTTCTTTTATGAAAAAAGTGCAATGATATTACAGCAGCCAATTGCATGGAGTCCAAGGCAGTGCAAATCTGTTCCATGAATTTAAAGTCGGGCAGATGAGGTTAAATGAGAGAAAGCTGGAGCCAAGATAATGATTACCAAGTAAGTTGCTTCAAAAAAGAAAAATGTTTAGACTGTATCCATGAGCAACAACCCCTTTTCTCTTCTGTCCTGTAGACGTGTTGGATACAGTCTGGAACAGGCTTCTGAGACTAAGCTGCCTTCTACTTTTAGATGCTCTTCCTCTAATACCTGTTAATTGCATCCAACAAAACTTGTAGCCCTAAAGCAAGCAGCAGCAGGTTAAAAGGCAGAATGAACTGTCCTTTTGGTGAAGATGTTTCTGCCTTACAGGCAGAGATCTATTACCTCAAATATGTTATGCTAGCAAATGCATACTCATTGGTGGTATCTCCCAAAACATAACCAATCAACAAAATCAAAATCCTCCAAAATAAACAAGCAAAAACCCTGGTAGAATTAAAGGTGATATTATTAAGGAAGAAATTTCAGGAAAAGAAATCAGGCAGTTGTTGTATAGATGTGCCCCTCTGAAAAGTCTCACATGCTCCACCTGCTGCACAGGGCATTGCATTGATGGTCATATCCATGTTTTTTTTTTTTTAAGTTCTCCATGCTTAAGGTAGCTAGACATCTCAGCCAGCTGTAATCTATGCCCTACCTGGGGTTTTGGAGCAGGTGGGATACAGAGGTGCTTAGCTGCAGCCAGAGGTGGACGGTGGGAGCTACTGCTTGAATGACTTTCATGCAGAAAAGCTCCATTGAAGGAGCTTTTCTTGTCATCCCATGAACTGGAGCCTTGCTGGTCCAATAGGACTTTGGTATGCACATGGACAGCTGTCCTGTTTTCCCTGATGTCACTTAGTCCTGAAGTTGTGTTGAAGCAAAGGTGGGATGGGCTATATGCTCTGTTCACTCACGTGCTCTGGGTTTACAAGTTGTTGTTTGGACTGCTATTAAAGACTATACATGTGTTCAAACTCTAAATCTTGGGGGTCCATGGAACAGAAAATCTGGGTCCAGATGCTTCCTGCCTAATATCTACTGCAATTGCAAACTGCTGTCTTCCCCAGGGTAACTTTGAAGGTATAGAGGTGCTAGCCCTGGGCGAGCACAGCTACAATTTATTGGCATCCAAATATGATTTTTTTGACTATTATATTTTTTCTTACTCTCTCCCTACCGTCAATAGTAGCATAGACTTGTTCGTTTCCAGGACTCCTTTGCTAGTGCGCTATAATAGAGCATGTGTAGAGTGGGGTATTTATATCTCTCTGGCCTCAATACAAAACATGCAGCAGGAGATCTGGTATGGCCTATTGCTTCGTTTCTCATGGCTTCTGAGCATATGTCTCTTTAACGTGTGTGTTGAATGATGATAAGGCTTGTACTAGTGTGGCCTGCCAAGGGAGTTTTGAATGGTTTATTTGTCTCAGACAAGGAAAAGACCTGTATGTTTTCTACTCTGAAAGGACCTTTGTCCTGGCTAACTTTACACATCTAACATAGATGCTCTGAGTTGCACTTTAGAGATGTCTGTGGTCAACAGAGAGAGCTGAGCAATTCTGACCACAGCAGTGTAGGTCTGCACCTACATGAGATGCCCAAAACAGGTGCTGCAAATTCCCCCTTCCCACAGACAGACCGGCCTCAATCCCCTGGTTTTCAGAGCCTCTGGTTCTGACCAGTCGCATTGTCATATGTGCATTAGTATTTTAACAAGATCTGTAAAGCTTTGAACAAATTACCACAAAACTTTTTGCAGGGAGAGTGCACAAGAAAGCTGGCTACACGAAATGCCCCTCTTATAGACAGAGCAGAGAGACAAAGTGAGGTACAAAGAAAGCACAAATGAAAGAGCTGGCTTGAAACTCTGATCCTTATGGACTTTTCTTGAGCGCTAGCAACAAAAAGTGTAACTCTTGTGATGAATACAGTCCTACTGTTGTATTCCTACATTCCAACAATAATTTCAATTGAACCCTACAGCATGTGGAGTCCCTTTGCTTTTTAGGTCATAAAAGCAATATGTGGAGTAGAGACTTAAAAAATGGACTTTTAAAAGACTCCAATGCCTCAATCTCTCCAAGAATTCGACTGACAAATCTCCTGTGTAAAATGATCACATTTTATAGAGAAGATCTTTGTTAGACATTCATTAGCAATAACATGTGAGCCAATTTAGGGAGTGAAACCTTTCTTCTATATAAAACCCACTGCGGTCACTAAAACTAATGACTTTTTTGGCCTACCACCCTTTAATTCAGTAGCTGAGCACGTGAATTTCCTGTACTGCTTAGTTCTCCAACAATTTGTTTATCTTTGAAGAGCAGGTCCCTGACTGTGTGAACTCGGGCACATCTGACGTTTAAGTAAAAAAAAAAAAAGTAGATCAGGACGACAAATGTAGTATTTTAAATCATGGCCAAGTTCTGATTGTGTTGAGGAGGTCTTGAAGAAGAACAGCTAATGGGCTTGCTTCTATTCCAGCTCAGGTGAGGAAAAAAAAATCACTCACTATAATAGCCTTTACAGCAGTTGATGCATGATGTGTGCTTAAAAAAAAAAAAAAAAAAAAAAAAGGGAATTTGTTAGCTGCCATGCATTAAATTGAGGTAGGAAGAAAGAAGACAAGTTATGGGACTTCATTTTATTTAACAATGCAATATCTGTATGGGAAATTGGAAAAGTAGCAAAAAAAGAGAGCAGACCAAAAGATATGTAAAGATATTTTTCATTTCTTTAAAACATAGTTGACAAAATAGGAAGATATATTCCTTAGTTCAAATACAGTCAACTGTAATGAGGAAAAAGATGTATTTTGTCTAATAATTGTAAAGCAAATCCTGTCCTGAAGTTGTCAAAGCTGTATCTATGTTTCTGTAGAGATACTTATCGTAACATGCATTTACTGGCCCTGACTGGATTAAATACTGGGTCCATTTCAGGTTGAATGCCAAATTTTACCTACTTTCCCTACAAGGGAAAGAGCGAAACTGCTTGTGTGGTCAAGGCATGTATGAGTGCCTAGGAAGTGCTCTCAATTTCTAGAGTTTGGAAGAGAACATTAGGCTCTTTTTTTGGATAAGTCTAAGAAGAGCCTCTAAAGGTACTATGTAGGATTTATTTTTCTTAGAGGAATACAAAATTCAAGGCCTATTTTGTTTTTAAACAGTCTCTATAAGGAGAAATGTAAGTGTCTCTATAAGGCACAATTCCTTAGTGCCTAATTTGCCTCTATTATATTCCAGGCAAATTAAGAACAAAACCATGGGGGAATACATTCAAAAGTGTCAAAGTGACTGAGAGTCAATTTCCAGGGACTTTATCTGAAATTTTGGTTCCCAAGTTGCTTTTAAAACAGGAATTAGGTTCTTTGATTCACCCAGGAAGCAATGAAAATGTTCTCTCGAAACACGATGAGGAACTCGGGCAGAGAAGAGTGCAATCCTTGGGGCAGGATCGCCTGGAGAGAGTGATGGTAAATTGCATTTCTTGTCAATTACATTACATTACATTTCTTGTCAATTGTAAAATTTTTAATGTAACATTTTATAAAGTAATATTAAATATATTGGACAACAAAGTGAAAGACTTAGCAGAATTAGTGGTTTAAGGGGACTAAAGAAGTCTTGTGGAGTGCGTAGTGTTTGAAAAGGGCTGTGACCTCAAAAGTGCTGGACTTACGGTTATGTCCCTTAGAAAGGTCTGGTCTTGTCAAATTGAGGATCAGCTTACTGTGAAGAAGGAAGTGGAAGTAAATTTGGATGCCTATATGACACTTGCCAAGTTGCCCTGGTGTGAGGAGGCTCTTTAGCTGATTTTTCCAGCTTTTGTTTAGTTTTATGATCCCTGGATACTGTGGTATTCCAGCAAAAGGGCTCCACATTCCTGCTGTCTCTCCCATGCTGACAGGGGCGTGGGGAGCTGGGTGAAGAAACTGGTTGGCTGCAGCCTAATCCAGAAGATGGAGAATTGGGGCAAAGCCCACTTTTCAGACAGATTGGTTGCTTGATCAGATTAGCATGTGTGGATCATGTGTGGATCATTCTATGTGATCCACACACGGCTGTGCAGGAGCTCATGCTGGGGTGAGGGTAGTGGCTGACCTTTTCCACCGCAGCCTGCATCTACACCAGTTTAAATCTGCCATGAATGTGCAGTGTAACTAAAACCCAGCAGATGATTTTGGGTTTTTTTTTTTTGTGTGTGTTACAGCAGACAGACTTTTAATTTACCCGCATATTATGACTTCATCATTAATAAGGAGGAAAGTAAGTAATGAGACAATGTGTACAAAATGAACAATTTCATACCATAGTAAGTTGTCTGGCGAATTCTTTCATGAATGCTCTCTGTGTGATATTTCTATAGTATAATAGATTCTGGCTGTTCACTCTAATAATTCTGAGCTTCAGGGTAAGATTTTATTTCTCTTTTGAAAGTAATATAATCAGTGGTGCTAGCACAAAATTCCCTGTGTGTTTTTGTGCATCCTTAACACTTCTTGGGATGAAAGCGAAACTTATATTATTTAGAACGGTTCAAAGAAATAAGTTCCTTCTGTAATGGTGGTTCCTGCTAGAATTCCTTACAACCAAGTGAAAGGTACTACAAAGCATAGTAGGTATTCTACGTTTGCAGAAGGAACGGGTCCAAAAAGCTTTAGAAAATGTTAGTGTCTTTGTACAAAGGCATATTTTAAAAGTCACCCAAGGACAGCGTGGATATTTGTCTATCCAGGAATTTTATTTATAAGCTGTCTGTATGAACAAAGCTCCTGGAGATGAGGGTAAAGGGTTTTGGCAAAGCATTAGGTAGCTTAGGACAATAATGATACAGGCACCAGCAAGTATTTTGATTGAATTCTGTCTTTACTTGTTAGCTTAGATTCACAGCTCTATTGAGAGGATCACAGAGCTTTCCTGTGCTGCTTTCCTTTCCTCTGCGTGCTGGAGGGAGAGGCCTTCTGCAGCATCCATTCAGTTCACAAGCTCCTGACCCTTTTTCTTGATTTCTGTACAAAGCTCTTTTTTTTTTCTTTTCTTTTTTTTTCTTTTTTCCCCTTTCTCCCTTGGAAAGCTGATCATATCCTGTCCCTATAGAGCTATGTCTGTGGCTAGCCAGACTCTTCACCTTTGGAGACCTTACCGAGGCAGCACTTCTTCCCCAGCCACTCACAAGAATGAGTTTCTCATCTGTTGGCACAAGTGTGAAGCTAGTAAGCAGTTCTCAATATTGTGGGGTCTGAGTTTTCCCCTCCAATTGCATGAGGTTTCTGAGGTGCAGAAGAATAACTTTAAAACCAGAATGGTTTGTTTGTGCCAAACACATCATTCCTTTTCTTCCCTCGGTTGTTTAAATCTCTCTAGTGGCAAGTACGCTATTTTTTTTCACGACTGAGAAGAAGATTTTCCCCTGCCTTCTGGGCAGCAAGGACCTTTCCTTATGCTTGAACAGCCAAATTTCCTTCCCTTCGTTTCCCTACTACCGTGCTATGCTATTCATGCACAAGTCCCCAAGGCCTTCACGTGTCTCATTTGGTGAAAATGAAGGTCAGCCTGGAATCGCTGTTGTCTTTTAGCATACGGATGCACTCCTATGGATTTGAAATATTGGTTCTCTTTGTAAGAATATTCACAGAAAGGAACCTTTGTGCTTGTTTTCTTTTTGTGCTAACCAACTTTATCAAGGTCCTAAGTCATTATTAACTGATTCACAGAACAGTGAGTTCATTAATATGTAGCAACTCATCACCTTATGATTTTAATCCATTAATATGATCTTGTTTTCAGCTGTTCGTAGCAATTAAATCAGACCTTGGTATGTTTGAAAAAAATGAACATCAAGCCCTGCTATTATGAGCACTCATTAATAAACAAAACAATCTGTGACAAATCATGCAAGGGGTTTTAAAGAAAAGATGATTACCTGCTTCAATGGCAATAAAACTACCAGTAGAAATTCTCCTATCACCTGCACATGTACAATCCCTTAAAACAAACACATTTAAGTACTTAACAGATGGACAAGTGAAGCTTGGGATGAATGTATTAGAAAAACAGAGCAATCACTGCTTTTCAGCAGACGTGCTAATAAGATCCAAGCAATAGGTTAGAAATAATCAACTGGAAGCATAAGCTCGGTTCGTGGCAGAGACAGTTTACATCTTCACCCCTGATACACAGATAAAATAAGATCTGTGTCTGTCACCCACTTTGAAATTTCAAGGTGATAGATTCATTGTGGGATAGATTTTTTTGCTTTGTCTCAAGTGAGTAGCAGCCTTGCTATTTCTTTTTCTCCAGACCCTCTTTTTCATCCTGTGTGCATTCTGAGGTCTACAGCAGTTTGAGATGTGAGGTTGCCCTGGTGTCCTCAAGGAGTACTTTTTGCTACTCAGCTGTGCAAAATGCCATGTGTTGCTCCTCGTCAGTGCTCTGCAGAGATGGCCGCACTGCAGTGGCGTTCACTGTGAAGCCTGTTGTAAGTGTCTTTTTGATGGCCTCCAAGAGTCTGTGGAATGTTGTTAAAAGCTGGAGAGACCTACAATGAAAACAAAACTAATGACTGAAGCGGGCATCTATCCTAACCAAATATCTCAGATGAGGGACTGTGTTTTTGGAGGCTGCCTTAGCATATTTTGTGTCATAGTCTGGGATGAATGGTATATAAAAAAGCAAGAAATTACTGACTGATGGTATTTCACCTCTTGGTATTTCACCTCTGAGCTTAAATGCTCCTGTGAGGAAATATGCTGGGATCCTCTTCCTCAGGGTGCTTAATCCAGGAGTATAGATGATATAAATGAAGAGCAGTAAAGAGATGAGACCTTCACTGGAGGAGAAAACTATAAGCTAGGGCCCTATCTGGCTTATAGTTTTATACCATGCCTACCATGACACTGTGAAATTTTTATTGGGATGACAAGTATCCTGTTCATCCTGCCCCCATCCTCTTTGCTCCTTGAGGTAGTTTTGCAGCTCAGATGATACTTTTCTTACCATTGCAGTCAGCAGATAATGCCTAGCGTCATGGTTTGTGAGGGATTCCAGTGCTGCTTTTTTCCATGTCGGTGTATTTCCACATTTAACAGGAAGCTTGTAACTTCTAATTCCACCCAGGAGGAGCAGGGAGCTGCTGAATTCCCACAGTTAGTCTGTGACAAGAAGCTTTCCTGCTTAATTTTGAAGGAGCAGGAGGGTCAAATAAGGTCCATCTTCACCTCTACAATGCAGGTGTATTGCTTCAAATAACTAAAACAAACAAGCTTATGACTGTTTGAAAGGTTTCCACAGCAAATCCATGTAGCAATCAGACAGTTAGACTATGTTGTGCAGTATGCTTCTCTTTAACTAATTGATATATAATATTAATTGGATATCAGCTGCTATCTGAAAGCTGTTCTTGTATTTATGGGAGCCTTTATTGTTCTGTGACTTAGATTTGATTTATGAGTTAATTTGTATTTTTAGAACATAAAATTATTTTTATCAGCATGCTTTAATCCAATTTGGGAGGGATGTGCTTTGGATAAGCTCCCTGGTCCCAGTTTTACATCCGTCTACAATTCTGTGACAGGTAAATAATTTTGTAACATGGTAATAAGGTTGTGTAAACTCCAAACTTGATTCAAAGGCTGTTAAGGTCAAGGGTAAGACTACCTGTGCCAAACTGAGGGTCCTCTGGGAAGAATCTTGTGCTTTAATTGACTGCAGCAATATCAGAGTCACAGGGGTGCTCTCCAGCGCTGGGAAGCTCGTCTGCTTTTCCAGAAGATCAGGTTTTCTCACACTGATGCCCTGGCAGGGACATACGTAGGTCACCTTGCTGTCACGTTATGATTATGTAATGATTCCCAGATCCTTCCTTTTCCAAAAAGCTTTTGTTCCTTGGAAGGTGCCATCCAAATAAAATAATACTGAAGACAAGAAATCCCACTGCAATGAAAATGATTACCTGTAAATTTATTAACTGCTACAGCAGCATCTTTACTTCTTATTGTATTTCATTGATATTGGCAATGAAAAATAATCATTTAGAACCAATGTCCTTGCAGGCTGGCGAAAAATCTAAATGGCAACAGTTAAAAAGACCCAGAGAAGAATATTAAAAAATCGTCTATTTTTAATTAGACTTTTCTAAAACATGTCTTTTGCTGAACATATGTGTATGTTTGTGTATGTTTGATGACGATGGGGGAGAGGGAGGATGCTATGATATTCTCTCTCTTATTTTCATGAAGTTAGGTGGGCTACTAATCTGCATTTAGAAAGCAGCAGGCACTGAGTTTGTGCTTAGAACAATGGGAAGAGATAAAACTGCACAAAGCTTGATGCTGGCAAAAACACACCACTTCTGGTAATGACTTTCTTGTACTATTCCCAAAGATAATGCTCTACTGCCATCCAGAAAGCTTTAGAGTGGTGCGGAAGGGCCAGGATATCACTTCCACCACATTTTCTCCTCTCTGTCCAAAAAATGGTTTTATGTTTTTCTTTCTTTCGTGCTTCCTAATACTTTTCTTTATGAACATAAACACCACACATACTGTGGTAGATTCTTAGCTAAGTTGCAGCTAGGGTAAAATTTTTGTCTCACTGCTGCTCTAGAAAAGGATTTTGCTTGTGGTTTCTGAAAAAGTAACTTGCATAATGACCAAATATAAGTGTAACTTCATAAACATAATAGGTTAAGAGTAAACTGAATGGTTGGCCAATATTTCTTTGCCTTTTGTTGTCTATTTAGACTTAGCTATTCCTCTGTATGAAAGGGTGAAAAGCTGAAGCAAGTCTTAGGTATTAGGATGATTCAGCCAGTGTCTTTTTTATTTGTACTGGAAATACATATTCTGGCATAGGAGGTGTTACACAGTCACCTACCCGGGGCATATGAGGATTGCAGCTTTCCAAAACAGAGCTGGACACAGCAACCAGGTCCTCTGCTGACCTCCTGGTTCCTTCCTAAGCAATTCAGATTGCAGGACCAGAACTGAAAAGGGGAGAGAGAAGGGTCAAGGTTTCTGAAATGAAAATGTGTTTCCTCTCACACATGCACCTGAAGATCTGTTGTATAGCTACAAGCTCCTTTCTGATCATCTATCTGCATAGATAATACTTTGTCTACAGGACAAGCAGCTTGTCCTATGTCCCTCCCTCCGCATATAAAGCTTCTCTTCCATCTACAACATTAGAAATATAGGATATAGAAGTCAGTGTAGCACCCTACGTATCTGACTTTCAGTGCTGCTTGGAAAACCCTAAGGCCAACACTGAAATAAGATCTGAAATCCAAACAATGTGTGACTGAACACAAAACAAATCATGGCTTTGCAGGAATATGTTGTGACAGCTCTGCCTTCTCCCATAACTGTGAGTCGATTTTCCTCCTTACATTTAAATAGCACAGTATACATATTGAACCAATAATTGAGCACAATGGAAAATGCATAGTGAAGCTGAAAAATGCTGATGTAAAAACTACTGCAACCCTTCTGCAAGGACCAGGTGATATTTCCCCCTACTTCTCTCTCTAATAGCAAGAGCTGGATTGAGGTTACTTCTGAAAAGAAATAAGTAACATAGGTAAATTCAAATCATATAAAGTCCATCCCCCATAATGAAAAGAGGTATGGATTTTGCTATAAATTTAGAAAAGTCCACCATAAAGGTAGAGTAGCTACATATATGTGTAAGATGAATACTTGGCCTGCTGTGGGGTCTTGTCATCAATGTTAAAATTTACCCTGGGAGCCCTAGGAGAGGGCACACTTTCTCAGCAGGGATGCTGTTGAGAATACTCAGAATCACTTGTGTTGATTACAGCTGGGTGAGGAAAGCCCTTACCTGAGCCTAACTCTCTGCTAAACCACGCTCCTCAGAGACGAGTTAGTGGAGGTTTTTGTATAAAGGCTGGGCCAACAGGCACTGAGGGGGTGCCAGTAGTGAGGACCCTGTGCTGTGGGCCATATGCTACTCTATAGGGAAAACACTATTTTAAATTTCTGTGCAAACTGTTAAAGAAAAACAGATGAGGAGAGAGAATGGTGAAAAGGCAGCAGCTGGCAGTTCCAACTTGCCTCATTTTTCCCCTTTGAAAACATTCTTCCTTTTCCAATTTTGAGTGTCTTTTAGGGTGGGTACTCATTAACCTGGAAAACAAGAACAACTTCCAGACCATTAGTGCCAGGGTGAGTTGAAACACTAGCCAGCCTGGGCTAATAGTGCCAGGGTCATACAAAATACCAGTCGGGATAGGTTATTAAGTGCCATGTCGATTTGATGGAACAGCTTGTCCAAGATACAAATGCCAAAGTAATTGGAAATACCTCCTCACAAGTAGATGTATAAATCAGCAAACTGTTTTAATTTAGCAAAGTATGCATGATTATCTTTGGCCAGACGAAGGCATAGCACAGGCACTGAGAAGAGAGCTGCTGATAGCTTTAATGTCTCTAAGTGCTGTATTTCCTTCTTCTTGTGGTGTTATGGGTAAAGTTTCATTATGAAAGTACACAAAAGTGAGGTTGCCAATCCCTGAAAGCCGCATGCTGTGCATGCGGATATCCTTTGAAGAGTGGGGAATTTCTGCTGATTCCAGAGACCTGTCAGTATGGGAAGTAGAAACATAATTTAGTGCTTACATCTTACAACTGATATTGGCTTGAAGAGTGCTATTCAGCAGTCTTCTCTGGAGCTCTCTAAAACTCATGCTAGCTTCCCAAAGTGTCTTACTGTCTGGCCACTGTTCTGGCCTGTCACCAGCCTCTGAAGTGTCACCCCATCTGAGAAATCAATTTGGGTAATGTCACGCTAGTGGCAGATGGGGTTCAGTCTAGACTTTCAGCTCAGCAACCAAGAATATCTCCACTCAGAAAATTTCAACTTGCTAGTGAAAGCCCTGTTTAAGCCCAACAGCTTCCAGGCTCCATAGGTCGGTCAGACACCTCAGTTGAGTCAATGGGAATGAGTTACACTAGGAAAAGTAAATAAAAATTCATTCAGTCTTGACTGATCTGAGTATTGCTCTCTGTTGTAAAGAGCACAACAGAGTGCTCTTTATTCTGGTAAAGGAGATGTGGAAAATTTCTTTACTGGAGTAAAAGTAAAGATAAGGAGACTGGAGAAATGGAGAAATGCAGTTACTGGATGGGACTGAGATTAATGTGTAACAAGAACAAACCCTAACACTCCTCCAAATTGCCAATCACACAGTTAATTTAGTCAAGTTTAAGGATATTAGGTTAATTTTCTTAACATTTTCAAATGTGCAAACTTTCCTCTGGGCATTCTGATTCTACAGGAAACATATAAATATTACCAAAACCATTTTTTTTTTCTGTGAAACTTGCCCAAAGAAATACGAACTGTACAAAGATTGACCATCTTTGAATTTTAGGCTTGGTTTTGTAGATTGAAGGAATATTTAGAAGGTTTGACTACAGGTAATCTAAACTTCTAAAGCCCATGAGGTTAACTCATCATAAGCTCAGAGAAGTCTTGCAAAAATGATCCTGAATTCTTCCCAAAGGGTCATAAGAGGTCTTAAGGCTGCATGAAAGAGCCTAGAATAGGATATATGGAAGCACAAAGAAATCAGAAATGTAAGAAAAATTGAATCAGTAATTGATAGGGATGTAACTGGGATGTCTGGATCATGAAATACTTTCATAGCAGCAGCAGCAGTTTAATAACAACAGCAGCTCTCTTTCACTACAGATTGAAACTTATACAAAGTACCCATAACATGTCCATGTATGTGGCTTAGATACCTAAACTGCCTAAATCACGTTACCTCCGCACATTAAAGAAAATGCACACCAATAAATATTTCAGTAAACTGCATGATCCCATGCAACAGAAACTTAGTGTCTCCTCACTTATTGTCAGCACGATAATGTTAGATAGTCTTGTTAGGCAGCTCTGGATGACTATGATTTCACTGATTACAGAAGAGATCCTGCAGTGTTTCTGGAAGTATTATCAAATGAACTACAACTGAAATGTATCTTGTATTTTGTGGTACATTATTCTTGCTGCTGTGTTGGCATTAGTTAGTTGTGTTAATTTGCCAAGGACAATTATATTTGATGGTCCTTCCACTTATATGGCACTTTTGCACACAAAAAAGTTCTTTTCAGCAACTCAGAGATTTTCCCATATTCTAAATCACCACTGCAAAAATCAAAATGGAGCCAAATAACTCCAGCTGTGTCTTTTAAATAATAAAAAGGAAGAACCCTAACTGCCTTCTTAGAAAACACAAAATGTGAACATCTATGGGAAAAGAATGACATCCACTCCCTACCACCTGATTCCATATGTGCGAAATCAATGCCCATACTTCCTCACATGCAGCTGAGAAGTTCACCATTTTGTGCTACTTTCATGGTTGCCAACCCACACAACTGACTGAACGTGCATACCTCATAACCCAAAGAGCTGAGATCTAGTTTGAGATGAGTAAGCAACTTTTGATCAAATAAATACTCTCTTGCAAAATCTTTTCAGGACACAAACCCCACGGTTTGTCCCAGTCAGTCTTGCATCAAGCCTGGAGAAGCCAGTACATTTCTTTTAGGATCCATGGGACTTTTCTAGGATTCTAGGGGATTCTAGGATGACAGGGTCATTTGCAAGCTGGCGATTGAATGAAGATGTGAAAAAGAAATTAGTAGAAAGCAAAACAGTTTTTGTTTCTGATTTCTGTTCATACAACTAATTTTCCTGAGGTTCTTTGGGGGGAAAAAAAAAAAAGTAGTTCCCTTTAGCATTATTTAGGATAAAATAGACAAATCTTGACCAGGCTGAAGCTTTATAGTGGCTGAAAATGGTTAACAAATCTGGATTGTATTTTTACTTCTCTTGAGACAGTTTTCATCCTATAGTTAGACACATGCCAATTGTTGACAACAGTGAAAACAGCATGAAGTATTCTGTCTGCTCAAAAAAAAATCAATAGATAGTATTTTAGTCTACAGTATTGAAAATAGAATAGAATTTCAAGGAATAAATTCCACACATGTATGGAAGGGCAAAATCTGGCCTTAGATTGAAAAGAATTTCAGACATAAGAAAAATCCCTGCAGTAAAGGACAGAATAGCAAGCAAGATCTACAGGAAAAGGATGGAAATGCTTTTGCTGGACTTTCTACACATAGTACAGGTTTGTAAAAACTTCTCTGGAATTATAGCTCCTTTATGAGAAGGACCAAATTTCTGCGGTGCTCAACTGTACCGTAATTCAGGACTCACTACACAACCCATACCAAAGCCTCTTGAAAGGGTAGGTAAGATCATATCTGAATGGCTCTTAGTAAGTGAGCTTGTCTTGTAAATAACAGAATGGAGCCAGAGAGAACATGCACTTCAGAAGTGGATGTATCTTATGGTATGATTTATTTTTGATGGCAGGAAAACAAATCATGCTTTTTCAAAAATCTTCGATTTCATATGGGAAGCCACCTTTAAGACTCATCATTTGGCAACATGCACTGGCACTCCCCGAGTCTCTTCCAGCATCCATTGCTAGTGGCTTGGTGCGTTCTTTATCCCTTGGGCCAGCTCATTAGCTGGATGCATAGCTGCTCATGTCTATCATCAGAGCCTGCTAACAAATCCTGTAGGACTACTCCAGGCCCAATAAGAGATATATTTGTTTTGTGGTTTGCGTTTTGCAGAAAATACTGTATACTTCTCAAAGCCTAAAGTACAGTTAAAAAAAAAAAAAAAAGCATCAATTTTCATACAGTACTAAATAAAATAAATTATGGGCCCCAAATGATCTAATAATTCCTAAGGCATAGTTCAGATGCAGTAATTAATTATCCCAACATGGAATTCATAATGATCAACTATTAATATGTGCATGGGGGACTAGATGTCTCAGGATTTGGTAATGGGATAGAGAGACTTTCACCTCTAGGTTGCTGATTTGAATCTGACCCAGATCTCTAGTGACTTCTGAAAGCTGCAAGCCTGTACTATTTGTTCTGCAGTACACACAAAATGAAATAATGTTCTAAGCTGCTTCCTAAAGGACCTGTGTCCATACTATTGGTGGCTGAGTACAAAGGACTTTCCATCTCCTGTTTGATCATTTTAGTTTGGAGTCCAGGTGCTCCACAGGTAAGAATACTATAGTTTGTCTTTGGAGATGACTTCTCCAGAAAATATTCCCATTATGGCACACTGCCATGAGAAGCACTCCCTACTTTACTGTGGGGAGAAGATAAAGCCTGGAAGCCAGCACTGCTACTGCTGTTCACCATGTGTGATGTGGAGATGACCGAGAGCACTACGAAGCACCGAGAGCTCATCGGTCTTGAGTTTACAGTGGTTGGAACTCCGGATGCTTAAAAGCTGCCCAGAGAGTGACATGTGTGTCCCTGTGGAGTGCCTTCCAGAGTGCTCCATATCCCCAGAGCAAGGCAATCTCGTCAGCTTGACACGGGCCACCCGCATGGGTGCCATGCCAGGGACCACTGCTTTGAGGGTGGGTGAGTACCTGAGAACTGTTCAAACAGCAGGAGGCACCCGAGACATTTTGTCCCCGGCGGTTCAGTTGCTTCCTTTGGACCTAGCTCCCAGAACATGCAGCACTGCAGCAGCACGGACAAGGGCTGGTTCAGTCCCTGCCCACAGGTCCAAGGCAGAAAGGAGCATCAGACTTTGGGGACTGATCCATCTCCACCTTATTTGATTTTATGAGTCATGTTCTATGGTGTCTGATTCTGTTTTGGAAAGGAGCAAGATTCTGGTAGGTGCCGCAAATGTTTTTTCTTTTATTTTTTTTTCCAAGTGCCGATAAGGTTGCTTGAGACACCAGATGACTTCAAGCAGACACCAGATGACTTCAAGCAGGAACTCTACAGGAAAACATTACTACAGTCTGCAGAATATGTAGAAAACCTACAATTTCACGATACCAACATACCAAAGAACATCTGTCTTAGGAACAAACAGCAGAAAGGTGTTTAAAACAATTAAAGCAAAATATTTTAATCTAAATCCCATTCTATGAAGAAACTGTCTGATCTCAGAGAAATAGGGGTTTTAGCCAGGATAATATTGGATATTAGACCTTTCCAGATATTAGCAGCATTTGTAACTGTCATGGAACCCATCTGAACACTGAATTTTGAATTTATTTCCTCTTCGTGAATCTCTGTGAATGCTTAATGAACCAAAATGTATACATTCCTTTTCTGTACAATATTACCTATAACTTAGTACTTTGTAGGTTACTGGAATAATCTTCCTAGCTATATTTCTAAGTTTGATGTGCATGTTCTTATAGAAGAAAACAAATAAGAGTGATAGCTGGTAGTTTATAGTAATTTTATACTACAAATAGTAAAAATGGTGAACATCACAGCTAGTTCCAGTTATTTTTGGAAACCTTCTGGATCACAAAACATATAGGTTGAAAACTATGGAGAAAAAAAAACACTAAAATATGCTAAGAACATAAAATACCTTAACATTTATTTTCTTTTAAATTGTACATAAAATGAAGTGGGAGTACATGCTGCTAGTTAGGTATGTCACTCCAGTCATAAGAGACAGGAATGTCTTTTCTTGAAATCCACATGAATTTTCCATTTTTACCAATAGAAATGAATGTCAGGGAATATGTTTCTCTGTGTGCTAATGCTGACTTCTGGATTCTGGCTGAAGGTAGTTTGGATTCGTCTCCACTGTACTGAGTGTGTCAATACACACGTAACCTTTAAATTTTTAGATTTCCTTTGCCTTTTTTCAATTGCAACTGTATTTTAAGTAGATGGTGATAAAAGCTGTCCTTTAAATAGCTCTATTCATTTTTAAGGAACTCAAATGCAAGACACTTTTCTAAGAGCACCTTCATCCTTCGGTATGTTTTTATTGCAAAGAACAGGTCATGTTTTTATTGCAAAGCAGCACTCTTTGGCATTGTATCACAGGACGTGGAGGGGAGGATAAAAAAGTGGAAAAGTAGCTTTGGAAAGAATCTGAACGATTTACTCCGTTGGAATGAGAAAGGAGGGGGAGGGGTTGATAACTGGTCTGTGTGGAAAAGATAATGGGATCATTAAAGGCTACATGATTTCAGCATGGGCTTGTATTCCAGTGGAAGTATCTTTCTTTAGGAACTTTTATAATAAGGTTATGCTGATATAGCACGTGACAAATATGCCCAAGGGCATACTGATAGGGGGATATACAAGGTGACAGAATAGATCATTTGCTCTTCTAATTTCTATGACTCAGGAATCTTGCCTTTTTGTTTCTTTGAGGGATATCGCTCACAACAGTGTGGTGCCTTTAGTAGTTTCATACTGATTTCCACTTCTGGAAGCAGTTACTTTGCTTGGAAGGCCGCAGCATGGATCTGGCAAGGCTTGGCTTACTACTAAAGCCTAAAAGGCCATACACCTAGACCATAAGAGCTGAGCTCTGTGCCACAATGTCAGACTACCTCTCAAGATTTCTTGAGTTTTGCTTGTTGCTCTCACCATCTATTTCTTTTCCCTTTTGTGTAAAGAAAGCACATTACTTCCTCTGCATCTTTCTCTTGTGTTGCTCTAATGAATTCCTTGCTATTCCCTCAGGGGGCTGACTCACTCTTGCATTTGAAGTGAAGTAAACTGGAATTTGTATCTTTGTGAAGGTCACTTGCAGTGCATCTGAACAGGAAAGCAGGGTCAGAATGGTAATGCAGATCACAGATCTGCTGGCAGTACAAACGCAAATGCTGACCGCCCGAATACTTGCAAGGCTCCCTACATGCCGTGCCATTTGTTTGGCTGGGCAACGTGCGGCTAGTCGATGTCCCCGAAACGGCTCCAGTCACGAGGCTGGCCCATACAGCAGAAAATCCTTAACATCTGTCAGAGAAGGAAGTGAATAGCTATTAAAATACCTTTGCTTGCCAATTCCTGGATAACTCCCTGTTATCTCTCATGATTCATAATCCACTGGTGAACTGGCTGGTGTCTAAAGTGGCTCTGGACCTGGAGACACGAGAGAAGAGCACTGTGTTGTGGTCATTTTTGTCTTGTGGTCAGGGCTCCTGTGCAAAAGCAAACACTTTTCCTCAGTTTGGTTTGAGTGGATTTGCACAAAGAAAGCTTCTGCCCCTGTCTTTAGTTAGGTTCACGGAGGCCCGAGAAATCAAACGACAGGCACTGTTGTTGTACTTGCTTCTGGACCATGAATAAAAAAGGTGTTGGAGAAAGGAGTAATAAGTGCCAGAGTCAAGTTTCAATAATTAGTTTGCAAGCCTTGGAAAATGGTTTGGTGCCTAATTGAATAGTCTGGCCTTGTGTTTGGAGTAACTGGGAAAGATCAAATCTTCAAAATAATAATCTAAGTACCATCTCTCTTTTCTCTCTGCTTGAGTTCTCAGGCTTGTTTGGCAAGTGGTCTTTGAAATGAGACTTGTAGAAAACAATGCTTTGTTATACTTTGTTATGCTGTAAAACAATATCCTCTGTTGTCGGTGTTTCCTTTCAGCAGCTGAAAGGAAAAAAAATGAAAGGAAAAAAAGGGGATCAGATATCGATCAGAACACATAACAGCTTTTCAGAATTAGCCAGCCAATACAAAATATTTGAAGCTCAAGTTAAAATAAGAATGAAAAGAAAAAGCAGCAAAATGCATCAATCAAACAAACAAAAAGACCTGCAGACAGAGATAGACAGAGAAGGACAACAACCCTGACCTTCAGTAATTTTAGGTTGATTTTGCTTACATTTGTTTGCCTTGGCTTCAGTGTCTCTGCTGGATCATTACTGGACCACGCTAGATAATGCCTTTCCCCTTGACATCACTTTCAGATACATTTGGACCGGTGTCACTTATTTCCCTGTTTATTAATGAACACATTTTTTTTTTCCTTTTTTTTGGTAAAGGGAATTTTTATACCTCTTATTCATCAACTTGGTCATTTTTATTTAACCACCCTTTTATCATTTACAGAACAAAATTGCTATTTTGTTTAGCTTTAACATTCCTAAGGCCAAATCCTACGGCCAAAGTCTAATATATAAGAACCGTCCTGCTTTTTCTTGGCATACACAATGCACCAAAGAAAACTGGGTCTTTGGATCTTCATGGCAAACAGGCACTACTTGGCTGACCCTTCAGCCCTGACTTCCCATATGAGCAAGAGCAGCAGCCCTGGTGCTGGATCTTCCACGGGCCAAGGAGGCATCTGGAGCCTCAGATTCCTTCGGCTGCTGTTGTTGCAAGATTTACAGCCATTCTCTCTGTCCCAGCCCATGCACAGCCGAAGTGACTCAGTACAGTGAAATCAGAAGCGTTATCTTCTGGTTGCCTCTTTATACCAGCTGAAGAATGACTTTTTTTCAGAGTGCCATTTTAAATGAGAGGGAAAGTCACAAGTTATATAAGTCCTAACGCCTTTCAGAGCATAAAAAATTCAATATATTCAGAGGTTACTCATCGCTTGCCACCTTTCCATGATGGCCATGCTTATTCCTTTGTGCAGACAGCTTCTAAAGCTGAAGGAGAATTATTCCACTCACAAAAAAGCAAGAGAAATATAAACAGAGCAGTACATGTTATATAAAACTATGGGAAGAAAGGAGTATCTTAGGTAAATACCAAGCTACTTATTTTATGATTTTTAAATGTCATTCTTTTCTCCAATATTGACTTTTTTATATGGAAGTTGAATTATAGATCTTAGTGCACTTGGGAGCCTATGGCTTCCTTGCTTGGACACAGCTGGTCAAGTTAAGAATTGAAGTCGCAGTAATTAGTTATGAGTTTCTCTGCACCAGGGAGCCAGGCTGGGATGAGAAAACATTGTGAGTTTGCTCCCTGCTCCAGGTAAAGCTGAAGCTCCTGAGACAGAGCCCGACTGTCCTTGAAGGAGCACGCTGTGGGATCTGCATCTTGCTGCTTCGGGTAGCGAATCTATAGACAGAAATATGATATATAGCCTCCTACAGCTCTGACTTTTCTCCTCTGTCAAACAACTTTCTTGGAAACATCTGTATGTATAAAGGAACATGAAAGGGGGATTGAAAGCAGAGCCTGGATCATACGCATAACCCAGAATAACATAATCTCTGAATAACATAATCTCTGATAAAACTCCCCAAATCATTTGCTGATTTGGAATCCCTGCACTGACCTTAAGGAATAGCCATGAACGCAAATTGGAGGCATAAAAGCACATCACAAAGCATTGGACAGAAAGAATGAGGAGAGGAGAAGGAAGAAGGAAGGAAGGAAGGAAGGAAGGAAGGAAGGAAGGAAGGAAGGAAGGAAGGAAGGAAGGAAGGAAGGAAGGAAGGAAGGAAGGAAGGAAGGAAGGAAGGAAGGAAGGAAGGAAGGAAGGAAGGAAGGAGAAAATGAAAGGGAAGGGGAAAGGAAAGGGGAAATGAAATGGGAAAGAGGAAAAGGGAAAGGGAAGGGAAGGAGAGGGGAAAGGGGAAAGGATTCTTAACAGTACAATAACTTGATTCTTCTCAGAATGGAGAATTTCCTATATATACCCAGTGTGGCAATTTCCACAACACACATGTCTCCAGACTTCTTTAAAGGCCCTTAATTGTGATTTTAATATTGCCCTGTAAATGGAAGCAGAAAAATCAACAGTTCAAGAATAATTAAAACAGACAATGTTGTCTCTCTGCATACTGGACAAAAACTCAGAAGATCCGGCATTTCAGAGCTTTCTCTGTCATAGACAAATCTTTCTCTTTCTGTTTCACCAGGGGGTCATTAAGAGCTCTCACAACACAAATAAATCATGGAAAAACAATACATTATGCTACCCATGGAAGGGAAGGGTCTGGGATCCAGATCTTCTGATTCTTGTTCTGGTATTCTTAACTGCAGGACTATGCTGACTGCTTTATTTTAATTATGCTTTAACAATGAATGGCGGTTCATTTCTGACAGGTTTGAAGAGGCACCCACACTCAAGCTTTTTTTTTTTCACATAAAATCTGCAATATTAATGCGTTGTGGGCATGCAACACCATGCAGGAATTCTTGTGATGAATTCACTGCTTCTATTGTTTTTTAACCCTCAAATGAGGTCTGTTTCATCCAGAGCTCTGGTCAGGTTTTAAAATGGCATTTAAAAAAAAATGTGGGAAACAATTTGTCTCCATCTTTGTATTTGAAAAAAGAAAGTGACAAATGACATATTTTTAATTTTAAAAGCTTCCCTTTTGTTTTTAGATACAACTAAAACATTGCCACTTCCTCTAATAACATCTATGTAAAAGACCAGAAAACAGATTTGAAAGAAAATAGATGTTATTCCTACAATGTTAATACATTAAAAATGTCAAAAAATGAAATAATCTTGTTTTCATCTTTTGCAAAACATTAGATAAATATTTATATGAGTTTGAATTCAATATGAATATATTTTCATATTTGATTTTTTTTCAGTTGTCCTTTTTTCAATTTCCTATTTATTTTATTCCATTGGCACTTTTTTCCCTTTTCTGTTTTGCTATTTTAAAAAAAAAGTGAAGGGAAAAATGGAGCAAAACAAAACCAAACCATAAAAGGCTGTTTGAAATTTCATTTTCGCGTTTCTGAAAAGAACAAAGATACGTATCATGGAAAAAATCAGCAAACTAATAAAACACTTTAACGAAGCTGACAATCTTGTGACTGGTCACTTTTCAAAAATGGCTGTTACTCTGTTTTATGGGATTCAAAGATGTATTATGGTGAATGGAAAATATTTTAAGCATGATTTTTGACTAGACTGTCCTTTTAATTAACTAGAGCTAGCAGTTTAATTGAAAGTTAAATATTCTTTGCAGATTTAAGATTTCCAAAGTCTCTGACCTAATAATTCCAACTGGTGTCAATGGAAGAAGTGAATGTTTTGCAAATCTGTGCTGTATGGTTTTCATAAAAAAGGAATTAGCCATATACTGCTTATGAATTTTGAGTGTATTTTATTTTAATCTTGAAACTTCAATATGTTTTTCCTCTGTAGTATATTAATACTTTGCAAGCAGTTTTTTGATTTTGATTTTTTATTTTTTTCTACTGAGATCCTATTTAGCTCTGCCTTTAGGGCAGTAAGTAAGTTCCTATGCAGACCCTTTTGTATCCAGAACAACACTGCTCGGGTACATAAAAAATTGCCCTTGGAACCAGGAACTTGTCATTATGACAGAGGCCCAGCAGGTGACAGAAGGAAAAACCACTGGGCCATAGACTGGGAGCTCGGAGCATCATCTAGTTTTGCTGTTACCCCAGGGGATGAAAAGCAGGGAGGTGAAAGGTGAATCGACAGGGCCCAGAATGCCACATTGTTGGACCACACATTTATTTTGTACCAACGCTTTGTTGCTTTGTTAGTTGCCTGTTGAAGGACAACTGTTACAAGCTAGAAAGGAACAATTAAGAGCATAGCAAAGTAGTGACACTATTTATTTCTCCACTGTCCTATAACAGATTGTTATTTATCTGTCTATTTATTTATTTATTTATTTATTTATTTATATTTGTTGGGTTTTCTTTGCTTTTTTCAAACCTCTGACATGGATTAGTTTTGTTTGGAGAGAAAAATAAAACATCAGAAACAGCAAAGGCTGCGGGGCCTTGATATCCGTCTTCCCAAGTAAACAAACTCATCAAGGTGTGCACACTTCAGTTATTGCAGCAAAATGAAGACTGGCTTGTTTCAATATCAAAATCAGAGAAGAGACTTTAAATGCCTCTTTGCCTTTATGGAACAGATGTTGTGTGAGATGTCTACAGATCAAGGGTTGCATGCTCAGATTATACACTGTATTCAAATAAAGATTGTTTTTTTTCGAACTAGTAGAACCTTATTGTTGCAGAATGCTTTTGAGACTTCAGATGCTCTTTGGCATTGGAGGCATTTCAGCAGCATTCTGAAACATCCTTAGGTTTCTATCAAACCGTGCCTTACCTTCCAATAGTAGCTCCTGGACTGGGCAGCTTTCCTGCCTTATAGCTGTCTGAAGCTTTATGGATTTGCTCCTTTGTATGGTTATACAGCTCACAGGTCTTGGGACAACATGTTGCATTGCAACATTTGACTAGATCTGACAATACTGAAAGGACCAAAAGTAGATTATCCAATGTGGTATTTTCATGTACGTTCTACTATGGATCTGCATACGCCCCAGATCTGATGTACCCTCAATACACAAGATTTATTTTATGTAATAAGTTTATCTCCCAGGGTGCACTGTTATATGTAATGGCCAATTGTCCTGAGAGGGATGAAATCCAGTCAAAGTCCCACTGATTTTGACATGCACTATTTCAGTGATTTCACTGGAAAGATGGGTGCCATAGGTGGTGATGTGAATCCATGAAAGAAGCTACATAAGAAACAGGAATCCTAGAAACAAGTTCTTGCTTCTGCTCTCTATTTGCCATGAGAGTGTGAATGCAAGTAGTTCAGCTGTACTGTTCTTTCCTGGTTCACATTTTTCTGCTGAGTTCTGCATCATATTTTGGATTTGCTATGAAGATGCAAACCTCCAGATCCACTCGTTATGATGTTCTACATGGATATAACTTGGAAGGCTCTTGTTATAGAACCTTTTCAAGAATATAACAAAAAACAATTTTTGTTACTTTTTTTTTAAAACAAGTGCAAAACTTTGCTGAAAGTTGAAAAATTACACTCATTCATGGATGGATTTATTCCCAGAAATGGAGGGTGTGGTGCTGTTCTGAGCTGGAGTGTTCAAATAAGCTAGGAAAAGCCTCTCATCATAAGCCCGTTTTCCCTTCATTTGTGGACTCAAAAGCACATGAAATTCTTTTTCCTTTCTATTATTAGACACATTTGCCAAAGCTGCCAGTGTAAGACCTACTGCGGAAATGCACAAGTACATTTATCATTGTATTTTTTTGCTAGTTATGAACTAGGAAATTCCCCTTTGCTGACAATTACAACTCTTGTCTTAATGAAATGGAATGCAGAACACATCCCTGAGTAGGATATAAGATTAGTTTTGATCAAACCTTCATTGAAAAAAGAGTCTGGCTATGCAGTAGCCTATGCAGGGTACATTGAGAGTTAACAGGCTCTTGTTCTGATAAAATGAGCAAATATAAAGTTTACATGGGAGTTTCAGCTTGCCTATGCCTGATCTCAATTTTTGATATAGTATCTTAAGGACAAGCATTGCCTGAAGTTGTCAAGAACATGGAGATGTGGTTTTCATCCCATCAACCAAAGCCCTCAGGGACAGCAAGTAATGGGGTCTAAAAAAGGTCCAAAACCTGTTATCAGGATTCCACACATCTATCAGAACACTTTAAGGAATAAGTTAAGCATCAGTAGATTAAAATAAATAATTAGAAATGAATACAAAAGCATGTGGAATACCAGTGCAAAATGCAGGGCAAATGCTGTATGATTGACAGAGTTAGCTTTTCTAAACAAAAAAGGGCCATTAACTGCATTAACTGAAGTCAATACAAAGTTTCCAAATGCATCACTAGGATCCTCAAATTCAAGAGATTTAAGCAAATATCTCTAACACCACTGGAGGCACATTTATCTCCTGAGATATCTGTGTCTGGTACATCACCTTTTTTTGAGAATCCATATGTTGCCATTGTTTTGGTGCAAACTCAGGACTTTATTTGTATGGTTAGGTATGGCAGAATGATACATAATGGGCTATTTTCATTTGTGAGAATTACTGTGTGAAAGTCCATGCTGTATTTGTCCACATTGGTCTAGTAATAGCTGTGTAAAGCATTAAGACTGTATGAGAAATCTTGTTTGTCTAAACAAAGTAATGAGACAAGCTACACTACTTTTAAAGTAAACCTTTCTTTTGGATAATATAGCACTGGCTACTCAGCATGGGCCAAGTTACTGCAACTTATCTAGCTATGCCACATCCGTGGGGTCCTGGCAATTGTCTGTGTGAGCCAGCTGTGAATAAGGAATCCTTTAGGTAGCATATTGAAAATGTGAAGAGATCTCAAAAAAAAATCTGTGGGGATGATGAAAGACATGGAGCACATTATGTGCAGGGAAAGACTGAAGATACTCAATCCTTACAGATGATCAAAGAAGAGAAGAGAGTAAGGGGAAAGTTTGCCACAGACTGCTAATACCTTCTTAAGGAACACAAACACAATAATAGATGGCTCTGCAGTCTGGCCAACAAAGGAATAACGAGAAGAAGAATGTAAGCCTACAAAACAGACAAAAGCAAGCTGGAAGTAAGGCAAACATTTTAAGCTGCAAAAAATAATTGATCATTGAAACAGTTTAAAGCTATTTCAGTAGAATTTCTATTGCTGGATATTTTCAAATTTAGATTGAATTAGAAAAAAAAAAGAAAAAATATAATTCAAATCAAGAACAGCTGTTGATCTCAAAGTAGAAATTTACACTGGTGAGTCTTTTGGCCAAAGCTGTGCAGAATGTATCAGAGTAGTCTTTTTCCTGTCATAAAGTCTCTATGTTTAGCACAATACAAAAAATGTCCCCATTAAGAGAAGAAACTTAAAACCTGCTGGAAAATTTAATTTGCACCCCCTTTCTGAATAATGAGGTCAGCATTAGCTTCTAAAGACAGAGAGCTGACAATTTCATCCAGTCCCCTTTTCCCAGTTTTTGGTTCTGTTCTTGCTAAGTTTAAAACTTTTTACTGCTCTTGTTATGCTTCTGCCCAGTGGACTGAAATTTTCTTAATATTTTTTTCTTCCTCCATTAAATATGGATAGCTTTTGAACAAGTTATGTCTTCACCTTCTCTGTAATAAATTAAGTTGGTGAAGCATCTTGGGTCTTCTGACTTAAAGGTATAAGGGAGAGAGTGTGAGAGGGGGTGAATTTGCCTGGGCAATGTGAGGGTAAAGCAGGTTTTCTTAGGAGTGTTTTATGAAATGGACTTAATTGCTGTTACTAATAATTAGAACGTGCTGAGAATGTTCTAATCCATTTATATCTAATATGTGTTTCAGAATATATTTTGATTGCTTTATCTAGCTTCTTTCTTTGCCTTTTAAGTAATGATTAAGGAACAGTGATTTCCAATGAATGCCGAGGCTAAGTCTCTGCCCCATACTTTACTATAACAAGATCTTTTTGCTTCAGCATTTCGATGTGCAAAGAATATGCTTTGCATGCAGTAAAAGCAGAACAATCAAAATCCACCCAGAGAAGTCCCAAAGCAGTGCTTTGGAACAGAAGGGAAAAGCTCCTTTTCAGATGGTCCAGCCGCACCCCCTTGTCATCAGAATTAAGACAGTCAGGGTGCGGGTTGCATATTTGCAAGTGAATCAGCTGCTTTCCAAAAGACTTCATTATTTTTCAGTAAAGGCAACAGAAAATCACTGTTAAGTTACCATTTAAGGAAAAAGGGAATTTTGAGGTGTCTTTCTGAGAATCAGCTAAATAGATTTGTACTTTTTTTTCAGATTAAAATTTGACAATGTTTGTTTTGTCTTTAGATGTATGGATTGTGCTTTAATAAATGACTGTGATTTTTTATCAAGATTTACAAAACACGCAGGAAACACTGCATTAAAGGAAAAATAATAATTCACCACTGTCTTTATAGCCTATCTCCTCCCCGACAAACATCTTCCAACATATGTGAGTCTAAATGGACTAGTGATTTTTGGTGCATCAATATTATTCTTTCTATTTTCAGAAAATGAGAGTTCAGAGCTTATGGAAAGAAAAGAGAGAAAAGAGAAAGAGAGAAAGAGAGAAAGAAAGAGAGAGAAAGAGAGAGAAAGAAAGAAAGAGAGAGAGAAAAGAGAGAAAGAGAGAAAGAGAGAAAGAGAGAAAGAGAGAAAGAGAGAAAGAAAGGAAAGTAAGAAGGAAGATCAGGTCCCTTGAATATTTGTGGATAAATGTACATTAAGACACCCAAAGTCACAGCTCTCTTGTGTATGTATTTCCTGATAAATATAATAACCTTCTTTCCCAATGACTGGTTTTCCCCTAGGTGCAGAATTATACTTTATAGCAGTTAAGTGTTATGAGTCTTCATAAAAACATGATTTGATTTTTTATCTGCCAACATTTGAAACTTTGAAAGCAGTGGCTCCCATATTGCTCTGCAAGATTTCCTGGACAGAAGCACGTGCCCAAAGGCTTCGCAGTGAATTTGCTGCATCTAGGACACACCAGACCTACCATGTGTGCGCTGTACAATTGATCAGTGCTTACACAGCAAGTTCAGTGCAGCCCAGGATTACTCGATTTACCGTGTGTGTGCACAGGGAAGGTACTGCAGGCTGTCCCACGTGTGCTGGGTTTGGTGCGTGAGCAACAGTATGCCAGTGTGTGAGCCTGCACCAGACATTGGTGCAGGATCTCTGAGAGATGAGCAGTCCTCTCTGAGCTACAGTAATCCGAACAATTTGTCTGTCTCAAAAGAGAAACAAGAAATAGAGAAATGAAGGAAAAAACCTACTCTTGCCGAAATATAGAAAGTTATTCCATCAGAGATCCCACATAAGTGACCAGAGAGCTCAATAGGGCAGTAGGTGGTGGATAAACATGGTAGAAGCAGCAGGTATGTTTGAAGGATTTATTGAGTTTAAAGTATCATTTTTTTTCCATCACCACAGCAATCTTCAGTGACACTAACTTCAACAATACGGATGCTGATGTATGGACCAGCAGATGTCAGTGTAGTTCTTTTCATTCATCTTTCTTTTTGATGGAATTCCGGTTATTTTTTTGGGTCTCGGCCGTTCAGCTTTCTTACTTAACCATTGTCTTTTCACAGTTTAATGCATCATAATATTTGTAATGCATGTCTTCTGTCAGTATGTTTGGAAACAGACATACATCTTAACAAACAAACTCCAACATGAGGACTAACGCTGACATACCGACATGACCAGGCAGACCACCAGACAGCCCCGGGGAGGGCAGGGATAGAAGCACAGACAAAGCGGTGGGTGCCCAATGGACAGCATCAGCGTTAGAGATCCCAGAGCCTTCATCAGCATCCAGACTGCCCCAGAGGTCAGGCGTGCTGTAAATCAGAACCACCCTTAGTTTTTATGCTCCATTTTCCTGCATCTTTTAAAGAGGAAAAAATGTAACACAGATAAGAGAAGAACATGCTTCTTTGTCCCACTCTTAAAGTGTTTCTTCTTCCCTTGATAACACAAGCCAGGGTATTATTTTCAGGTGAAAGCTCACAGAGAAGTATCAAAACTACATGTTTTCTAAGCCAGGAGTAACCAAACTACACTTCTAGTGTACACTTCTAAGCCAGGCAATAACTTTGAGACCTGGGTAGAAGAAGGAAGTAGTGGCTTAATCAATTAATTCCAGGACTTTCTGCAGGAGCTGAATGCATGAGACAAAGAAAAGAAATTGTCCCTAAATTCATTTAAAATAATTTTCAGCTGTATTCATACGGATGAAGGGAAAAACCTATATTCTGATGCCAGATATGGTAACTGCAAAAAAGAACTTCATCTTCATGCGTGGTGACATTTTCATTTTTGGATATCGAGTTGGTGTTTGGATACACCTTAACCACATGAGGAATTTGTCCTCCTTGGTCTTAGACTAACATTATTTGCATCCAAAATCAGCTGTTCTGTCAGTAAAACTAAATAAAGATTGCTAGCAGAAGGAGCATCAGTTCTTGTTGTAGTGGGAAAGCCAAGTCAAGCCTCCAATCCACTATTAGAGTACTCCAGACCCTGACCTTAAAACCTTCACTGACTCTATATAGGACTATAACTAGGAGTGTGAAAAGGCGCAGGACTTCCATTATTATAGCTCATTTTTGGCAGAGCTGTTGGTGAGGGTGTCTCATTCACCATGAGGACTGGGGCTGCCTCCAGGCCTCCAGCCACTGGGGACAAAGACTGAACCCAAGACAGCACTGCACGTCCGTTACCTCCAGCGAATGGATGACACCTCCGTGCTAGCTGTTTCACACCACCAAGCTGTTCAGAAAACAGAGACGGGGCCCCAGTTTGAAAAGCTTTGGATCTGGACAGATATGATCCCAAAATAGGATTCTGATCCAAGATTTTGGCATGGCCTCTTCCAGCGGAATTGGCTTCGCAAAGAACTGGAGTGGAAGCCAAAACTCAGAATTTGAGATTGTTTTGGGTTTTGTTTCAGGTCCATTTTTAGTGTAAAAGACATTGCATGAGATACTGTGTTAAACTTGTGACATGGCATCATTATCAAGTTATAACATGATGCTATTAATTCATCTCACTTTCTGCAAGCTGCTGTGACCACAATAGTAATTGTTTCTTGAAGCTCATGGTAATGTGGCCTCTGGCTTATAGTAAAACTACGTGCAGAATCTCATGAGATGGAAAAGGAAAAGAAAAACGAATGAAAACCTCTCCTGGACCCTTCTGAGTATACAAGTCATAGTTTTTGACAGGGAAAAAAAATATTCCAATAACAGAGATTGGCAAATTTTAGGAAGTTTGGCTATAGATATTTGGATATTTCTCAGAAGCTTTTCCAAACCTCATCTAAAGATTATCCAAGATACTGTGCAGATCTTTTGGGTTACAATTTCTAGTATCCACTGAATCCAAGTTGCAAAGACTCATATGAAAATTGAAATAGAAAGTAAACAACTACCTACCCCTGGAAAAAAAAAATCATTCCCTTTTCTCTAATCTTGACTGACTAAATCTTTTGAGTTTCAACAGAGTGTATACATATGTTCACTTGGATAGAAGATTTGGTTCATATCCTGTTATTTAGCTGAACCAATTTAAACATCCATTCTGGTCCAATAATTTGCTTTTAATAGATATGACATGATGGGCCAGATTCTTTATTGCATCCAGTCTTCCCTGAGGAAAGAACCCCCTCTTTTTCCTCTCGCCTATCCATTGAGCTGATCAGGTAACAGCAATGTGTCACGCTGACCTATGCCAGCCGACAGCTCCTTGGAGGCTGGCAACTCTGGGCCCTATCACAGCTCAACCACACCTGAGTCCACCCACTGCCATGCTGGCAGATGCCTGAAGAGTAAGGCGCCAAGGAAAGCACTGCAAGAAGAACATACTCTGACTCCTCAGTGACCATCACAGGATCTACCTGTTTGCAGAAGACATCAATGTGGGATCTCCACTGCTCCCTGATGTTTCATCTCTGAAATTATCCAATAAGAATATAAGCCCTCGAGGTGCTTTTAGAAACACAACCTTTCTTTAAATGTGTTTTCCACAGCTGGAGCAGAAATGCCCCACGGCAGTGTTAAAATTCCTTGCTGTTCCACAAAACATTCCTCCATTCTTGGGAAGAGAGCAGCAGGAAACGGCTTTTGTGTGCTGATCAGATATGCTTGGAGGGTCTCATACACATCTTCAAATGTTTAAAAAAATAAAATTGATATAAAATAAAATTAAAGGAAGGCTGTCAGTCATGTTAAACAACATTGTGGTGCTCAGCCCATAGTAAGGCCACCGCTGTCTCATATAGACAGAGCTTCTTTTACTTTGCTGTCCCAAGAAATGTTTTGTAGGGTCTATCAGTCTTCAAGTAACTCAAAGAAAGGATGTGACAGGAATTTAATGCACACCTTATTATGTCCTCACTGTTCACAAGGAGTCAAAGTCAAAATCACAAAGAGTTAAAGTAGCAGTAACGCAGCAGAAGGTTTCTCTGGGCCTCTAGGAGGTTCAGCAGATTACTAATACACTGCAGGCTGCTTTAATGACAGAGCTTCCAGCTCAAATCTGGCCTTTTTATTATGATGAAGGGCCTGGCCCCAAGTGGTACAGAACACCTGCAGCTTTCATTGAGTACAATGGGATCTGATGCCGATGAAAGGGACCATTTTCCAAGTTCCTTAGAAGTAGATGCTCCCCAGATGCTATGCAAAAAGCCCGGCAGAACAGGCGTCAAGTGCTGCCATTCCAGGCAGGCCAGTCACTATTCTCCTCAGCAGGACAGACCCAGGAGTCAGCCAGAGAGGTTTCTCTGATTGGATCTCCTCTCTGGGAACAAGCATTTTAAGGCCAGTGCTAGCTAAATTAATGGAAGGATTAGTCATTTCTTGAGAAACACTGGATATTCAAACAAACTGATTTTTCTGTTTGTTCCCTGGGAAGATGGCACCTGAATTTTGTCACTGACATCAGCTATGGCAAGAGTGTGGCTATAGCCCATGACAAAACTTGATTGAAAATGGAAGTATGTGCGTAAGGAAAGACAGAGGGAAGTACACAATTTCTTTTGCAAAATTTAAGTTGTGTGTCATGGCTAATTTATCTGAATTTGTTCATAGTCTCCAAATTTTATAATTCTTTACATCCAGAGGAGAGAAAACAGTGCTTTCTATTTATATGCGGTTACTATTTTGCAGTTTCCCTTTTGATATTGGCCTTTGGTTATGCAGACCGTGATTTTCAACTCTGGGTGCTACTGATGTCCTCTTATGATAATGTCTGAAACACACTGCTGCTGCAATGGTGGGACTGGTGCTGGAAATTAAAGGTGAAGTCGTGTAAATTTGTTTGTGATTTTCAAAACTACACAGTCCTGATGGCTTCCTTATTTGATTTTATTTTGTATCATTCCCTTTCTCTGTGCCTTTTAGCCATTGCTTCCTCTGTCCCACATTTTATATATCTACTTACTATATAGAGAACTGGTTCTAATTAAAGCCAATCAAAAATAAAGTAATACACGAAAATGAGAATATATTGTATACTTGATCAGCCATGGCTGGGCAATAATATAAAAGGAAAATCTACATTCCTACCTCCCTCAGTTGGGGATATGATCCAGAATCATATTACAAATATAAACAGCATAAAGCAGTCTGCTTTATTAATACCTAATATATCAGGTATCACACATTCATTGCAAAAGGCAAAAGAATAAAAGCATGCCTGCATTCTGACATTGACACAGATATTAAATAACACATGTCCTGTTCTGGATTTTCCTTTCTTTGTTACAGGGTGGCAGGGAAAGAAAAGAGAAGAATAAATAGAATAATAATTATAATAATAAAAGTTCTGTGACAGTTATGTGGTGATGGCAACACTGGCCCATTGTATGCAGTGAGTCAACATAAAAATGCAACAAAACCCCCAAATAAAATCCACATATTGGGCCAAATCCCAGCCACTGCCAGCTGTCCAAGTGCTGTGGATTCGCTGTGGCAGTGCTGCATAGCTGTGAGGAGGGAGGCAGTGTGTGAGGACTTGGGCAAGTGATGTGTAGAGCTCAGGAATGTTACAAAAGTGCTTGGCATTGTAGGTTTATTTTTCTGCTCTTGAGTCCTGGTTTATCCTTTTTACAGTGCTCTCGTAACGTGCATCCCTAGTGTTGTGGGACTGGTGTCAGGCAGCGAATAACTGTGAGGTTAGAATTCCCTGTGGTGCTTCCTTTCTGGTTTTCTCCCTCTTTTCCCTAATCCCTTCCTCCACCACCAGCCCAGGAGTGGAGGAGGAGGGGAGGTCCGGAAAAGGGAATGCAGAGATAAATGCTGCCAGACAAACCCCTCTCTGTCCAAGTTATTTCCCCGGGCAGTTTCTTTGTGTCTGTGTAGCTGGCATCGTGCGGCCAAAGCATACGACTGTCTCTCATCACAGTAATTGTATGTACAGTGAGTGTATGTGTGTATAGAAAGGAAAAAGGCAGGGCTCTCTTTGTTTTACTGGGATTTAGGTTTTCTTCAAATATGCAACCCTGTAGCTCTCTGTTTTGCTGTATAAAAATAAAACCATGAACTTTAAAAAGCTGTGAAGTAAAACTTCCACAACGGCATTGATATGGACAATTCTTTTTTAAGCCATTTAGACTTGGCATTGCTTCCTGAGAGCTTGCCAGCCTGAGATGCTGTTGTTTCTATCCATGCTAGAGAAGCAGACAGCTTGCTGATAGCTTGCAGTGTATGGTGCTTGCTTGGGTTACCTGGCATCATCCTGAACTCAAGGAAATTGCAATTTTCATCCTTTCACACGCCTGAGGACCATGAGCATGAGTCTGGGCCATGCCCAGGCATGTCAGACCTTCTCTTCTCTTTCTACTGAGTGTGATATTCCACCTCACAGGGCTACAGCATTTCCTCCATCACCCTTTTCCAACTGCCAGTCTCCAAAGCTGGTGACCTAACCCTGTGCTGTGCCTACTCCTCCCACGCCCAGCCGACTCAGCCCTACACCTTAGCTCTCTACCTGTGCCCCTGAGGAAACCTACTTTGACACTTTGTGCATTTGCCTTCAACACAGCACGACTCTGGGAGCTGGCGAAGGTCCTACCAGTCACCTGATTACCTGCTAATCTGCTGCTTGGCAGCAGCTGGGTGTGTGAAAGCTCTTATCCGGCAGCTCAACTTTTTCACAGAGGGAGGTACGGCTGAACATGAACTCCTGTACAGAGGCAATTACAGAAGCTACAGGGTTACTGTCTTGACACAGGCAGCCGAAGCCTGCCGCCTCCAAGTATCATTTGAAGTATTTCACACACCAGCAGTAGCGCACATGTCTCGGCCTGGTTTGGTGATTTGGCATTAGAGAGTCTGTCACGTTGGATGAGATCTGATCTAGGCTGATGGGATGAAGGGCCATGGTCCTACCTGCAGGTCTGCTGGGGGAGTAAATGCCTCCTTTGTACAGGTTTCACATAAAAGGGCACTGGTCTTGGACAAGCTTTGTAGGACTATCAATACTGTCAGGCCACTGCATTCAGACTAAATCAGGACAGTTCCCTGATTGCATTTGCTAGGCTGATATACACGACTGTGGCACGTGGTATTGAGTTTGCTGATTAGGTATTATGGCCAGCCAGAAAGTGATCTGCTGTGACATAATAAGACGTGATTGATGTGTCCTGATGTGATACAAAGTGATGGGTTGCAGCAAGATGCACACTCAGACCCATATTGGTGGCCAAACCTAGAGCAATGTTCCTAACACCCAGTCATCAGCTATTTAGCTCGGACAGTAACATATTTGCCACCAATGCTCTGCTGTCACCACACTAAATCTTTCTAATTGGCAAATACACGAGTGAGAACTGACATCACCATGTTAGTCACTGCAAACATGGAAGCTGGTGAAGAGGTATAATCATTCAGAATTATCCACAATTAATCACAAGTAGTTCAGAAAGGCCTCGGGAACAGTCTCCGCATTCATTTACTAATGCTTTATGATCCCAAACAGAATCCAGAGGTTATTCCAAGGCAGGTGGCCATAAAATCTTGAAAACTGGTACTGGGACTTTTGTTGTGCCCTACATAAATCTGTCTGATTTTAACTAAGTTATGTACTGTTTAAAGTCAGCTTTTAGAGCAAAAACAACTCGTGTTGTGTTTGGAAGAACCTGTGCTGCTGAAACCTCTGAATATTTCCAGAATAATGTGTGCTGCTGAAGATTATGCCTAGAAGAGCCGAGCTTCCCACACAAGGAAGTTCCATATTGTGGAAGGCTCTATGGTTATATGCAGCCCTTTGGAATCAGAGAGCAAATAAAAGAAGAGCTTTGTCACCAAGGGTATGTCCCCCCTGTGCCTTAGCTAGCTGTAGGGCGCTGGAACAGCTCTGCCCTGGGTAACCTTCCCTGCCTCTCACTGAGTGCCTGTTCCGCAGCTGTGGGCTGGGTGGCATGAGCGGACCATAGTGGCCACCATATGACATCAGAAGTAAAAAGCAACAAGGATAATACTCCTCAATGTAAAAAGGAGCAGAAGCAAGTCCTATAAAAATTAAAATCCTTTGGGAATAAGAGTCACAATTAGAGAAGGCTTAGGGAGTGATTCCTTCCATATCTCCAAGTGGTGGGGGACAATCACAAGGCAGCCTTACTTCTGGCAATAACTGGTGCGTTTGTGATATCACATGAGCAAAGTCTGACTGTGAAACTACATTTTAGAAATTTGAGGAGTTCCTGTACTTTGTGTAAAAAATGAAACACAGGAGACAAATGTTATTGAACAAAATGAAAAGAAAGGAAAAATCACAGGAGTGTTTGAGGCTGATTTCAGGCTGAAGAGTAGGTCTTACAGGTCTGAAGTCTACCTGAGACCTAGTAAGTCCGTGATTGTGATCAAAGCAGCCTGGAGGTGATTACTGGCAGATTTAAAATTAATCCTTTAAGAAAACATTAGAATGCATCCCAGTGAAGTGTACAGAGGATGGACTGTGTTGTGGCATGCTAGACATGATACCAAGAATTCAGAATCACTTTTAAAGAGAAATTGCAAGTCAGAAGAATCCAGTAAAACATTACAGGATGTTGCCCATGCTGGGATAACAGCACATGCAAAAACAATGGCCAGTAGGTGGGAGAGGGTGCAAGAAATCTCTTGATATGATGTTGATTTGCCAGCTTTGCAGGTGGCAGTAAAATATTTGGAGTACAGAAACGGGGGCAGATCATGACAGAGGAAAACTAGCACTTCTTAGGAGTGATGGATAGTGTTGCAATCTGTGGGAATATTGGTTGGAAAGCAAATGAGTCCTTCGGTTTTACATGAAGTGAAGAGCAAAAGCCCAACATTGCCACAAAAATTTGCTCCTGCTGCAAGGGAAGTAAGTGATACTGAAGGAAAGACACATAAAATCCTGAGATCTTCATAGTGATCTTATCCTGGGTGTTTCTGGACATGCTGGAGAAGGATCCCATTCTCACTACTAACAGAGAAAAGGCTTGACTGTATAAAAGTGAGGCTGGTGTCTCTCCTCAGTCCAGAGGGAGAACCTCCCCTTGGAAAAAAAAGACTGAGAATGAAAGAAAACAGCCCTATATCAGCTCTGAACTCTTTTGCCATGAGCCTGTACTTGTCCAGCATGCGGGTCAAGTTTTCTTTCTTTGCTTTACCTGCATCTTTACTACTAAAAGACATTTTTTTAGGACACAGACTGACAATTTTTTTTTCCAGTAATATTTTCCTTGTTATCCTTTTTTACTTAACATTAAAAATGTTTGAAGTTTGTGTTGAGGCAGAACTCAAATATTTTCTTCTTCTCCCATCTATTCAGTGGTGAGTCTGTTGTTCCAATGTTTAAGTTATTATTTTCTGTGATGTCCCTCATTTCTCATTGTTTTTTTCTTAGTCGTATAGTAAGGCAGTGTTGCATCAGTATTCTCCCTTTTATATTCCCCAGTCTTCTTTGTATACAGATCAGGTTCTGTCTCTGCTAATCTAGTCTTGTGAGGTTTCTCTGCTCAGAAATGCAGGTCTCTCCATGGCCTGATTCCCACTGTAGTGTGTCCTAGCTATTTATTGATGCTACTTTGTGGTAATTGCTCCCCCTTTCTTGCAGTGGGCTTTACTTGCACTTCATTACATTGAGTCTCCAGAAGTACAACCCTGGCAATAACAGCAATGGATCTGGTGCCCATGCATGTTCACTTCTAGTTAAGCATTTACAGGGGAAAGAAACTAGTGAAAGAAAGGGATTTAGGGAAAAAAAAAGCATTTAGAAGGGTATAGGAGGAAGCATGAAGTGCTGGAGAAAGAGCAAATGTTTTTTCAGGGCATTTTGGGTAACAAGAACCACATGTTGATGGAGTCACACAGAAGGAATCTAGTTAGTCTTTCCTTCCCTTCCCTTCCCTTCCCTTCCCTTCCCTTCCCTTCCCTTCCCTTCCCTTCCCTTCCCTTGAACCTAAAGTATGAAAGCCACTTTGGAGATGGGAAGTAACAGATACAGATATGATCAGAGAATTAATTTTACTGTTTACAGTAGACCTTAGCAATAGGGAAAATTATTTGTGACAATCACTATGCTTGGGGATTAAAACAGTAAGAAGGCAACATTTTTGGAATTTTGGAAAAGGAAAAGATTATATCCAAAATAAGAGCACTTCACATTTTTGTGCACTCAAATTCCTTGTTTTACCTCATGGTGCAAATTGCCAGGAGTACAAAATGAAGACAAACTTAATTTTTTCATTATCTGACTGTTCACTGCTTGTGTTGCAAGCTTAATGTTCATTTAATTGATGCTTTTGGATGTAGTATAAATATACATCACAGGGGCTACAGTTGGATGTTGATCAGTGGCATTTATCATACTCCTATACTCTTTCATCTGCGTTTTGTCCAGTGATTCATATAACCCTGGGCAACACATAAGAGCTTCAAAGAACTCTAAAAAATGAGGCAAAATGCCTATGTCTTGCTCTTACTGCAAGGGTGTTTGTATGTATAAAATACAATAGCGACTGCCTCTGAGAACAAAGGGAGTTAAGATACTGAGTGGAGGGGAAAAAAAGAGTTCCCAAAAGTCAGGATGTGATATTTCCTCAACTGTTATATAATATTTATATTACGGAAGTGCCAAGAGACTCCAGTCAAGATCAGAGCTATCTGATTATATGAACTTCACAGAAACACACCCAGACATAACCCCTGCCCCAAGGAGGAGATAGTCTGAAAGGAAAAAATAATACAGAATGCACTAACACAGGGAGCAGTGTATGTGTTTGTGGAGCAGGGGAGAGCGAGGGACAACAATTTTAAGGCTGAAACGGCATTTCTCTCCTAAGGCCGGCTATCCATAATGTGTCTAAGGCAAGGCCCCATCTGTAAGCAGGATGATTAGCCCCATAGGGAATTCCCATAGTGAGTAGTTATTCAGGAAGGAAGGTGCCTGAAAAGCGGGGATGAATGCTTATTGGTTTTGAGAGAAGGCAAACCATCCCATCTCTGGAAAAAAAGCTAAGTGATATAAAGAGGGACCCTTGGATTTTGATGACAGTTGTGGGCAATTTTATTCATTTGTTTCTCTGCCATTATGTGTCAGAGCTAAAAGATGAGGAGGTATTATGGATATTGGTAGAGTTACTAGAGAGTAATCAGTAAAATCCTTGAGTGCTTGGAGGTCCCATCACTGATCCATGCCCAAAGAGCCGCAAACCTCCACCTCAACATGTCCCTATGACACTGAGGAGGGAGTGTGTGCAGGTGTTGCACAACCAGGCCAGGGAAGGGAGTTGGATAGGTTTCCTGTGTGCCACCAGAGTGAGGAAGAAATCTGTTTTTTTTTTTTTTTTGTAGTATTGCACACTCTTCTATCCATTCCTTGTGCTTAATATGCTCATAAAGATAATTTTATGGAAATGTTAATGACCATTTGATAGAGGGGAGGACTATCAGGGGCTGGATTTGGCTTAAAACAAGAAGTGCCAATCACCTTTTCAATTGAGTTCTGAGGGAGAGTGAGTGATAAAAGGTGGTCTTAGTGGAACTTCCAGTCTGATCAGACCAAGAAAATAAAAGGTATTACAGAGATATCAGAGGAAAAGTATCAGAGTATATCAGAGGAAATGTATCTGAGATTTCTGAGTACTTGGGACAATACACAGGAGTGAATCTGAAACCTTCCTTTCCTTGATCTTCTTTCTTTGCTGCTGTAATCCAGGGTCTTCATTTTATTGAGTTAGAGAAAACAAACAAACAACAAAAAAAACCTCTCTCAAACAAGAAGCAAAATTGTGGGCAGAGAGGAAAACAGTTGTCATAAAAGTAGGAATAATTGCACATAGGACATTGAGTTTGATTGTATCTTAGGTGGGAAGATGGCCTTCTCATTTCCCCAGCTGGAGAGGGAAAGGAGATTGGGAGAAATCTCACTGCCAAGAAGCAACTTTCTACTGTTACTGAGAATAGCAGCAATAATCCTTATTTTCCAAGTCTATTGTCCAGGAAAAGCAAGTAGAAGATAACATCTCTATTCTTGCCTTCCATAGTTCTCTAGCTTGCCCAAAAGTCTGCTGACCTAAGCATCTTTCCATTTCTTCTCTTACTAAAATCAGCCATGTGATTCTGATTTTAGTGCACTGATGTGCATTCTAATGTGCAGGGCCATACGGTCCAGACATTCATTGAATTAAAAAAAAAAAAAGACTTATGGTGAAGACTTACAAATAAAGTTTTAAACCCAACATTGTCTTCAAGGAGAGATGCATATGAAGCTGCACATATCTATAGAGTGGCTGAGCTTAAGCTTGCTCTTCCATGGGCCAACACAGGTGAGCCCTGTGCAGTGGTGGAACATGTGCTGCTAGAGGCTGCAGAGGATGTGTAATATAGTGCTGTGAAAAGTTGTCTGTGAAAATCTCCCACTGAAAACAACATGGTGAAATGACATAGTATAGGGGCTGGGTTGAACACAATTTATGAGGTTCATGTATGCTTGATATCTTATGATAAAGTGAATAAATATGAAATAAGGGCTTTCCTTCAATACGGAAATCAAAGACTAGCCACTGGCATTTGGTGGGGGCTGAGCTAGAGAGCTTATTGCTGCCCCTTGGTTATTTTGAGTTCTCCCAACTGCAGTGTATGACAGAGTGAGATCCAGTAAAGAAATGGGCTTGAGGAGGATTGATTTTGTTCAGGACTGTGTATTTCTCTCATTAGTGGCATTTAGGGGCTGTGGCCATTATCCCAGCCTTTGTTGACTGGACTGGTACACTGCAGGGCTAAAAGGAAACCTTTTGAACCTCAGTCAGTGGCTATTAGCCACACACTTTATCCGTAATCATCTTTAATCCAGACCACTTTCGCTGTCCATGGGTGATACATGTTCACATTCATCCTAAACAAGTAGAAACGTGAAAGCAGATCCAGTGCTGCAAGCCTTGGATGCACAAATAAAGAACACAAATGCTAACCAAACAATAACAAAGCATCACAAATTGTGTGTTTCAATTACGGCTGAAATAAAGAATGACAAAATAAATTAATTCAAGGGAGAAGACATTGCAATTAGTAAGCTGTCAATTTATGTAATGACTGCAGGAGAATGAAAAGGATATCTCTATAATCTGTGCTGTAACCCTTATGTCCTTAGGGCACAATGGATCAGAAAGACTCCCTTCCCCCAAACCAGTGAATCCATTCAGAAATAAAAGTGTGATTAGAAGGTACAACTCTGTATAGCTGTATAGCTTTTTCGTTATTAATACGGAGGTAGCATAACAATTTTCCCTAAAGCTATTTTATAATTGTGTGGTGTATATTAGCTAGCTCTTACTCAGTACTTTAATCATTTGACCACACAAAGACCTTGTTATTGGGAAGTTATCATTGGTGGAATTTTCTTGTGCCTCTCACTTTTCCATCCAAATGATCTATCACAAAGCCAGGGCCAAACTTGGTCTCTAGCTCTGAGTGGATGGAGCTACGCAGGTAGAATAAGTTTGTGGCAAGGAAGGACTGAAGACTGAAGGACAACTGAAGAGCAATTTAATTAGGAACAATGGCAATTTTAGGGAAAGGGGTACAAAGACAGTGAGGCTGGACCCTGGACTGCATTTAAGCTGTGTGATGTGCTCATCTGCAGGTGGTGATGAGCAATGTGTCTCACAGAACATCAAAGGCACTTAACCCCTGGCAATTTCTGTGACCTTTCCTGAAGGAGAGGGACAAGTCGTCTCACTTCCACTGAGTTTCAAAGTCAGCACAACTGTTGTCATCCTGACCCTTCATCTCCCTCCTCTCCTAACATCCAAGATTTGTGTGTGTAATGTGATCTTCAATACAAAGGAAAAGGAAATGATAAAATAAGAGCACAGTGATTCTTCCCTCTTTTTCTATAAGTATCGTTGAATATCATGATTATATAAGCTCCAAAGCAATTGTCATTAAAATGTCAAATACTATACATGCTTACATCTCTTGCATCATTAAGTACTCTTAGGTACATAAATACATGGCTGACACAAACAGATAAATAACTACAATGAGGGCTCATAGACATGGTGTCTGAAATGGATAAGAAAAACACACCACAGCAAACTAAATCACAAGAAAAGTTTAAGAGCCCAGTTTTCCTCCCATTAATTAGTTCAGTGACTGCCTTCAAAGCCATATCATGGGGGAAATGGAGAAAACCAAATTCAGTATATTCCTGATGCTACAAGGTCAACAACTTTCTACTGGGTTGAACTCTTGCTTTGGTTACAGATGAACAACTTCTTCCTAAAGAATCACCTTGGATATGCTTTCCAGCCTGCTCTCCCTCCTCATTACTAATATCAAGGGGAGCTACATGTATGCAGCATCCTCTGAACCACAGCAAAGAGAATTTCTTTGTTTTTTTGGGACTGTTCTTCATCAAAATTCAAAACTAAATGATGAAATTGCAACGGAGATCTGCCCAGCAGCTCCAAATAGGTTTGATTGATGGTTCAGTCTTGGAAACTGGTAGTTCTGCCTTGGAGACCTTGTAGTATCTTTTGTTCTAATGATAATTCAGTTTGTCTATTTCCTCACATGTTGGAAATGGATCAATGGCCAGCTTTGCCTTAGGTCCTAGCAAACAAATTTTTCTTTGCTCCCTTTCTAAGGCAGGCCCAATGTACTGGTGAGTTTGATTTTAAATGAGAGGAAAATTACAATATTTTATACTGGTGGATTTCTTTGCCTTTTCTCCTTTAAATAAGTGTTATCTGATTTCTAAGATGAAAACTTCTAGGGCAGTGTTATCAATTGGCATACTTAATGGGACAGACCAACTACGTGTTTCTAGCAAGGACACTCTGTGTCCTGTACTAAGTGTTTTCCAGTACTGTCAAAATACATCTGTGAAAGAAACCAATGGGTAAAAATACCAATTCATGCTGCAAATTAAATGTCACTACAATGAAAGTACATATGAAAGTAAAAAAATCTGTAAAAAGTATGTTTCTGATGTATCTGTGTTGCAGCTTGTGCCTACTTATGTCTCATCTTGTGTAGTCATTTTTCCTTACTCTGAGTGATACCTTACTCTGAGCGATACCTCTCACCAGCATGCCAGTCTGTAGGGTATTCAAGCTCTCCAGAGGCACAGAAATCCAGAGGATTTCAATGCGGTATTGTCATTTACCTGAATTTCTCTGTTTCCATGTGTGCCAGCTTGTGACTCCTGACATCACTGAAAAACAGCACCAGAAAAAGATGCAGCTGACACACTTCAGTTATGAGAATGTCCTCAATGTCTTCACAGACTAAATAGCATTAGCATTGACATCAGTTACTCATTTGTAAACCAGGTGAGAGAGAAAAAAAACAAGGCCTTCAAATATAATCCTCTGTTTTGAACTGTATAGAAACAAATGTGGGAGAAAGCCTTGCTCAAAGCTGGATACAAATGGTCTGTCTCATGAAGGCAAAGCAAAGTGCACTGCTGTCAGAGGGAACTGGAGACTGCCCAGAGCTGGGAAGGAGCAAGTGATAACCAGGGCCGTGATGAGCAGTGTTGTAATTCCTCTTTTTCACATGTCTGATTGATGAAATTACAACAATAGAAACAAAAGATGGCTTGGATGGGCACTGAGGTAACAGAGACAGGCTGAAACACCTTGATACCAGACTTGCACAGCTGCACATATGCCGCTGCTGATCCATCAGCCCAGCATGCTGCTCACAAAGACTGATCAATCTACACATGCCATTGCTTGATGTTAGCAGCAGTAGATAGTGAGGGAGAGGAGTATATGTAATATACTGAAGGATACGCTGTTGTTTCCCCTTTATTTTTTTTCCTTACTCTTGCATAACAGCCCTAAGATTTACAACAGTGAGAATATAGTGCCACGAGCCAAGTCTCATGCTGGTAATTTAGGTACTTCCAATGGACCTGCAGTATCTGTGTCCTCCCCACTCAGCTAAATGCTGTGGAATTGCAGAGCCTCTGGATCTTTCCAGATCAGGCTTAGCCTCATTTAGAATATGGAGAAAGGCATAAAGAGGGCAAGGGTGAATAAGAACTTGTGCAGGTAGTGACTGTTATGAGTGGGGGCTGCTGCCATTGAAAAGGATGCACAGGCATGGGCTGAGACACGGTGGCTGTTGCAGAGTATGAGACAGCCCTACCTGCCTAATTTCTTGAAAAAGTATTCTTCAAAATAATTTGCAGGGTCTAGACAATAGCTGTCACATGGGGGAGATTCAAGTGTTCAAATCAATAGATGAGTTTGCAGTAACTCTCCTTATATTAATTGCTGCTGGAATCCATGCACTCAGCATTCATTCAGCAATGACAATTCTCAAGTTATTATTACAGTTTTGGCTGACTTCTTCTTTATTCTGGATATAGTATCAGCATCATGAAAAGGAAATTTCTTTAAAGCTAAGCAACCAAAGTAGAAAAAACTTAAAGCTCTGTATTGCAGTTAGTGCTTGCAATTTATTTGGATATAACTCATAGATCTTTGCACAGAACACTCAGTAGTATTTTTAATATTCAGCTATGTTAGAAAAATAGCTTAATTTTTGACATAAAGAGAAAAAAAAACCCCAAAACTAACACTCCATAATGAAACAACTGCCCATTTATATCAACGAGATTTTTGTGCTTACTGCCAGGATAGTCTGTGCCCCTGATAAATCTGCAAGTTTTATTTCATTTTGCACATGTCTTTAATCCATCTGTAAATTGTTCATTGGATAGCACAGGACAATGTTCTCTTGGGAACTGTAAGGTATGTGTGTTCAACGGTGGAGAATAAACACAAGATTTTATTACAAAATGCCACTGCTGCTGCTGGCATGAGTAATTTGTGCACCTGCATTTTTAAAATGTTTCAAAGTTTTTCCCCTCTGTGCATTCAGTGGCAACACACAATATCTTCCAGGCTGCCACAACACAGTATTTGCAGACTGTGTCACGTCAGCCCTTATTTTCATGGCAAATAGCAACTGAATATGACATTGGTTCGCTCCAAACTGGGGATGCGTAAGACAGGGCCTCTCCATGGCCTCACCATGGATGCCTCCAAGGTGAGCAGCAGGTGCACGTGGGGCGCAAATCCAGGTCCTTCACGGGGTTTTGGAAGCACAGAGAGAGGCTCAGAGAAAATGTGGGAGGGATGGAATGCACGAGGACGGTGCTTCCTCTAACTGCTTGTCCCACATTTGAGCAGATCCATTCCTGCAACGTACCTAGAGTCTGCTTGCTGCAAGGAAAGAGCGACTGGGTCTGGATATTGAAATCTACTCTCCAGTGTAACACTGTACCACCAAAGTATTGGGCCAGCCATAGATATCATTAAATGTAGAGTCCCGAATAATTACTACTGAGCTTTAAATATACCGTCACCTTCCAGAAGGCTGTGTACCCATGGGACATGGACTGTCTGATCAAGGTTTGGAGTGGGTAGGGGAATTAGGACATTTTAGTTAGTTTAGGCTTAGTAATTTAATTTTTAATAGTTATTCTGCAGATGGCTAAAGTCAGCTCTGTATATACCATTTTTAAGTAAAAATTTCCCTTGTGTTTCCTGTAATCTCTCTGAAATGTTCCTTGATTCTCTCAGAACTCCTTCATTCAAATATGTAAAGTGTATAATTCCAAGAAATCGTATGTATTTGTACATCTTAAATTATTATCCTAAAGTCCTATATTATCCTAAAGTCCTATATTACACAATTCCCCCATTTACAATGGGTCTTAGGCAAAAAATGATAGAGATCTACTGTTGTACCAGTTTGATCATCAGAGAAAATTTCCAAGGGCAGTAACAAGCAGGTGAGTTTTCAAGGTATTTATTTAACTGGTATTGCAAGGACAATAAAGGAGAAATGACACTGATAAAACTGCAGTATCAGAAAATAGTTAGGATTAACAGGGACTTCTGAAGGTCATCTGGTCCAGCTCCTCTGTTCAAGCAGATCAGCTAGAGCAGGTTGCCTAGGTCCCTGCCTGCATTACTTTTGAATGTTTCCAAGGATGGAAACTCTACAGCCTCTCTGGACAACCTGTTCCAGGACTCAGTCACTCTGACAATGAAGAAGCATTTTCAAATGTCATGTTCCTGGTCAGGTGGAATTTCCTGTGGCTCAGTTTGTACCTGTTGCTTCTTTTCCACTGAGAACAGTCTGTTTAGTTCTCTTCCATCTTCTTATGTGTATGACTATACACATAAGTTAAATCCTCCTTCTCCTCTTCTTGCCTTCATGACATTTTAAATTTACTTAATTTTTGAAAGTTAGAGAGGCAAAAGAACACAATCAGCCTGAAATTTCCAATATTTCAGAGATATATATCCATTTAGAGCATGGATCTGAATGTAAGAGCCTCCAGCTGCATTTCAAATGGCACAGGTATGAACAGCCAGGTATGCCTAGGTCTGCCTTCAATGGGACAGTCATGGAAGGAAATGACTCACCTTTGCCATCAGGGCTAACTGTCTATCTCCCACCTCCATGTATATCTGACCACAAGACATACTGAACACAAAACATATTCAGGTTTGCATCTGCCTGAAGCCCTCACTAAAGTTTGATGCTTCTCTTCTCCCTCAAACCTTATTGCAAATGGTTAGTATCATTAAATATTGAGCCTCATTCTTTCCCTCTTCTGTCATGGAACAGCTGGAATAAACATTATCAATGCATGAGAGTGGAAGGGAGGCAGAGAAATGGGAAAGATACCTGCAATCACTTAGCAGAGCCTCTGGATGAAGCAGCTCTTCCCTTAGAAGCCACTGCCAGGGTCACTTAAATGCCAGTTCCCTTTGAAAAGGCCTAGGCAGAGGATACTACTGGGACATTTTTTCTAGCATGTAAATTGATACCACCTCTTTACTTGAAAACATTTCTAGCCCCAGGAAAATTGCAGCTGCCCTGCTGCTGTTGGGTACTCAGCCCACAACTGTCTGTATGTGTGCAACAGTCTTTCATGGAAACAGTTTGACGTCTGACAAACAAGTAGAAACCTTTCTAGAGCATTTCCAGCCCCTTGCTCAGACCCTGTGTGTGTGTGTGTGTGTGTATCAGGGAGAAAGGAAGAGAATGAAATGCAAACATGGCTGTGTTTAGGACTAGATGAGACACTCAGTCACAGCAGTCATTCTGTGGGACCTTCTACAGGAGCTTTCTAGTTAGGCAGCATTTGCTTGCCCTGCTTGCTACTAAAACCATAAAAAAAAAAAAAAAAAAAAAAGAGAGAGTGACTAAATAGACAGGGCTATGAGAAAAAGAAGTAGGCTGGACTATAGAAGAGGAAAACCCAAGAGTGAGCAACAGAGTCTCTTTTATTTGTTGGAAGAGGGAAGTAAAAGATGGAAAGAGGTTGGAAAGGCAAATAGGGATGGCTGGCATTCCTTGCAGTGTTCATACAGCAGGTCCAGCTAGCAGGGCTTTTTTTCAAAGACATGCCAGGGAGCAAAGGGCATCTGAGACAGGTTAAGGTAGCTAGGCCACAGAACATCCTGTCCACTGCTTTACTCCCACCTGCTCTGGCTTTTGCTAAGAGGTAGTTATGACTGGAATCACCAGGGTACATGAAGTTTTGGACCACAGAAAGAAATGAGAAAAGCAGGAGAATGATGGAAAATGAAAATAACTGGGTGAATAAATCAGCTTGAGGAAGGTAATTATAAACTAAGTCTTGCAAACCGAGAAGCCAACACCCTTTGGCAACACTAATAGCTGAGAAAAATCTTACTTTGGCCAGGAAGTGGGATGTGGCCACTCCTACTACACAATCTCTTGAGGAATGCAAGGGACCCAGCTCAGACAAGATGCTAATAAATCTGTGACAGGGAATAACCTTTGATCCATCCAGAATTTCATTCCATTCCATAGAATCCATCCAGATTCTGTGATTACAGAGGATCCTCTTTCACCTCTCCCTTAAGGGAGGCTCAATTAATCCCATTTAAGGGAGGCTCAATTACCTCCCTTAAATGCCTGTACATCAATACATGAAGCATGGGGAATAAACAGAACTAACTGGAGATCTGCGTGCGGTCCCAGCATCATGATTTCATTGGAATAACAGTCATGGTAGGATAGCTGACACGACTGGAGTGCTGTCATGGAAGTCTATGTGCTTTTTAGGAAGGACAGCCTGGGAAGGTGGGGTGGTGGAGTTGCTCTGTATGTGAGAGAGCAACTGGAATGCATGGAGCTCAACCTGGGTGTGGATGACGTGCGAGTTGAGAGCAGTGTCTGCATGGGAGACACAGTGGTAGACATTTGCTACAGGCCACCTGACCAGGATGAGGAAGTGGATGAGGCCTTCTACAGACAGCTAGAAGTTGCCTTATGGTCACAGGCCCTGATTCTCGTGGAGAATTTCAAGCACCCTCATCTCAGCTGGAAAGACAACACAGCTAGGCACAAACAGTGCTGGAGGTTTGTGCAGTGCATTGATGACAACTTTTTGACACAGTCTGTGGAGGAGTCAACAAGAAGAGGTGGGCTACTGGACTCATACTAACAAATAGAGAGGGACTTGTCGGAGATGTGAAGGTGGAGGGTAGCCTTGGCTGCAGTGATCATGGGTTGATGGAGTTCAGGATTCAACGAGGAAGCAGGGCTATAAGTAGCCTTGCAACCATGTACTTCAGGACAGCCAACTTTGGTCTCCTCAGAGAACTATTTGGAAGAATCCCATGGGCTGGGGCTCTAGAAGGAAGAGGGGCCCAAGAGAGCTGGTTAGTTTTCAAGTTGCACTTCCTCCATGCTTGGGATTTGTGCCCCCCTACGATTAAGAAGTCAGGCAGTGGGGGCAGGAGGCCTGCGTGGATGCAGGATATAGGAATGTTGTCAGGGAATTGGATGCAGGATATAGGAATGTTGTCAGGGAATGCAGGGATGCAACAAGGAAAGCTAAGACATGTTTGGAATAAAATCTGGCAAGGGATGTTAAAAACAATAATAACTTCTTCAAATATATCAATGGCAAAAGGAAGATTAGGGAAAACGTGAGTCCAGTGGTGAAGGGGTGGGTGCTCTGGTTACAAAAAACACAGAAAAAGCAGAGTTACTGAATGCCTTCTTTGCTTCAATGTTTACCAAGGGCAGCTCTCTGGAATCTTAGACCCTAGGGTCTAAGAGAAGAAACCTGGAGAAAGAAAGGCTTGCCCTGGGTAGAGGAAGATTGAGTCAGAGAGCACTTAGGGAAATTTGATTCCCACATATCCATGGATATCAGGCACATATCCCTGATGGGATGTGCCCCAGAGTTCTGCATGAGCTAGCAGATGTTATTGCTAAGCCACTCACCATCATCTTCGAAAAGTCCTGGGGAGCAGGGGAGATGCCTGAGGACTGGAAGAAAGCCAATATCATGCGTGTGCAGGGCAGTTGGACTAGATGATCTCTAAATGTCACTTCCAACCTTAAGGATTCTGTGATTCTGTGATTCAGACAAGACTGTTCTGTATCTCTGAAAGGTATCAGGAAGCCCAAGTCTAGTCTCTGGACATCTGACTTGGAAGTCTGGTTTGTCTGCACTTTGAAGTTCATAAAGATGCATATAACTGAATTTAGTGTGAAATTCCTGAAAATGTAGTCAAAAGACAAAACTAACAAGACATACTTTGTCCAGCCAAGTTTGTGCAAGACCACATTTTTGCCATGCTGCTCATTTAGTACCTCACATCAGTGCCTCTCTCCTGGGTGGACTTTTCTCAGAGTACCAGTGTGGGCAGCCAGGACTGCCAAGACTGTGGCTCTGTATCGATACTCCCAGAGAATCATTTCTCACCAGTTCACAAAGAAGAAGAGTGTTAAGTAATTTCAAATAAATATATTTGAAGACAGTATAATCTGCCCTTATATATTTCGCAGGCGGGAAAGTAGGCTAAATTCATCAGATTAATTATTAATTGCAAATTCTCTCGGCTCTATCATTGAGGTCAACAGCAAGTGTTCTGCTGAATACAATAGGATGAGGTCTCTAAAAGTGGATAATTCTCCTTTATTCTGAAAATATGAATAGCTCTTTTAGTTTCTGAAGGACAAGTAAAAGCAACCAAACAAGCAGAGATATAGCAAAAATGCTATTTCACAGAAATTGACTTCATTTTTAGTCCACAAGGGACTATGTGTCCCATATTCTACTGTGAGCTTTATGTTCAAATGAACCCAAAATCTCAAGGCTCAGCTGAGTTAAAACATATACATATATATGCATATATATATTTTACGCATTTATCTTGTGGTTTTACATCAGAACACTCCAAAATGATGAACGTTCAAGAATCTGATACAAAATCATAACTCAGCTGGCAGTCTTTCAAAGGCTTGTGACCGGTTTCATAAACAAGGTCTGAACTTTCCAGATTTACAGTGAAACCCCAAAGTTAGTAGGTTTGGAAGGAGGCAGCAGATTGGTTGCGTCGCAAACACTTTACACAGCTGTTTAAATGAAAACACCAAAAACTTGAGGTCTGAATTTCAAGAATCACCACGTTCTTTGTACTCCACAGAGGTCTTTCAGTCAGTACTGTACACCTGTATTTTTTAGACCCATCAATTATGTGCCTGAGCAACGTAATTATAAGCTAAACCATACCCTTTGAATAAATACATCAGCCTAAATTCTTGTTTATTTTAATTGCTTCTAGTTAGCCAGCCCAATCCTGCTTTTGGAAGACATGAAAAGACTTTTCTAAAGAGTTTCCTCATTTTCCACTCTCTCCATGTAAAATCAGAGTGAATATTTTTACTGGGGGAGGGAGGAAAAAAAAATAAACAGGGAAGCAAATGTAATTGGCAGTGGCATTACGAACATGGCTTCTCTGCTTCTTCCTTCTGTTAAAGCCCTCTGGGGATTTAAAGGCCAAAAATGATGTAGGTCTTCTTCTTGAACCACTGTGAACTTTATCTGCTTGGGTTTAGTATCACTAAATGTGTATTAATGTCAAAGATTGTTTGCGTGGATTATTTATAAAGCATTCACTTCGAATTAGTGCTGCTTAAAATGTGTGAGTTCATAACTTGCCAGCAGCAGATGCAGTCTGCAGCAAACCAAACAGCAAGCAGCTCCATAGAAGTATGTACAACAGCTGGATGCAGATCAATAACAGAAACATTAACCATGGCATTGTTTTAGAAGCAATTCGTTACTTTGGAGATGTATTTTATTCCGCATTAGTGGTATCTTAAGTAAAACGATAGAAGACATGTAAGGATGCATCTCAAAGTGATGCACTGGGATTTGCATGCACTAGACTGCCTATTAATGTTACTCCCCTTGTACAGAAATGCTACACTTCTCCTTCCCAACACTCACCCCATAGCAGGAGTGGGCTGCCCTGTGAGTCTGCTTTGGCTTTCAGGCCAAAGTGAGAACCCAACTGGCCTCTAGCACCAGCCAGCTGCTTTGCTGCGCTGTACCCGCAGATTTTAGCACAGGTCTCATGAAGGTTTACTGTGTGTGCAAAGGGAACCTGTGGTGTGCCAGAGATGTCTGTATTGGAAGAAAAAAGAGTGAGCTGAACACTGCATATCATACAGTCTCACAACCATGTCTGTGGCAGGGCTCCTGAAGTGATGTTCATTAATGACCTTGTGGACAGAAAGCTCTTCAATTAAGCATATGAAAAGGTGATTTTCAACCATCTTTACATCACCTGACTATCGAATTGAATAGCAGATCTGGACTAGAAAGTTGTTCATTTGACTATTTGTAAGTAAGTCAATTGAAGTCCGCTCCTTAGATTAGAGAATAGAGAGAGACACAGGTCAGGCTTTTCAATGGACATTAAATATACCTTGATGCTACTTATGATGTGAATATATATAGACTGGGAATGTATACAAGTCTAAATATGCATTTATTTTCCCTAGGTTGGACCTGATCCTCATGTGATGAAGCCACCAATTCATGTTAGTGGCATTTTAAAGTGCATTGCCTATGCCACTGGGAAAGGTACCAAGATCAAGGCAAGAGAATTATATCCTGCTAGTCTATATACCGTGACACTTTCCAAAGCCAGAAAATGACCTAGACTTTCTTCTGGCTCAGACATACCGATTTTGGGGTCCAAATCCCTGAAATGCTAACTCAGCTTTCCATGGAGTATGTGGAATGGATCTTAGTACTGAGGCCTATGATGCTGGAAGATCTGCACTGTCTCTGACATCTGCTTAAAGGAATATATTTCCAGTCATTAGCAAGCAAGTCTAGAGGAAACAGTTATATCTAGCAATGTATTGATCTTTCTTGTCGTAGCTGTGCAATACAGCTTATAGCTTCTACATCTTCTATAGCTGTAAGAACACTTCAGGATGCACTCCCACTTTCAAGGACCAATTCAGCAATGCTGAGCAACTAAATTGTTTTCAGAAGCACTTGTTGTTGACCAACCAAATCTTATTCTTTTCCAGTGTTTCTTAATCCTTTTCTTCCTCCAATTTTGCTGTAACCATGCAGCATTCTAACTCTTTTCTCTGGCCTTTCACCACGGTATCTGGAGTTCTTCTCCTTTCTCTTTCAGCTACTTTTCATTTTCCCCCTTTTTATACACTCCTTTATTTTTTTTCCCAAGTTGAAGTCCTCTTTTTCTCCTTCATTAGCCTCTAATTTTGCTCTTGAGAGTTGTGTGGGTTTTTCACTGAGATTACAAACAAGGCAGGATCACTTTCCTGTAGTGTTCTAAGGGGCTGAGTAGGTGTTTGTTCCAATGTTCACTTTCTCTGTTGGGATCTTGAAGGTTATCTGGCATGACCAGCTCCTCCTTTTGTTCCTTGGTTGTTGACAGTCTTTCATAGACTTTCTTCCTCAGCATATGCATTCTCAGTTACCTTGAGCTGAATTTATTTAGGGCCTTAGACTATCCTAATGGCCCAAACCAACACAATTCTGAATACTTCCTAGGAAAGGCAGAGTGCTGCACGTGATTTCAGAGGGAGTTGTGAATCCTTAGAATCTCTAAAGAGCTAATCAGGTCCTTGCAGGATGGCACTTCCTGCAGCAGGAACTGTTACATTAAGCAATTAATAAAGATGATTGCAGCTCAGAGCTAAATATGGTATATCACAGTGTTGTACTTCACTTATATTGCCCTTATAGCACATGAGTTAGAGAGATGTTGCCACGTATTTTTGAGGAGTAACTTTTTTGCTAATTAATGGTACCAATATGCACATGATGAGGTTGGTATAATTAGCACAGTGGATAAAACCAATATAAAGTAACAGAAGGAACAGGAATCTCTCTTAGTGACACCAACACATTGGATACATAAAGCCACATGAAACTATTACAGTGATAAACAAGGAGGTTTAGCCATATTCCCTAAATCTTGGACAAGATCGCTCAAGATTGACAAATGTTTTGGTGACTCTGGGAGGAGTTTTCTGTACTTGGACAGATATATGGACACCAAATTAAACCTGGGATTGCAAAATGAGTTGGACTGCGGTTTGTATTGGTTTCAGGACATATTTCAGAACAGACCTCAGATATTGCCAAATGTAAAAGAAAAAAAAACTGAAGAAATAATAATATGTGGAACCACTGCTAAGTGGATCCAAGATGTTTTGTACAGGTCTACTGAGTCTCAAAACAAAAGTCAACATATAAGCTATCAACTGACAAGGGGATATGCTCTGTAGGAAACAATAGTTGGGATTTCTGGGCAAGATCCATAGTGGACAAAATTGATGCAACTCCTTTGCAGTCACTGGGGATATGAGCCAGTTTATATGAGATAAATCTCTATAGCCTAATGTTCTTTAAACTTTCTTTTTTCCAATATCCAAAATAACCAATGCTTTAGTAAGAAGCAAATCTGAGTTATGTGTGGTCAAAGCATTGGCCAAGATACAGTTGAAGTGCAGTGGCAGAGCTTTTGCTCTTGCTCTCCTGTAGGTATCTGCACATAATTAGGTTTCCAGACCAGCTGGCTCTGGCACTTTCTGGGCCTGGACTCTTTGGGGCTGATGCTACCAGTTTTCAATCACAGATGCAGACTGTGCTTGCAGCACTACTACTCTTCCATACAACAGCTTTGTGGGCAAGCACTTACGCAGTGAAAAAGAGCTGTGAAAAGAGAATGCTTGTGCTTTGCTGTGTTGGATATTGGATCTCTTGCCTCTGAAGGGCAGAGTATTTCCCATCGGATTGTTGTATTCCTTTCAGTTCTTAGCATCTTAGTGGGTGCAGACTCCTCGCAGAATATATACAGTCTCTTGCTGAACTGAGCCTTCAGACAATTGTGTTTCAACTGTTTTTATTACTCATGTGCTAGACAAGCTGCTTATATTTCAGGCTGGTTTTTTTTTTTTAAATACATATTTTTAAAACTTAGTAGGAAGATTTGTGTAGTCATTCTTGTAAAGCTTTCCTCCTCAAAGGAGTCAGTCTAGAAGACTTTAACATCTTTTCTTTGGTCCCAGCATCCCACTGTCTCTTTTCTGCTCAATGCTTACATTTTGTAGCACCCAGACAGGCCTACATACCTACATGCTACCCAACAGGGGTCTTCTTTTACAATACTCCTTGCAAAAATCAATCTTAACCTCTTATTTGAAGCCAGGCTCTATGTTCTTAGCGCGAGCAACATCTAGCATGTTTTTATCCAGCTTCGGCACAATGGTGTTGTAATTCCTATTGATGCTTCAGGCATTACCACAGAAACAAGGAGGCTGGAAACTCCATTCCTATCTCATCTCACAGTGCCTAAATTGTTCAATTTGTCTATACAAGAGATCAAGCCCTTTACATCTATAAAATCTGGGCACAATGCACCCAGTGAGATATAAATTGTTAACCTGGAGTTCTCACTGCAACCCTGAATTTTGTTGAATCTTCAGTTATAGGTTAAACACTTCAGGTTAATCACTTCTTAAACATTTGTGGAATGAAACTACGATGATTTTGTACAGAGATCATCTGCAGCGTGTAACAATACCCAGAACTGTGAGAGGATTTAACAAAGGTCTCTACCTGCTACAACACCTTAGCACGAGGGTGTGATATAAAGGTAATGTGGCAGGTTTAATGCAGAATTTCCTTGCTTTCTTAGGTTTAAACCTCAATTTTAATGGTATAACTTGCATTGACATTGTTTCAGTTTGTTTTGACATCATAATTGAGTCTAATCTCCACAGACTTGCGCTGCAGTCTTATTTCCTATTGTAGACTCGCAACACAATTTTACCGTAAGAGCACTGTACCGAGGTCTTCTCCAAGCCATGTCTTGAAATCATTTTGTGTGTCTAATATTGCTTCCTAATGGCTTTGCAACAGAGTCTCCGAAGATCTTCCCTACGACAATTTGCCCATCTTAAGCTCAAATTGTAATGACCTCACAACGCCATAAAGCAATTACCATTACAAATTCTAAATGGTCTTATGGAGGAGCTGTGCTGCCTCATTAGGTGACACATTTTGCTGTGTCCAACCTCTTATTTAAATAAAGCACATCTTCTGCCTATTCACTGCTCTCTTAAATTCCTAAGCTGGCCTAGGGTATGCCTTTTATTTCAGTTAATTTTCTTTTCACTGCAAATGGACTGATGAGGATCTTCTCTAAGTATTACATTTTTGTTAGAGATGGGCTGTCTTAGAGGCATCCAAATATGGATGGAACCACTGTTGGAATTTTGTTAATTTTTTGACTATAAGCCAAATCATAGTTTGGAATATCCTAGGCAAACCAGGGAAATCTGCTCTGCTCTATTGTCATCTTATAATGCTCTACTTCCTTGTTCCTTTTTGCCTGAAAGGTCTTGTTAGTTGGGGCATTGCTGTCCATTATATGGATTCTTCTGGGAAGAGATGATGAGTGTAATTACTGTCCCTTCTTTAGACACTTAAGTCATAGGAGCTGGAAGGAAGCAAATAGGCTGACCTAATAGGCATAGGAAGTAAATTAGGCTGACCTCATCCGTTTTTTTTGCCCTGACTTTTATGACAGAGCAGAACACCTTGAGTAGTTTCCTAGGAAAAGCATGGGGGAACTTGGGGAGCTATGCAGGAACTTGGGGTGAGCAGTTTTCCAGACTGATGTGGAAATCATTTAACTTTTTAGGACAGGGAGGTTGGTCTAGCTTTCAGAAGTGTGAAACCATTCCTTTCTTACTCCTCTATTCTGTTCTTTTTTTCTTTTTTTTTGTTGTGTTTGTTGTTTCTAACTTGCTAATGTTGTGCCTTGCATGATGACTTCGTGGCATGTGGCATGTCCGAATATATCTGGTACACGGGAGGGATGAAGGCCCACTGCTGCCACTTGCAGCCAACTTTCAAGAAGCAGGCTAGACATAACTTCTTCAGTTCAGAGACGTACTCCTGAGAACATGTTCATTATTTTAATTGAAGTCTTCATTGTTGGCTGACTGCCAAGTGGCCTACCAGATGTCTCTCTCTTTACTGTGGTTGAAGCAGATTATGATGTTCCAGTTCATTTTTCCTTCACTGACAGCCTGGTTCCAAAAATGTGCCAGACTTTAAGGGCAATATTTTCAAAAGCCAGGTCAACTCACAACAGTACACCAATGACAGTGCATGCAGATACTACAAAACCGTATGATAGGTAATTAACTCAATGTTATTTATGCTAGTCAAGTAACTTAGATTTTTTAAAAGAGTCTTTAACACCAAGGGGGGTATATTCTTCAGTTCCTGAAGCCTGGTGGAAGCATCAGAATTTGAGTTTTTTCTCAGAAAATATGAAATTTTGTTTAACATATGTTTAACTTTGTTAAAATGGAGAACACAAACCCAGCACCTTGGAAAAAGAAAGAAACAAAAAGAATCTAATGGATTTATTTTGGGTATCTTTTTTTCTTTTTTTCAAAGCCATCAATCGCAACACAGGCATGGATATACTTCTCATATAAGTCTTTTTGCTCACAGATCTCAATCTCTGCTTGTGAAAAATCTCTCTTGCATCTTTTGCTCTCTCTCTCCTTTTTCTTCAAAACTGAAAAGATTTCATAATATGAAAGCTGTTCCTTGTTAGGACAAAATCTTCAAGACACTTGCAGTAACTGGCTTCAAGGGGTGTCCCAAAAGTCTAGCACTCAGCAAAAAATTTGGAGGTTTCTAGTACTCAATATGGAATGCTTTTTAGAGAATATGCTTTCTCACTAGCAAACTGGCATATGGAACCATATGCCAAATCTTGTCTTTTCAGTCATGAAATGCTCTGTTCTTGTTCCTTATTTTTCATCAGCTCAGGTAGTTTTGGCTACCTTCCACCCAACTCTTCATCCATTGAAAATTCTGCCGATGTTGGTTCATGAAAGAGCACACATTTCATACAGACACTATGCATCCCAGAAAACATTCTGCATGCCAAAACAGGTAGCTAAAGCACAGCAGGAAGCCTTTTTTTCCACAGTATTTTTCTATTGCTATTGGCTGCTGCTATCATCTTATCATCTGTATCTAAATTTGAATTCTTTTCAATGTGTATGTGTGCTATGCATCCTTGCTCTCTCTTTCAGGTGGAGAGATTTCATGCAATTTTAATTTTATGAAATGCAATTCTATAGAAATTAGAAAGCTGAAATGACATTGGGTGGTAATTTTAACTTGAAACCTTTAATAAGCCATATAGCCTTTGAGACTGGTTGTGTGTGTATGCTGTTCCTTCTCCTAGTTGAGATCTACTGATAAAATCTATCTACTGGGGCAAAATATGATTATTATATTACCATTATGTTAGTCTTGCATTGTCCTAACACAGTATTACTTACCTAAACTTTAAAAATACAAAGCTAATATCCTCCAGACAACCCTCTGATATGAAGCAGAGGGTCTGTTGTGTTAAGCAAGGGGCTTGACTAGAAGGAAGGAGTGCTTTGTTAATAAACTGTATTGTCTGAACAGTTTTACTAGTGTGAAGACCCTTGTACTGATGATTTATTCGGAAGTTCTGGGTATATTAACTTTTGCTAAGAGCTGAGACTAAAAACTTTATGGGGAATGCTACATACACTCCAAAGACCGACAAGAGAATTTAAGTTAGATGTGATTAGTATGAAGAAAGTTACATTTATTATACTCTTATGTATAATTGATCATATGAAAGGCCTTTTGTAACTATAAAAGAGACAGCACATTAAATTGTTTTACCCTGAGGATTATACAAATTTGTAGAAATCAGATTGGAATACCAGCCTATTGGTTTCATTGCTATGGTAAATCATTAAGATGTTCTATGTTAATCATAAATCTTTGTATCTATTTATTATTAATCAAATAGCTCCTCCCAACTGCTGCTTTGCTTCATCCATCTGAGCCAATCAACCCAAAACCTGGTAGCAATAGCTCTGATAAAGGGCGGCTGCATGCACATTATGCATGGCACATAGCATGGATTATATAGTCCTGGACATGGAGTATGAGTGCTGATGGGGTGTTAGTTCTTCACTACAGGGAGGCTGGTTTCTGGATTTGAGAGAAGGCATGCCCCATTAGTAAAATGATTCATGGTGAAAGGGAATTTAGCTGAGAATAATTTAGTGGCTGCTACGGCATAGTGAAAACAAAGTTTAGGACAGGGAGGTTATGAACCTGTATTTATTTGATAAAGATTTGAATCCTGACCTATAGAATCCTTTAGTACTGTAACTCATTTCAATTTGAAAATAAAAATAAAAATAAATAAATAAAATAAAACCCTCTCAACTCACAAATAAGAAAATGAAAAAGAGAATACAAACACTACCTAATTTAATGGTCTCATATTATTTGGGAATTATCCAAAAGCCTAAGAAAGGCTAGCTACTTTCACAAGCATTTCTGAGCTGGTATGTCTACATGGTCTAATCGTTAGTTGCCAAATAGGAGTCAATCCCTATTCAGTAACATACCATATTGATTACTACTTATTTCCTTCTACTATAACCTGTGAGTGTAATGGTATCTGGCATATCATTTTTCCCTAAACTGCTGAAGTTGACACACTGTGTAGATTTGGCCCACATTTCTTCAATTAGGAGTGGTATTATAAATAATGTACTACTTCAAGCCCTGGATACTTCTTATTCATGCTGAATAAAATCAGGTAAGTGTGGAAATGCATTTTAACAGAGGACAAAAATATTATTGAAAGAGCTATGGAGATTTATAGTAGTACTGCACAGAGATGGGAAACAAGAACAGTGAAAAAAAAAAAAAACAGTCCATTCAAAACTGAGCAATGAACTCTGTTTCTGTGACATTTTTCCTCAATGTACCTTAAAGTACATTAAAGTACCCTACTGTCTAAAAGCAAAACATACCTACTTTAGTTTAAGTGGGCCAGTTCTCAAATGTAAACAGACATCTTTCAGTGATTTTTCCACATTCATCCTTTTTTTTTTTTTAACCTACCTTTACTGTGAAAATAACAGTATGTTGCTGGAAACTTATGCAGAACATACATTGTACACTGAGAAAGTCAAAGTAAAACGGATCTTTTTTCAAAAATTTCACAGACTGTTGAGATTAGTGATGGAGTTTCTCACAAGTAGGAGGTTGGGTAGCAGGATGTGTCTGCAGGTGATGGATCTCATGAGACTTGGCTTGTCTTCTGGCATGGTGGGTAAGTTCTTAGGGAGCTTCCCTAGCCCATACAAATGCTGTATTTGCCTTACACATTTCAGCTTAGGGTTTCATACTTACCTGGAAAAAGAAAGTACCAATTTGGCCAACAGTGATAGAAATTCCTATGCTAGGAAAGCCAGCTTTTCTTCTATCAGGTTCCCTTTAGCTTCTCCATTTTGCTGAATTTTTCACTTCTTAAAATACAGTTTTCCATAAGCAAAATGCCAAAGCAGAAGCTCTGAAGGACAATGGATTTTGAAATACATACACTCATACATAGGCATAGGAGCATGGGCTCAAACCATAAAGGATGTGAGAAAATATCGTTTTTTCTTTTCCTTTACAAAACCCCGAGTGTGCTTGAGGTGTAAAACTTGAAAGGATACCTTTGTGAGTAGCTAACACTGTGTTTTAAGCTTCAAAAAAGGGAAAGATACGTACCCTGTCAGATGTAATGTTATGTACAGGGCTATGTACAGGGCTAAGGGAAGAGTGCAAAGATTGCTTTTCTAGTCCCTGTCCTGACCTATCTGTATTATTTATTTATCCTGAAATGAATCACTGCACAAGGTTGCAAATCCCCCATTTCTTAGCTCCCTCTCAGGCTGAGCTTCCAGACGAGCCTTCTTATGCTAGCTGACACTGCTGTAGCAGGCAGGAATACACGAAGGGAACATGCACTCCTGGACTAATGGATGCTGAGCCCACTGGAGACGATTTATTCCCGTCTTTGCAGGCGCAGAGAAACCTCTCCCGGCAGAATGGGTGTGCTCCTGCTAGGAAAGGAAGGGTCAAATGCTGAGAAAGACGCTCTGTGCTGCAGAAGATGTCTAATAATGTAGATGCTCTCATCCTTTCCTCTCAGCAAAAATCATGATAAATAAGTTGCCCTCTCCCACTAGTCTGTACTGAAAATACCTAGCAACACCCATGGCTTGTCCTACCATTTAGCTTAAGCTCTAATTCAGTGCTCACATAGCCAAACCTTTGCTCCAGAGCCCTTCCTGTCTCAATTATTAGGCAGTCTGAAGTTGGTTTAGCATTCTTGTCAAATAATTCACACCATTTCCTGATTTTGTATTATCTGTGACTTTATTTTACTTTTTCTTTTTTTTTTTTCAGACAACTGTGTGTTACTGTTATCCCAGTAACAATGGTTTCCCAATGGTTTGAGAGATGAGATGGAGGGGGTTTTTTTCCTAAAAATTTTTTAAATTTTTTCTTTGTCCTGTGCCAAGATTCCCCCAAAATGAACACTTTCATCACCTATACCTCTTGTCTTTGCAGCAACTTTGGTGTTGCCTTTTCACTGTACCTGCCATCATTTTTCAAAGAGAAAACAATGTGCTGCAATCTATTTTTAATACTGGTGCCAGAAGAATAAAGAATGAGATATAAAGAGTGATATGTCTAAATTGTAGTCTGCCTTGCATGTTGGTTTAGTTATCTAAATATACAATCAGCAGAGATGTGCTCTGTGAAAGATAAATCTTTACATGTATCAACATGTAAATAATTGGTTGTGAGTAAATGGATTAAAAAAAGATCTTAAAAGAAGTCATCTGCTTGTAAGTGAGGCACATCACTCTAACATAGAAAATACTGATAGAAAAAAAGATAATCAGTCTTGTCTTATTTACGCTGCTAGAAGTTCAGAGAAATTCAGAATAACTCAGGTGTACCTCCAGAGGAGCTGAGATCAGAGCTGGGTGCTCAGAAGCCAAGCAGTTTAATACTGACCAGGTAGAATACGTGATCTTCTTGAGTCCTTAAAACCCAAAGACTAAATTGTTCTGATCCGTCAGGAAAGGATTCAGGCCAAGAATTGCATGAGAAATATTCAGCCTCTATTGGAGCTTGAAAAAGAATACAGTTATCACCAGTGCTGTCAGCAAGCATCTCTGAAACCTGCCTGGCTAAAAACAACTGTGTTTGGAACTGCTTCTGGTTGCTGCATTCTGCATTTTCCTTCAGAGATAGGAAGCATGTGGCTGGGCTGCAAATTAGCCAACGCTGGGATTTAGGCATACTCCTGACGAAGAGAAAGGATGGCATGATGCCTCCCGAGGCCTGGAATGCAGGGCAACAAGTTTGCTCCAAAATAAACGTCATGTACAATATATGTATAAGGTGAGCTGGGCTTAGTTGTGTTGTCAGGGTGCTGCCTGGCGAAGACGTTGAAACATTTAGAACCCTAAAGCTAAATGGTGTTGTTTCAAAGTCCCCGGGTGGCCTCGCTCTGACATGGTGATAGGTAACCAGAAATAACCTCTTGATTATGAGCTGGAGCTACAGCGTCTCAACTGAATGAACAGCAGAACATACAAGCATTGATTGCATCAGGGACAGCAATGTGCTGAGACTGAAAAATTCAGCACTGGAAGTAGTCCCAGAATTCTAGGGCCCAAGTGGCTTCGGGAGTTTGCGGGGATTTGTTTGGGCCCATCATAAACGGGCTATATCTGCTGAATTCAGAGCCAACTCGAGCTGCAGATCCCAGAAAATGCTGCTCTTTCAGGATATTTGCTTTTATGAGTTTTCACTCATTTCTATTGAAAGATAACAAGTCCGAGCCCATCCTGACTCTGAATAGGTTTCTCCACCCAAGGAGAAGCACGTTTATAGAGTCTCTCTCAAATGCCAGAGTGCTTTACAAACTGGTAAGAAAACTAAGAATGCCTGAAATACCCCATCTTCTGAAAGCATGGTAGCAACTGATCATGTAGCAGCACTCGGGGTAGCAGCACAAGAGCATCCCAGCCCCATCACTGCACCAGAGAGCTGGGAGTTGACAGAGCAAGAGGCCTCGAGCCTGCTTTATTCTCATGTGGAGCAATGGCTTCAGATGTCTACAGCTGGCCAAATAACCCCGGATGCCGGCAGATAATGTTTCCCAATGCCATCTAAAAGATTTTTTCACCTTCCTGAATGGCTGGAATGCTTATAATTAATCATTTTCAGATGGAAATGTACTTTATTTCAGAGTAGGAAGCGGCAAAGAAGCTCAGGAGATGTGATCACTTGCCAAACTCTGAGGTACAGAAGTTGTTAAATTAAGCCATGTGATGGGTCCAAAATGGGCTAATTTATGCTACTTTGAACATCATTCTAGCCCTTTTAACATGTTTCCCCCAATTAAGCTGTTCAGGCCACAGATCTAAATAGCTGTCTGCACAGGCTGCCAATTGGTTAATTCCCTAATGATGGATTGAAGCTGCAGCTTTTGTTTCTTAATCTCTCTTTTCTCCATTAATGGCAAATCATTCATAAAACAAATTTTACAAATATAAGTAAACACACAGGGGTCCAGGGGACAGATTGCATATAGATTTATTGCAGAATTAATTTTTGATTGCCATTAACGATTTATGATGAGTTTTGTTTTCTCTTTTCTCACAGAGCCACAAGAGTGTGATATGAAATTTCCTGAACTTCCCAAGCAGGAAGGTAGATAAGGGCTATGCAAGTGACAGGAATGACAGAGAGAATAAGCGTGTATTTTTTCCTCTTTGGGAAGACTCCATCACCAAGGATAATCATACATTCCTGAGAGGATGTAGGAAGGCTCTTAATCCCTTTTGGATGAGCACAATTTGAAGAAAACCTTCTGCTCCTATAGACCAGGCAAGTGGAGTATGACTCCTTGGTAGGACTCATAAAGAAGATTGTGGGAGAAGAGTCAGTGAGCAGGCAAAGAGAAAGACTGAAGCCAAAGCAGAGAGGAAGGATTTTCTGTGAGTCCTTTTTTAGCAGAGACAAGGCTAACTTTGGAAAGTGCTCTCACACAGCGCAAGAAGAATCACCTTGTTGAAGCGCATCACTCAGCTTGTCATCTCCGCATCCTGAGCAGCACAGCAAAAGAGAAACAAAATAATGGATGTGCGATTTTTAATTAATTCAAGAATTAGAAGAGTTGAGAAATGGACCCCTTCAAAAGCGTGACCCAGATAAGATTCACTTTATGCCATAAATCACTCAATATTGTTTAGAGTTTGCCTTCTCCACACTTGACCTTTATCATCATTCTCTTGCTTGAGTCTGGGTGTCATTACGTAAGTACTGGGTGCATTGGTGGAAGCAGAGCAGACACATTTGATCGCATTTCCCGACTGCTTGCATTTTTATGGAATAGAAAATAAACAATGAAATCTGAACTAAGTTTGCTCTCTAATATCTCTCTGTGCACCATGTGAGGTAGACAGCTCTTCAGAGGGAAGAAAGTTTAGCTTGTGACATTCCTAATTAAACCCTTCAACTTGGAGATAATTAACCAGTGTTAGAAGCTTCCCAGCCTTGGACAGCAAAGGATACATCTTCCAAAAGTAGGTGCCCACTTGAAAATGCAATTCTTTTCCCTAATTGTGCTTGCCTTGGTAGTGTTAGCAGGGGCTGACACAGTGGTTGTATTTGCAAACAGATAAGTCTGTAAATTGCATCTGTACATCTGGGCGTAGGCCACAGCTGGGGGAAATCAAGGAGACTTTTCTGGCATGATTTGACGTAGCTGACAGATAGAACCTGGATGGTCTTTTCTTCTGCACATGTAAAGGCTAAAGGACCAGGCTTTGCTACTGCACTCTGAATCCAAACTAACCTTCTTCACGGAAATTTGCTCTCAGATACACTGCAATATACGTCAGGTTACTGCAGAGTGGGGAGACAGCGGGTTGTGCCATATTATATGTACACCCCCAATCCTGAGGCTGGCTGGAGGCAGGTTTAACCCCTGGTGCAATTCAGAAGCGCCTCAGGGCTGCTCTGGGTTGTGCTGGTTTTTGACAGTCCCCTGGGGCTGGCCTTTCTTGGCATACCTCTGAAACACTACCTTGGAGAAGAAGCTGGAGGAAAGGGTGAGGGGGGGAGTTACATGGACCTGCCTACTCCTGCATGCACCATCATCTGTCTGAGAGGCTCTCCAGCCACAACAGCTACCTGAGAACCTACCCAGGGCCAGAGTGGTGAGAAAGTGTTGTGCCTTATAAGGAGTTGTCCCAATGTCTTTTCTTTTAAGGTGGCGTTTTATTACCTTTAAAACAATTTGTTTAATTCTTGTTTTTAATATTTTACTTATATTTTGGGAATGAGCTTGTCTTATAAATCCCCATGCAGCTGTTGCTGAGGGAGTTCGTGATCATCACCACCTTTTGCCTGAAGAGGCAGAGCCCATGGCTACTTAAAAAAAAAGTCCCTCCAACAGAAACCCTCCTAAGTCACCTGACATCACTTCACTGTCTGGTTGCAGAATCCATAAGCCAGGGTGCAGCCGATGACACTTTCACGATCAGTAATATTGTTATCACTTATCATTAATAACACACTTAAAAATAATACACCCAAGTAACTCTGAATACTTACGGAGCACAATGTGAGACTTTATAAACAAGCACTAGTTATTTATTCCTGTATCAATCTGCTCTCCTCTTGACTTAATACTCTGTTGACATCAGCAAAGGGAAAAGATACATTAGAGAGTCCTCTCATTTTTTTGTTCATTAATTTTGATTTGATATTTGAATATCTGGAATGCAAATATTTCTGTCTTGATCTCCCTAAAAGTGACTATTCGGTAGCTAGAAATGAATTTTCGGCAGCTGTCACTTGTGCATCCATCCCCCAGCATTAAATCTCGACTGTGCCTCTGAACTTCAGTAACTCCAATTGGCATCCATGCCCACAGAAAGAAAGTGGAAGTTATTCAGAGTAGGCATTCGGTGTGCTTTTGTATTTGTAGAGCAATGAGTGTGCAGTGGGATCCTCGTAGCATCTCTGGATGCTACTATGATAGGAATGTTAAATGCTATTCTTCACAGTGTTAGCTACTGGGAAAGGTTTCGGGTAATTAGAAACACAGGGAATGAAGGATATCTGCCTGAGCATAGAATGAAGTATTTTAAGTAAACTCCTCAATTCTTACTTGTCTTTTCATCATATATTATGTTGTTAGTCTCTGTAAGAGGTGATTTTCAGGTTAAATCCCATTTTCCTTCTCCATAGACTAAATTCATCTTTGATATAAGCGGGCACAAGTCCATTAACTTCAATAGAGTTACGTTCACTCACTCCAACACTGAATCTGTCCCAGTGGGTTTATGCTGTAAATCTATCCCAGAAGCAATGGTTATAGAGGTATTGGTTCTGCTCTGAAATTCATTCTGTCTTTTCAAATAAGCCCTTTAGAGGAGCTTGGGAAAGCTTTTACTCACTGCACTAACCCATAATCTCACTCCAGAACCACCTCCTTAATTCTCTTTTTGACACTTTACTTATCTCTTGCCTTATCATTTGCAGTCTAACTCCTACTATCCGAGTACGTTTGGTAATCAACACTCCCTGTACTGGTGCCCGTAGCTGTGGCACCTTGGTTTGAGATGGCCTTGTCAAATCTTATGAGCTGAGTATGGTTGGGTCTGATTGCTATTTGAACAGAAGTCCTTGAAGGAAGCCCCTCAAGATATACAAGCAGGTGGCATCCTTTCTTCTTAGGCCCGTTCCCTAAGCCATCCTAACCAATGTTCTAAGACACTGTCCCACAGCACTGCACTGCTGGAGGTGATAAGCACATTCAAGGTGAATCTTACCCAAACCGTAGAAAATTCTTGCCTATTATTGCAGCTGATTTCATCACAGAACACAAACTTTTGTTTTTGTTTTTACCACTCCTTTTCCTCTCTTCCATTTAATATTACTACTTCTGCATCGAAAAAACAATATGGAAGCCCTCTGATGTCCAATTTAAACACATATAAATTTGTCTGTGTACTCTCTACCCAGGTGGACAGATAAAAATGTTTTCTTTCTATTTCAGTATTCTCGTGTTCCATTTTTAAATAAAGTTTTTCATTATTTTATTTTATTTTTTTTCAGTGGTAAATCCTGGTGTTCAATGCATGGTCCCGCGAGTACTTGGACAGGAGCAGACCTTCTGCAGCCTTGGGCAATGCTGCAAGCCAATGATGGGGCTGCACCTTCTCCCTCCGTGGGGAGATCCTCTATCTTCTGAGGGAGCCAGTGTGTTACTTTGGCAAGTGAATCTGTGCAATGTTGTGTTGTTCCTCTCTCATGCAGATTACTACAGTACTCCAGCAGTCCTTGCACACTGTGTTTTCCAGCCCAAAGCCACCTTTCCTCAAACAGGGAACTAACCCGTATCAGGATTTCTATTTCAGGTCTTCCTGAAGCTTACATGGGGATGAGATTTGATCCTTTTCTCAGGGCAAAGCTTTCAACATCTTGCTTCGTTGACATTTCAAAACTTATCTCCCTCCAAATTACTTACTGCTGTAGAGGAGTGTCTCCAAATATCTTTTCCTGTCTGACATCACCAACTCCCAGGTTATTGCTGGAGGAAAACTTGAGCATGATGAAATAACTAGACAGCTTTATGAAGGTCTCTGCACTGCAAAGATGGAAGAATCTGTCCAGTGGTTCAAATGTTACGCTGAGGTTTTCAAGAGCACCAGGTCTGTGACGTTGGTAACTGTGCTCCTTCAAGGGGTTTGGCTGGAGGAGGTTGACCCACTATAGGTCCATGTGGGCTGGAGTTCATGACACCCAAACATCTCTTTCTGCATGTGGTATCTTTATGAGAATCACTGAAAGGGGATGACTGCTAAAAGGAGAGTTTCTTGCTCTTCTGCCCATCTGGGCTAATAAAGGGCAGATGAGAGGTTACGATTTGCTCAGAAATCACGTTTTGGTCTTTGCAAAACAATAAGGAGGCTGAGGACCATTTCAAGGCAGAGCACACAAAATGTTCAGTTAATAAGGGCCCCAGAGGATCCAAAGGATTTTAGTTCAGGGATGAAGATTATGTAGGCAGTAGTAGCCCTTTAAGGGATCTAGGAAAATTAAGGGTGAGGAGAGGGAATGCGTTTAATCCCTTCATTGAGTACATGGGAGAATTACACAGCATACAGATATTGCTGATGCTCAGCATCACGACCTAGGATTGAATATAACTTCTTTTCCAGTCTAGAATTTACCCACCAAACAGAGACGTTGAAAGGCAACATTAATTCTGCATCTGTCCAGCACGTAGTGATACTCGGATGTGGGATGTCATATAAATGCAAAATGTTGCTATTCTACAGGGTGGTTTCTCTACCTGCCTAGATTAAACAATGGCTTTGTGCACGACTAAAATCCGTGTGGCTGTTGATGAAAAGAGTTAATTGTGTCGCTGTCATCTTACGGACGGTGCAGTTTTACTGAGTGCAAAGACGAGGACAGTGATTCATGGCTGCACCCATGCTCCCCGTCATGAAATATAAATTAAAAATAATTGTATTATGGTAGGCTACCTGTATTGTTACATTCATAATGGATATCACACATCCGTCCTTGCTCTGTGTTCCAGGCAAGGAGTGCTAGAGAAACTACAGCAGTATTTTTCTTTTAGGTGTAACAATCTGTCAGTATCAAATTCTCTTAGTCAGTAGGGAGCATATAGTGTTGATTTACTGAAAATCTGGGATTATGTCTGCTCTGTGGTGAGCGTAGATTTAAGAGGGGAGAGGTAAGGGGTCTCCAAAAGGTGAAGAAAAACACAAATGAAACCTAGCAAGGAAAAAATAGCTTGACAGTTAAGATACAGCACAGTAACCGTCAAGTCTTCTTGAAGGAAAACCCTCGCATGCAGGCATGCTCTGAGCACAGCGCACTGCACATTAAACAACCCATTCAATTACCCACTTTGCTCCACAGAACTGTAAATGTATAAACGGGGCTGTGGCTCTTCAGCCTTAAAAGACAAAAAGAAAAAAAAAACATAAAATTTCTGCTTTCCAATGAATAAAGGCTTTCTGTGAGGTGCTGGAATTCAGGTTGCACACTTTTGGGGGCAAAAAAAAAAAAACCAACAGCAGCTTTCATTGCTGTTTCATCCCATTCCCAGCGAAAAAGCACCGAACAAAGAACTCGCGACAGGCAGATTCGGTAGAAATGGCTCTGAGGCTTGGTAGGGCGAGAGAAATGTGACCTCTGCATGACGTGGGCTTGCATTCCTTCTCTTCTGCATGGAGGGCACCTGCAGCTACCAATCCAGGCCATGCCATCAAGGACTGAAAACTGTAGCCAGCTGAGGGGTAAAGGTGTCGTAGTGACAGTCCCGCCCTGGTGGAACGGTGCCTCCTCCATCACAAAGTGCAATCTGGCACTAATTGGTATCTTTAATAATGGTCTCAGCAGAGAGACCACCAAGGCTCACCTTCATCCTCGTTCTGGGCCGTGTGGGTGAGCTGGGGAAGCTTTCATCGCCCCTGCCTATGTTGTAATTGTTCTGGGGATACGCAGAGTATTTCCAACTCTAGGCTGCCAATCTGTCACCCTTCAATAGCCACAAAGTCACAGTGAATTTAATTAAAAAAAAAAAAGCCTAAATATCCCATTAGTAGACACAGCACAAGCAAAATATAAGCAATTTTTAAAAACTGCCCTGTGAAAACTTAATATGCTGAGCAGCCAGCTGCATATTTTCCTTCATTTTAAAGGACAAAAAGGGGTGATTCATTTTTAGAGAAGAAAAGTAACCCCAAACCCTGTAACTCTTCTGTGCTATCAAACACTAAAAAACTTCACGCGATTTATTATATTTAAAAAAAAAAAAAAAATTATATTTAAAAAAAAAAAAAAAAAAAAAAAAAAGGCTGCTTTTCCTTTAAAAAGAGAGGAGCTACTTGGTCTGATGCTGCTGCCTTTATCAGCCATGAAGTTCCCAGCAAGGTGCTGTTAGTGCCTGATTAAACCTCATACCAATCTCTGTCCCCCATGGTAACCCAGAAGACATCCACTGAGAGTGGCAGCTCTTATTCATTTTAATTGCCAAGGATCTCTCTGTGATGGCCAGTTTTCTTGTCTCTCAAGGACCGGAATGGAAATCCATCTGATTGCACGAACAGTCCGGGTGCTCTGACAGATCTGAAATATGAATATGGAGATGGCATTGTGCTCTGCACTGACTCCTAAAACCCCTGCAGTAAATTACAATCTGCCACTAAAACAGGGCACAGTACAATTCACATAAAAGCCTTTTTTTTTGGTAATGGAACACAAATTATTAATAAATCAGTTCAAAGGGGGGGAGTGAACAACAGATTTCATTGTTTTTTTTTTAATATCATAAACAGAAATATATACATACATACACACACCCCATCTTTTCTGCTGTGCACCTTTTTAGACAACTATAAGTGGATATTTAAAAAAAATAAAAAGAAAACCTTTGGGGCTAGCATAATGTCTCTGAAACTAGCCACCACGTTACCACATTGCAAACACAACCTCCACAGTAATAAGGTATAAGAAATGCAGAGTCCTGGGATGAAAAAAATGCATCAGGTGAGTCAATATGAAGGAGATAGCGTATGCCTTGAGTGAATAAGCTTATTCGGAGCCATAAACAGGGAAATACATCTTTGCAACGATGCTTGCAACCTTCAGGTGCACTGCAGCATGTACCCAGCACCTCAGTGTTCTTGTGCGTAGGTTTCCTTGTGGCACCAGGACTCACTCCAGGAGACTCCAGCCTTGCTAGACGTGGTCAATAGCATCCAGTGCAAATCAAAGCTACCTAAAAGAGGGACCAAAAATGAGGCAGTAGCTCAAACCACTGAGGTTTGACCAAGGCTGCATGGTCTGGAAGAGCAAGGCCTGCCCGGAGGTCAGAAGGGTGGTGGCATGGCCGGGAGGAAGGAAATCTACATCCATGGAAGCCCAGGGTGCGTCCTGAGCCCCAGGCCGCCCTGTGCAAACACTGCCCGAGCTGGAACCAACCGAAATCAGCACAGGCGGTTTGGCAACAAGCCACCGGTGGTCCCGGGCCAGCCTTTGCTCAGGGCTCTGCAATGTGCTGACACGCAGAGAGGGCACATGGCTCCAGAGGCACCTGGACACCCGCCGGCAGAGCGCGAGGCCGGCGAGGGCGCCCCAAACGGAGCTCCATGGCTGCTCCAGGCAGCGGTGAGAGGCAGCAGCATCGTTACTGCTCCCTTCCACTAAAGCAGGGCCTGAGGCTTCACGGGACCAGCCAGCCAAGCAGCTGAACATACACCATGGAAGCCACGTCCTTGGGGCTTTGGGTCCCTCTGGAAGCAAAGAAACAGCTCTGAGGAGAAATACAACCCATGTGTGCAAGGACAAGGGGCTCCTGTGGATTGAGGGCTGCCGGAGAGGCCAGGAAATGTGGCTTGTAACTCCAGCTTGGGCCCCAGTCTGGTGGATGACCTTTGGTCCCCAGAGTGCTTCCTGTCTGCAAAATGTGAAGTTTCCATATGCTTCACTTTCCTGGGCTATGGCATCGGTTTCCAACCGGAAAGTTTGCCTAGGCAGGAAAAAGAGAGAAAAAAAAAGGATTTCTGTGAAAAACTTCTAGACATCTGGAGGTCAGGTGGTCAGGCCTTCACAGTGGGGGCATGCCCACTGGCCATGCATGGAAAACACAGCAGTACAAACATGCAGTCCCCAAAGCATCCCCCTCCCAGCTCTTTCCCTGAATAGTGCTCAGGCACCTAATTTTGTTTCTGAAGTCCCAGAGCCCCAGTAAAATAAGGATAATGATGCTGCTTTTGTAAAGCGTTTGGAGATCTGCTGGTGTTAAGTAATAGACAACAGATTGACATCACTCATCCAGTATGTATTTTAAATATTGTAATTAAAGTAATAATAATAATAACAACAATAATTAGCCCTTTCCTCAGGCTTTAGCTCTCTCCTTCCTCTCCTGTAGATATTATGCTAGAAGGGGGTTTAGAAGCAGTGTCTAAAGAAGGTTGCTGACCTCAATAAATCAATGCAGAGACAATGCTCCATGATTACAGTACAGAGGTAATATTGCAGCCCCAACAAGTCAGTGGTTGGGCTGTTTGCAAACAGCATAGCTATCTTAACACTTCCTGCCCAAACTGCCTTTTTGCATTTATTAGCAGTGCATCACACAACCAGTAATTAATTTTGTGGTCCTCTGAGCCAGTGCCCATCATTAGAGTTTCATTTTACGTAAAAGGGATAAATGCAGAGTTGTTTTGGAGATGCACTGATGTGCCTACACCCAAATGTGTGTTTCTCCCACACAGAAAGGATTCCTCCAAAGGGAGGGGTATTTGGGAGTGAGATTTTAGTGGAGTCAGGAGATTCGGGATCTTGCCAGCATCCAGAGCAGAAGCAAAGTGCCTTCTGCAAGCAACAGCTTTGGCATCCCCTTTTCCTGTAGAATCCACTAAGGAATCAGCAGGTTTGGGCATGGGCCTGCAGAAACCTGTCTTCTCTATTAGATGTGCCAATAATATCTGAGAAGAATTATGTCTGAACCCCTATCACATTTGTTTCCCTAAAGGGACAGAATAATCTTATCTTCTATTTATAATTTATTCTTCAAATGCAAAAGAGTTCTTTTGCATTTGAGAGAAATGGAGGAAATATAAATAGTTTTAACAACTGAACAAAAGACTGAAGGATATAGAGTTCGCAACCTTCATAATTCACCTCAGAGGCATAAACCCCTCAGATTTCCATTAACTAGTGAATATATGTTTTCTTGGAATACAAGGCTGACATTTTTGGATGCCAGTGAACCAGTCAATCAAAAACTAAAAACCAAACAAGCTATGAATAATACTCCAAAGGACTCTTTCAGAGACATTAGGGCAGGAGGCAGCTGATTTCAATTTTTCCGTTATTTCACCCATACATGAAGTTGTTCCTCTGAACGCTTGTAACCGATAGAAATATAGCTGTTTAGCACAGGCTGGAGGGTGACCACAGAGAATAAAACCTCCATCTCAGCAGTGTAGTTTAGTGACCTGCATGAAATGGGTTGGAGTTTTGAGCCATTTCTAATTTAAGAAGTGTCCAGAGCACAAAAACTTGATTCAACAAAGCTTGGTATTAAAGTTATGTGTGTGACTCTTTGCATTATTGAGTAGGAAACAAAATTGTCATTGCAGATATCACCCATTTCTGTTTAGGTTACCAGTATTAGTTGAGATTAAAGACCATAGGAGATAAAACAAACAACTTTGTTAAAAGCAGTGTCTCTAAAAGATAGTTACGAAGTTTTAGTAGGATGTAAAGAAGCTTACATTATATCTACAAATGATGTGCTTGTTTGTATGTAAATAGAGGATTTGTGGTACCAGTCTATCAAATCAGCACTTTTGAGGATTTTCTTTATTTTTTTTAGACCTGAAAGCTCTAGCAGCATTTCTCCATTTCCTGGATTATTCAGTGGGTTCCTCTGCCTTGTCTTGCCTTGCTTTCTCTCATTCTCTCTTTCTTTGCTTCCTGTATCAAAGCACATAGTGAATTTGTCCAGGAAAAGCCACACTAAGAATTTTTAGAATCAGCCCATCTCCAGTAACATGAATCCCTGGAGCAATGAGATGAAATTGAGAAAGAGAATATTTCGGCTGAATATCAGGAAAATGTTCCTAATGGTTTGGACTGCATAAGCAGTGGAATTGTCTTCCAGGCAAGCGATGGAAACACCAACATTTGACTCACTTGCAATTGGACTGGACAGGCAGTTGGCAAGTGCTCTGGAGGGAAAGATCCTGCGCTGGAAGAGGAATGGTCTCTTGGACATTCGAGCTCTGGGATTGTGCTAAATCTTCCAGCGGGAAGAATGTGAGCAAAGAAAATATTAGGAATCACCCAAGGGCACAGTTAATCCCGCGGATGTTGCACTGACTTCAGTAGGAGCTGCTCACACTTAAGTGATTCAGTTTGGGCCTTAAGTGAAAAGACAGGGTTAGCAGTAAAGCTGTGGCCATGAAGTGGGACTGGTGCTTGTCACAAGGAGTTAAAAGGAAACAGGGCAGTTGGGGAAGGAGCGCAGGGAGAAAAGCCCTTTCAGCCTCTTGCTAGCAGGGGACATGAGAGTGCTTGTTGAAAGAAACAGCCGGGAAGTGGAGAAACCTGAGCCTGGGCCGTGCCTGCTGCTCTTTTCCATACATTGGAAGATATTCCCTCTCCCTTCCATCTCGTCTGAGTAGCCGACATCGCTACGTGTGTGTGCAAGGCGTTTCTCTCTGCTGCCCACCTCGCATCTCCTTGTATTGCAGGGGTTCCACGAAAATGTGTATTTTAAAAATTGCTGTAACAGTGCTCCAAGAAAAACAGGGTACGACTACCAGGGAAAGGGATGCCTGCTTTAGCCCCTTTGTTTCTTCAGTCAGAGCCTCATCTTTTTTTTTTTTCTTTTCTTTTTTTTTTTTTTTTTTAACAGAGTGATTCTAGTACAACGGAGAGCAGAATTAGATCTTTATTGTTGTTTTAACTAATCCCTGCTTCCCTTTTTTTTCCCTCCCTCTGCATATGGATGTAATATACATTCACAAGCATTTTTTTTCTACTGTTTATATATATTTTTTTTCATTTCCAATCACGGTCCTTTTCTGGACAAAACAATTATGATCTGAATGGCCTGAGAACCAGTCTCTGATGAGGCAGTTTTCCTGAACATGTACAGACAAAGGAAATGATTTCCTTACTGAAAGAAATCACTTCAAAGCCCGCAGACCAGACCCTGCTCCAGCTCAGGTTTCCTCTCCGTGCAGCAGCTTGGACAACGGCTCTCACAGAGACTCGCACGCCTTGCGCCTGGTTTGAATTTAAGCCCAAGGAGCTCGCAAAGCAGCCTCCTCTCCTCCCGTCCCCTCCGCCTTCCCCACACACAGCGTCCTTCTACCCTTGCAGCGCTTGCCATTTTTCAAATGCTTGTGGAGTTCTCAGTTATACGTCTGTAATGTCTAGTGCCCTAGGCAGCGCTGTTAAAAAGCCATTTCAGCAAGGGTATGTTGATCTGACACATCTCCTTCCTTAAAACTCAGCCTCAGTCAAAACCTCTCCCTGGTTAGTCATGATCCTCCTCTCACCATCTCTTGTGAAGGTGAGGTGGAGGGCAACAGTACTCGTGAGGATGAAATGGATTGAGAATGATTTTGCATGACAACTGCTGGGGATCCAATATCTTTCTGTTGGAGTTGCTTACAGAAACAATAATGCCTGGAACCCATCCAATACCTGTGTGTTGGCCCTTCTTCAACACATGCCAAATTCTTCTCTTGTGGGACAGCCTGGGCACAGCCCGCATATATTTATGTGTGATCTCCTAGTCAAACTGTGATCTATTTTTGCCAGTCTCCTGAGCATAGTTCCTGTTTGCTTATCCTGAATGTCATCCCAAACTAGAAACAGGTCAGCCCGCTCTGTGGCCTTGTCTATGTATGCCTTTCTCTTCACGTCAAACACGAGGTGAGGAGCTCACACTACCAGCCTGGAACACAAGCACAAGCCTTGCTATTTTAGCAGGAGGGGGTCTTCTATGGGGAAAGGGGCCTCTGGTGCCTTGGACTCTGCTTGTTGCTGCTCAGCTCTGCTCATAGTCAGTGAGGAAAAGGTGAAAAAAAAGTGGCTTTGCCACTTCATGCTGACTCCAACTCTTTCTGGGTGTCTTCTGTCCATAGGGACATCTGTGGGGATATGTGTGGCTCTCCCAGGAGCACCAAAACTGGTTACCATGTGTATGATTCCTGTGTACGATACCATGGATTCCTGTCTGTTGAAGACCCCCTGCAGTGATACTAGGGAATGTTTGGAAAGGTTTTAGAAGGCATTTGAACAAGGTGGACCAGGCAAGAGGCAGGTGAATGGGGGCCAAAAGTCCAGATCTGGAGATGATATCCCTATGTGGACCACTTGAGTGTTGCTTCCTCCTTAACTTTTCTTTAATTGATTATTAACTGTAACTGCACAGCAGTTAACCACTACTTCCATGCAGTGAAACACAGTATAGCACTGACATGGTTCCTGGACTGTAAGGAACATTCCTTTCACTGCCCTATAACCTACTCTAAGCAATGTTACAGGGTACATTCTCCCCATTCCCTCAAAAGGGCTCCACTTACTGAAAAATGTTATTTTATTGTATTTTAAGGGAAAAAAAGAAAAGAGACTTGTATGAACTGAATCATTAGCCTCAGTTTTCATTTTCTTCTAAAACTTCTCCATTCTGATTCCAAGGCTTCCTCCTCTCTTCTAGTTAAACGCCACTCCACTGGAGTATATGCATCAGCTTACAGCTCACAGTGAAGTTGAAATCCCATTGTCCTCTGACCAGGCTGTGCTGGTCTGGCGGAAGCTGGCGGTGGTCTGGTTGAAACTTTAGGCCGTATTTGGAGCTTTGATGATGGCTGATCTCCAACACAAACTCCTGCTAGTAGGTACTGAGGAGCTGCCTGCTGTGCAGCTCATAGCACCCAGCATTGTGTCACTGCTGCACTGTTCCACAGAGATTAGCACTCGGACCCACACTGAAGGTCACTCTGTCACTACAGATCTGAGCCCTGACTCACATGTCCCCGACCTGCTCCATATCTTTGGCCTTGCTTCCACTGCCGATGTTCTGCTTTATGCTGCAAAGTAAGACAATATAGAAAAGAGATGCTCCTGCTTTGGTGCAGAAGCCACAGCAAAGGCCCGTCTAACTCCTCCAGAAGATCTGTACACTACTGCTTTCTCTTTGATATTTTTTTCTCAGTGTTTCCAGAAAATCCAGAGAATATTCCTCGAAAGATACTCTGAAGAGCTACCTGAGCCCTGCACTAGGTCAGTGTTCTGCTCTCTGCACTGTTTACAAGTTGACAGGTAGCGGAAATTCAAGGTTGTGGTCACTATAGCCTAAGGCCAGGATATTTAAGAACAGCCTTGCTATCTCCAATCTGCCATAAAAACTATTCTTAGCCAGAAAACTGGAACCCTATACACCCAGGGCATTCCAGGTTCACACCTCTGGAATCTACTCCTGACAGAAATATGCTTCAGCGTGAACTTGGCCACATTTAGAAGGAGCTGCAAGATACACCTCTTTGCTCAGGCCTTTCCATCTGTTTAAACTGTGAAATCCTGGGTTCCTCGCTGTCTGGTCAGATTAAAAGCTGCTGGCAGTGGGGGAGCATGACAGTTTTTTTCTCTTAGTTAGAATGATAATTACTCAATGTAATCCCCATAAAACAAACTCACAGTCTATGGTGATGAGTGCATGCTAAGTGCTCATAATAACTGAAATAAATAAACAGAAGTCATTAATAATAAAGCATGGCCAAGCAATCAACAATGTGCAAAGCAATGGAGCTGAAGCTGATAAAACAAAGTGGATCATAACCCTTTAGGTTCTCTGGAGACGTAATGCCATTGGGTTGGAGATACGGTTCTCATGCCAAGTAGGGATCACCAGCAAGTTGCAGTGATTTAATCATAATCGATGTACTGTCTGTGAAGAAAGAGGTGAAACAAAGACAAGTTATATTAGATGCAGAGATAATTGGCCAGTTACACCTAGCTCCTTTGTTTGGCAAGAAGGAGCCTTCTACAAAGAAGTGAGCTGCCAGGTACTGTTAGCAGAAGCCTTTCTTTAACTGCGTTGCACCTTTTCAGTCATATGTTCACTTTAGTAGGAGCTGCCAAGCAGACTTGGTTGCTGTATGCTAAACACTTCTGTGTCTCCTTTGGTTCATTTATGCCAACAGCTGGACTCTTGGGAAAAGATATTTGTCCTACAGATTAGTGGCTCTTCCCAGACACACTTGTCATGGAGCTGAATACTTAGACCATATGGACATGATGACACTTCTCCTTGTTCAGAAACACTAGCCATACTTGTGGGTTCCTCCCTAGCCTATGACTTCCCAGTGGCCATTTGCTCAGACCAGGCCAGTAGCAGATGAAGGCTTATACTAGGCAGAGGTAGGAATGATCACTCCAATGACAGCTTGAAAAAACACTGCAGCCAGTCCTGCTAGTGCAGCTCACTGGGAGGGGGAATGATGTTCGCAGTGCACAGGAGAAAACTGGCATTTGTTCTTGTTGAAATTAAAAAAGAAATGACTGTTTGAATGGCTTATGTATGAAAACATCCATAACTACCATCTAATATTGGACTACATGGCAAAATTCAGCCATCACTTTCCTGTTTATATTCTCTGCATGCAGTTGCACTAGGCTCAGCCGTGGCTTTGTTGAATGCAACTTCCTTAAACCCAGTGGAGCTGCATTTAGAAGCTTCTGCCTTTAAATAATATTCTAGCCAAAGGAGCAGCTCCTATTAGCTTATACAGCTCACCTGGATGGAAGGCTTATTGAGCAAAAAAGTCAAAAGCAAGAACGGGTGCTTCCTGTAGCAAGGCCTGATTCCCACTGCAGCTGTGGTCAGTGGGAAACTCCTGCTGGTTACAGTGGGAAGTTCTTCAGGTCCATCTGCAGACTCAAGCAAAAGTCTGTCAGAGCATTTTCAGTTAATTACCACACACAGGAGGGGCACGGGTCAAAATGACTGAGTCTATAAAGCCCTCCCTGAAGGCTGTGTAAGGTTTTGCAGCTCCAAATAGTGTCATGCCTTGAGCTTGGTCTTCAAAACCCGCCTGGATGCCACCCTGTGCCACATGCTCTAGGTGTGCCTGCTTGAACAGGAAGGTTGGACTAGATGATCTGTAGAGGTCCCTTCCAACCTTAAATATTCTGTGAATCTGTGAATCTGTGAACCTCGCTGCCTTCAAAAGTGTGGTAAATACAAGGAGACCATGTCTTCTGAAAGAACATCTCCTACATACCCTTCACCATTATGGCAGGCTTTGCAAGCTTGCAGTGGGGTGTTACTCTTCCCTGAACAGCAGTTTGGTTCACATAATCCAAGGGAGATCTTGCTCCCACTGGGAGCCTATAAGCATTGGATTTGCAACTTCTCTGCACGTAGCAGACCCAGGAGTCCTAAGTGGAAGAGGGGTACAAGGAGTCTTGCCCTCCCTCTTGAGACCAGTCTGGGTTCTATCTACACAAAGCATAGGACTTCAGTTCTTCCCCTGAAAAGAACAGTATCATGAGCATATGGTTAATGACTCATCCCAAGTGGAAAAACAGCGTTTGTTATATTTTATGAAAATTTTATACATCTAAGGTACTGTACATCTGTTGCTATTTAGGCTGACATGTATGTAGAGATTGGCAGAACAAGTTCTCTGTAGGGATGACTGAACTCCAAACCAAACCGCAGAACTTTCAAACACTCAGGCTGCTTCTTGAAGGGGAAAGAAGGAAAAAAAAGAAAGAAAAAAAAAAAAAAAAAGATGTTTTTCTGCTCTGTTGAAATGCTGCCTGACTGAGCAATATACAAGGAAGACACTCTTCAATTCTGTCTAATCTACAGTAGAGTAGGGGCTTATTTATGGAGGGGAACCTACGCTAAAAATGCTACAAATCTCTTTGCAGGAAAGAGCTTGTCCCTGTGCCAAACATCTCTCCCCAGGCTGCCTCAAACCATGGTGCAGGGAAACATCAGAGTTCAAGTCCTTGCCTGAATCCTGAACCTCCTCTCAATCCTGTCTTCTGAGACCTTCCCTCATGCCTGTTTCTCTTCCCTTGCTCTCCAGCAGAAAATCTTGCTCATGGTGAGGCTAAGGGCTTACATCATTCTGGCAATGACATCTGTGTGGCAAGTAGGGAGACTACTTAGCTGCAGAGTCTTCTGGGGCTTCCTGGGGAGGCAATGAACGTTTTGAAATTTATGGTAAATTGTGCTTTCTGCTCCAGATCTACGAGTGTTTCTGAGGATGCCAGTGCAAAATCCACAGGGTAGGGGGTGGTGAGAACAACCAAGGGTATGCCAATGTGTTCCAAGACAGACTTGTGTAGAGAGGAAGATGAAGCAAGCTGTAAAGCAATGCTTGCTCAAACATCTCTTATTTATTAGCTATTTCAGCAGCTTTACCAGGGTAATTACTTTGGGTACCACAACAGCTCGCCTGTGTCCAATTCCAGAACTGGCTCCGTCTGCTCAGGCCCCCTTCAGCAGTAACCTCACTTTAGGAACAGAACACATGGACTAGATAATAGAGTCCTTCTTCTGTCAGCTGTGCTATGAAGTTAGCTATTGTCTTGCTAGTTGTTTATGAGACAGATTAACATAAGAACATAGGAAAGGCTACATTGGATCAGACCAAGCATCTGTGCAACTCTGTGACCTGTCTCTGACAGCAGCCAAAAGCAGATTGGTTATGAAGTGATACCTTCACTAAGTAGTCTGCCATCCTTCAGCCTTTTTTTGGGCATAGGACTTTTTGGGCCAGGTATGCTTTCTACAGATTTACTGATCTTTGTCTGCTGTAAAATTATAGAGTCTCCTCCGGAACCTGTGTGAACATTTCAAATCTTCCACTTACTGCAGCAAAAAGCTCTAAGGCTCTTCATTTTGCTTGTTTTGAACCTTCCTCCTGCTGGTTCCATTTGATGCCTCCAACTTTATCCTGATGAGAAGGAAAAATTTGTGTTCAGAAATCACTTCATGCCTAGAAGGAATACATGACAACAGGGTGACTGGGGAAGACAGAGCCTTGCCTATTGGAAATGACCACTGTCCACTGTCCACTGGCTGATGCAAAAATTTTTCAAGTACAACAGAGATTGGTTGGGCAGGATCTGTAAGTGAGCTCTAATGGTAAATTTGGTCACATTCCTCCAAAAACAGGTAAATGGAAAGGGAAGAGCAGTACAGTTGTGCTGAAAGTAAAAGCACTGGCTGGAAAGAGGAGCACCTCATGTGTAAGGATATGGGGACAAGCTTGATGTTCAGTCAGATCTAACTTGAAGATAAGCTTTGTAGGAGCAGCTGAAGTGGCTCAGTTTTTGACATAATAAACAAGGAGACCATCAAATGGATGAGATTTGGATATGAGATTTGGTGAAAGAGGAGAAGAGAAAAAGAAAACAAAAACTGTTATGTTAATAGCTTTTTGAGATCAGGAACGGGTACCAGAGCAGCAAATGTATTTCTTCTTGTCCAAGTTTTTATGTGTTGTATCTTACCCTCTCCTGCCAACACATCTTCTCAGCAGTTGTCCATGTAGGCAGGCTCTGAACCCTCTGAGCCCATTGGGGCAGAGCTGGAGGCCAGCAGGAGCCCAGGGAAGGTGGCAGGCTGACATGCTTTTACTGGGCAGATCCAGACTGTGTAATTAAAAACAGAGGTTCTTCTTGAAAATTGGATTCTTTTAATGCTTAAGGCATAGAATGAAAAGATGGTAGGGGACATGGAGGGGACATGGAGGCTTTTATCTCTACCCATTAGCAGTGGCATGAACAGTGCCTACACCAGCGTGGTAGAAAGCCTTTGCTCTGCTCTCAGATGGGTGGCATTCACCCTAGCGAGCCAAGACCTGAAAAGTAAATCATTCAAAATAAATTACTGCCGTCTCTGCTCTTACTCTGTGGTGAAGCAGAGCAGATCGTGAGCCTCACTTTCTGGACTGAAACCTGCAGACACAAAGGCGAAGCAAATATTCTGGCCACCCTTCAGCTTCATTCTGGTCCATAGCTTTCCTTAGCAATTGTTGGCAGCTCTAGGAAATGACAGATGAGAATGGGTGTTGACTGACACTGTGATATTCTTTCAGAACCACCCCAAGATAGATGTTAAAACACTGGTAGCTTCCCTCAGCTCCACACTACACTGTCTGGTGGAGGAGACACTATTGCAGTAACCAGAAACAACACTTTTACATAAGGCCTGTCACTGTTCTAGTGGTACATGGCTCCAGGTGAGGAGAACTGAGCAGCGCACACCTTCCTGACCTCAACCCAAAAGAAAGGCAGCTTACTAGCATTTACCTTTTCCAAACAGGCTTCCTTTTTTTCTTTTCTTTTTTTTTCTTTTTCTTTTTTTTTGTCAAAAACCTTTGAAATTACTTTTTGTCCTTTTCCAAATCAGTTCTTAAACAAGTGCTTTGATTTTTTTTAAGCTTATATCCATAGCACTGACCTATCACTACAATAACATAACTTCTGTACAGAAATCGCTTTGTGTGAAGCTTTCTGGCTAACAAAACAAGGCTGCTCCTGGGTGTAGCCTCCACCCAGCACACAGTAGACACATAACAGTATTATGCAACTTGACGAGGCTGGCAGCCCCACCAGTGAAAGCAAAAGCTGGAGTTTTTGTTGCTGGAGCTTATAGCACTGTAGGATGTAACAGTACCAACAATGAAGTGTAAAGCCAGATTTGTACTTAAACACGTTGAGGACACTTCTCGGCTAAAGGCTATCTGATATCCCTCAAAGAAGTCCCTCATTTATACTTCATCTCAGTCAGCCTCTTTCCCAAATGTCAGAGTTTGGCATGATATCTGAAATGAAGAACACCCATCCCTGAAGACTAGTGGTTTTATAGGCTTGAATGCGTTTTAAAATACAATAAATTATCTTACTTCATAGGCTTAACAGCAGGCACAGTGTACCAAATCCTTTTAAGTAATCAGTTGTGCTTCAGAATCTGAGAAATATTTGGAAAGCAAGTTTCTTGCTATTAACCCCTTGTGGAAATTCAGGTTTGCTTATTGCTTCCCAGGGTGAATTGCAAGAGGGAAATGATAGTATGGAAAGAATGAATACAGAACACAAATCCATATCAGCAATGCTGCTGATATCTTTGGTGACTGCTGCACTGTCTAACATTATTAGATGGCCCAAACATCTATTAAAGTTTTTTGATAGAATGCATTTGCATCTGAAACTGATAAAAATCTTGAGTGGAGTTCTTCAAGAATGCATTCATGCGGACAAAATAATGGAAAATATATTTAGCTCTCACATGAATAATGCAAGTCCCTTCTTGGAAGGATTATGGAACTGTAATTTCTGCAGTTCTTTGACCAAAATTTGGCTTTAGTGAAACTAATGGCTAATCTCTGGCTTGGGTTTCTTGAGTAATGTTTCCTATTTTTATATATTTAAAAAGAAAAGTTGAAGGCTATTTGGAATTTACAAAAGACCAGCAATATACTGTCTAACTTAGCAAGTGACTAAAAATTAAAAAGCAAGGATATAGATCAAAACAATGGTGCGTGTCACTAACAATAAGTATATAAGTAAATTGACTTGCTCAGCAGTGCCTAAAAGAAATTTCAGTCACCCAGGACACTGAGATGTTAGTTATCATGCAAAGGGAAAATTACCTTTAACATGGATTGAGGTAGACAATTAATGTCATCCACTCTAGCAGATAAATGTCTATTTATACTGAGATCTGAGATCTGAGACAGGTGCTTTACATTATATAGGCTTTTCTTAGTCTAGAAAGTTATCTGCAAAGACTTTTCCTGATATCAGGAGCACTGCTCATACCTGCCTCACACAGTACACTGATAGGAGTGTAGCCTCCTCATCTTGGTTTTCTCCAAAAGACATCCAGCTTACCTTTCTCTTTTCAATCTCTCCCATTGAAAATAGCCTCTCTGAATGCCTATAGCGCTCACTTACATCAATCTCCTGTCCTGTATTTGCAGAATATTTCTGCATGAAGAAGAAAAAGAAAGTGCCTTAAAACGGGGAGCCTGGGCTGAGGTAGGAGAGAGTGGGCTAACTCAGGGGTGACAAATCTGAATGAAAAATATAACACTTTTTCATTAACTTGTGGTAGCCAAGCTGCCCTCAGCAAGCCTTCTTTAGTGTGTCTGCTTGGTGCTTCTTCTTCTTTGTATATTTGACAAATTCACTCATCAGTTCCTTCCTCCTTATCCTTTTCTCACAGTTTCTATGCGCAAGTTACTCTGATTTCCTTGGTAGAAAGCTACTGGTTGCAGCTAAAGTCAAAGTTCCCTCCACTACATCCTCAAGGTCCATTTCCTCTAGTCTTTCCCTTTGTTGTGGATTTCTGGACATCTCTTCTTTGCTGGTTCCTAGAGCAATCTTTACTAATTTTGCATCCCCAGTAATCACAGCTTAGAAGGACAACTATCAGCCACTTGTGTGTCATTTTGGTTTATGCCTTTTTTTAATCTGCTCCTCTGTCATTTACATTCTGAGCTCTCATGAAGTGCACTGTAGTTTTTTGTTGGTTTTCTTTTTTTGTGTATGTGTGTAGAAGTTACCTAGTAAGACAACAGCTACTACCAGAAGTCATTTTGAGTATATTTTTTTATCTTTCTTCTTAGGCCTATGCTCTAACTCATTGGACATATTTTCTGTCTTTCCTCTCTCTCATATTCAGAAGTGATAAAGACATTTTTTTTATTGTGTTCTTTCTTCTCTTATTCACAAAGAATCTGTTGAATTCCTTTGTTTCTTTTCATAAAACACCTCAAAATATTTCCTGATTTTGACCCAAGATCTGATTCGTCTTCTCTGGCCATCTCTTGCTAAGATTGCCAGGCTCATTTGTGTTCAACAAGTGGGCTCTTCTTTTGTAATACTATGTCTGAATTACACAACAAGTGAAAGAATAGTGTTACCACTGGAGAGCACTCTTCTACAGCTACAAATACTGATTTATGTCCATCAGCTCCATACTTCAACATCTCCTTCTCTTCATTGTTTGCTACATCTGGCAGGTATGTAAAATATTCAACCACCACTGGTTATTAGAAGAGCTGCAGGAAGTTTTTCTGATATTCTTTAGACTCCTGGGCTCTGTAATGTCACCTTTTGCTTTAACTGCTTTTATGTGCATTTGGCAAAATAGCCCTAACTAAGGTTGCCACAGGAAGTGGTCTCAAAGCTCAGTGGAACCATCAAAGCTTTGTTTCATATCTCCTGACCTCGCACTCTGCAGGGAGTTATGTGCTAGAGAGTCTAAGATATAGTAATTTTAGCAAGCTCCCATTTCCATCACATTCTTCATTGGTTGTTATTTCTTAAGGAAAGGAGTAGCTCTGTTAATCATTTAAATACTCTATTGTTAATCAATTAAATGCTCTACTACAAATCAGTGACAACTTTCCAGAAATTCATCTGATTAATAATTGGGTGGGTGACTCCAGACTGGCATTTCAAGGTGCATTTAAATTTGTCTTTACAGCTAATAAGGCTCTTGGTTATCACGGAATCATATAGGTTGCTTGGGCGAACTGATAGGTGGAGGTCCCATCTCCAGGCTGAACCAGCCCTGGCCTCTCCAGAAGCGACCATCCTTGGACATCTGGTGAACTTGCTCTGGGTAGAGAGAAGGAGGGAAAGGGGCAAAACTGGATGAAATATTCTCGATGTGGTCTAACAAGGGCCAAGTAAATGAGCATAATCACTTCCACCTGATACTCTTGCTATACATGCTTGCTATGCTTCTGTTGAAGCATGTCAGTATGCTGATAACCTCCTCTGCTACCAGCATGCCCTCCTGCTAATTCACACTTAATCTAATGTCTACAAGCACCCTCGGGTCCTTTTTGGCAGAGCTGCTCCACAGCTAGGCAGTCCCTAGTCTCCGTTGCTGTCTTGTGTACATCTCTGATAGCTTGGAAACTTGTTTTTAGTAGCTGACTTGAGCTGACTTGACTCAGAGCTTTCTGGACTTGATGCAAGATCCTGCAAAAATACCCAAAGAACATTTCATTGACTCTGATGGGATATTTTGTACCATCAGTTGAAAACAGGAACCAGCCGGGATTGAGACCAAGTCTTGAGAAGATATATTTCTAATGGCAGAACCCTTTATCACTCCAGACATATTCTGAAAATTATTGCAATCTAGCCTGAATATGAATCAGCGGTCATTAAATCTTGCATTGTGAATGAATACATGAGGCCAGATGATACATTTTGCCAAGGTCTTTCCAGTACTTGTTGGAAAGTAATGGCTCTTAGGGCTCATTTGAGTGATGCATGTCACATACAGCACATATAAAATGTATGAGCGCTCCATGCAATCATACCAAGCCTCTGAAGATTTCTTTGGCTCTTCAGCTGCTTAGTTCAGATCCATGAGTGGGACACAGAGCTTCGTTCTTCAGCCTGCATGGAATTGCTGACTTGTTTAATTTAAGAATTATTGGTAGGATTTTCGGAAGGGCCTTAAGTGACTTATGAACATAAGCCCCCATTGAAAGTCAAATCCTACTTTCCATAAATATTGCCCATATTTCTTCTGGTAAAATGTTTCTGGTTCTAGGGCCTCCTGCCAAAAACAACCTGTCTCCATTTCTAGACAACTTCACCCTGCATTTTTGATATGTGTAATATCCCCGTGGAGCAGAGCGTTGCGGGCCAGGAAATGAATGTGGAACAAAAGGCACATAGGAAGCATTGCCGGCTGTACACTCGACCTGGGACAAGACACCACATGAAAGCAGCCAGGACTCAGGAGCTGCAGCCTCTCTATGACTCCAGCTGGGAAATTGCCCACAGTTAGGAGCAAGACCCTCCCATCTTGGATTTAATTTTTCCAGATAGGCGGATGTCCCTCTCTAGTAACCCATCATTCTGAGGAGAATGGCAAAGAGGTGGCAAAAACTGCCAGCCACTAATTATGGGTATTTCTCTAACTAGTTTCCATTGCCTGTTGCCCAAGTCATAGGTTTTTACTGGTGAGGCACATACAGTGGGCAGTAAGAAGCAGGGGACAGTGAAATCTTGAGCTCAGAAGCACAGAAGCAGGCATGAAGTCATATTTCCCTCTTAGTTTCCTCTTTCCCCTTTCTTAACCAGCTGTTCACTTTAATGGTTATTTCTTCCTCTTTCACACACAATTAGTTAATCATTTCACATCCAGATTTCCAGAGTCACCTGAATAACAGATCAACTACCCAGTCAGTTCAGAATTTCTAAGCAAATAGAAATTCGTAACAAGCATAGTGAGATGAGGTTTCTAGAGGAAAGAAAAAGTTAATGCATCTTCTCTGGCTTGTCATTAGCAAGTATTTCCTAATGTGCTTCTGCATTCAGAGTTTGATCAGAAGGAGAATTTGGCTGTCATTGGTGTAGGCCCATAAAGCCTCAGGCAAAAAGGCATTTGCTAAAAAGTTTTGATATCTCCTGTCTATAAAAAAGGAGGTTTCCACTTTTGAAGTACTTTTAACAGTACTTGAGGTTGGACTCGCCCCAGTATGGATACTCTCCAAGCGGCTAGTTGTTTTAAAGAAATGTGCCTTCACACACTGAAATGCGTATCCAGCCACAGGCAGACGTTTGGCATACAACTAATGGTGTATAAAATATGTTGCACAACAGCTGTCACTGTGCACCAACATCAAGCTCAGAGAGAGGTGGTAAAAATGGGCAGGCTTTGGGGGAACAACCCAGGAAGCTGTGTGGGTAATCTCAGATTTGATCTGAATGCTCTCACACATGGCCTTAAACTCTGATCTTTTTGTCATCCCTATTGTGGCCCTGGATGAGGGACACATCAGCTCTTTCTGGCATCACTCAAGTCCTTTCTAAAAGCAAACAAGGGGCCAGAGTGAGGGTGAGAAGGGAGGATGAGCACTCCATTACCACCCAAGAGAGTCTGGGTCTTGCAGTAAGGGGGCTCAGATGCATCTCTGATCCAGCAGAGCAGGTGTGACCCATGAGACTTGTTCCCACCCTGTTAGGGACATAGGGTCAGATCATTCAATAGATTAATAAATATTATCTTGCCCTTTCTGGCAAATTTATGCTATCTTGATATGGAAGAAAGTCTTTATAGAGATATTTTTTAAAAATTCTTTCTTCAGAACTTTCTGCTTGTTTTTGGAGGAGCAGTCCGCTACATTTCTTTTGTACTTTCCTAACGTATACCAGGAGACTTTTAAAAGGTTATTTTTGGAGCCACTATTTCTCATTCTTTCCTGAAGCCCCGGCCAGGTCAGTGACATTAAGGAATGACTATCTGGTACTGAATGAATCCTGCATTTCAACCTCTCTGTCCTTCAGACCAAGCCTTGTCGCTTGAAATAAGAAATCTAGCAGGGTTTGTTTGGGGCCTCAATTCGTTTTCCTGCCTCCACCTAGAAGGTGACCATGGCAATTAGCAATATTAATTGAGTTACCCAGAAACTCGGCCATGCCACTGCATGTTCCCTTCAGGGAGCAGCCACAGAGGGCAGGAGAGTTGGATGTCAGATGAGGTCTGCAACGGAGGTACCAGCAGGCTGCTAAGTTTGAGGGCTGGAGAGAGCTCCCTGTGAGGAGCACAGGACGCGCCGTCAGCTCATGGCTTTAATAAACACAGGGCAGCATCTTTGCCTGCACATGCTTTTGGGCCCAGCCTAGATGCCTCCATGGCTGGAAGACTGGGTCTGTGCTGAGCCCTGATGTGAGCATTGCTTGATGCAAGTGCGGGGCTTGCTTGCGTGAGCAATCCTGGTGTCCTGGTGTCCCTGCTGGCCAAGGCAGCTCCCTGTCCTGCCTCTTGGGTAGCCGCTGATACTGGGGAATGAGGATGGGTCAAGATCTCACTTCTTTTTTTTTCTCCTTAGAGGGTTTTGATCTTAAATGTGGTGGGGAAGGGGAACAGCCATTCCTGTTATGACCAAAATCTTTAGTGTTTAGCAGCAGATTTCAGTAAGATGGTACTTTCCTTTTTCCTCCCTGCTTGATTAGTTTTGTGAAAAATACTGCTTATGACAGAAATAGAAAAACAGAAATGTAGCTTCTTCCTTGCTTTCTGAGTGAGCAGTTGGCACTCACCTGCAGACCATTTCATCGGGCTGATAAAGGTTATGCAAGCAGCTCCCTGTCACACTCTACAGGACTGAAGGCCCTGCCTCTGCCAGGACATTCACAGAACAGTCCTCCCATGAACACATTCGTCTGCAGAGACTGCGCATGGGTGAAAGTGCCTGAGTGGCAGCTGCAGAAACAGATGCTCAGCTGTATGTGCTCAAGGGATGCCTGTTTCTGTATAGTCACAAATGACTTGTTATTAGTTGCTGGTAGGATGGTGACATCCTAAGTTTGATGGCCAAACGCCATCACCATCTGACTTTATTTTACTGTTCTGTAACTGCAGCCTTTAAAAGTCTGGAAAAAGTTTTTCACACTAAATGAATTATGTTGTAGACTAGATCCGTAGCCATGAAATAGTCTACTGGTTGTCCCTGTTCACAGAATATCATATTGTGTTTACAGTTGGCAGTGAACATTTGCTATAATCATTGAGTATGTGTAAATGTTTTATACATAAGTGAATGCTATAGGTGGCTGAATGTTAGCAAATACCAAAACATACATGTCTCCAAGGCAATCGAGGTAGTTAATGACAGTGGCTAGTTAACAAGGGTAGCAAGAGAGGGAAAGACAGCACTACCAACTTTAGTAAAGCAAGTGAACTCATGGAAAGCCATTCTCAACTGTCTTCAAGTTTCATCTGATCCATATGCTGCTCTACTAAACGGTGTATGGAAAAGGGAAGCTTGCATCTTCTCTCCATCCAGCACCTGACAAATGGTGACTCTCACTTGTATCTCTAAGAGGCTCTGAGGTTTGACACTCCATCCTGTCTACCAGCTTTGGATAGGGGCCTCCTTCCTGCACATGAATCATTGACATTTCAGGGAGTGACAGACTAACTTTGGACTGGCTTTTATCACAAGATATCATTGCATCTGACTGCAAAAATCCACCTCACTAAGCCCAGGACTACTTAGGAGTGAAGAGCTCTTCTGCATCCAGCCCTTACGGGTGGCATAAACCTGAACATGCAATTGTTTTCCTGATGTGACCAAGCTTTAATAACTGCCATTGTGGCAGAAGTCTTCTAAGTGGTAAGTGTTCTTCGGAGATTCATTGAACGTTAGCTTCTGAGTCCTGCTTCCTGGTGCAACTAAGGTATAGATGAGACTGAAGACAAATCCGTAGCAGAGAGACCCTCATCCAGAAAAAATAAACAAGAGGGATGAACCCAAGGTTGCTCTTGTCATCGCTTCCCAGCCTCTTCTACTGTCACAGGTGTGGGTACTGTCAGCATGACGCAGTGTCAGAGGAGTTAGCACAGAACCTGTCACAAAGAGCCAGAGAAGCAACACTTTGACGCATCCTCTTCACCTCCAGTACCTGTTTCAGCCAGCTCCCTCCTGCCTCTAGCAAACACCATTTCCTTCAGCTTCTTTGTGGGGCTGCTGACAAAATGCAGACCTACAGCAATGGTTTTTCCACTTGGGGAAAGAGCGAAGCCTGAATTAAGCTTCCCATGTTGATGTTTTACTGTGCTGTGTTTGTCTTTATTTTTATTTTTCTGCAACTCACAGCTCTGCTAATTCTAGCACTGTGCACATGCCGTCAGTTCCCTACTATCAGCTCTGTGCTTTCTTGCCATCTCTCTGTCACCATCAGCTGTGTGAAGACCACTCTTTGCTCCCTTCACTTCAAAAGCATTTTAGAGAGTTTGATTTTGCTGTTCAAATCCTTAGATCCTCATAGTTGTTGATGCTCTGTTGCTTGGATTTAGGCAGGCTGTCTTTTTTATTTTATTTTATTTTATTTTATTTTATTTTATTTTATTTTATTTTATTTTATTTTATTTTATTTTATTTTATTTTATTTTATTATCTTAGTTTTACTTGACAATTTAGTCTACTTCTCCAGCTCAATACTGCTCACCTGGTTCAAAAAGAAGCTGTACTTCTGCAGCTCTGCATGAGTTCTGCAGCTCATGGACCTCCTCAGGCAGCTGATACTTCTGTATTTATACTCAGCTATTTCGATACACATTTTTTTCTAATGTTTTTTTAAAATCCCTTTAACCTTTTAGACTTCACTCTATTTTGTAGTAAGGATTTCCACAGCTTAGCCACAGTTTGGGTACAGAAGTGTCTCCTCTTTTTGTGGCAAACCTGTTAATATGTTGTTCATTCACACAGATACTGTTAGCCCTGTACTATACCAATTGTGTCACTACAAGCTAAGAAATGAAAAAAAAAGCAGTTCTTTACATCGTTTTCATAGAAAACATGCCATTTTAGAAAGTAAAAATAAAGCAAAAAAATATATATATATAAAAATATGACTTGACATCGTAATGAATATGATGTCAAGTGCAAATGGCAAATCGGAGCTGACAACTGACTGTCTGAAAGTCTGATATTGCAATTTTTCCTTTTCTTTAAGACCTTTGAACAAACCTTTGGGGGCTGGCAACATCTGAAAGTGCTTAGGTGAAAGTGGCGTGAAAAGGTGTGATCAAAGCTGCTTTCAGAGCAGACATAAAAATCATCGCACATCTGATTTAAAACAGGGTAAGCAAAACCTAACCTGCGTGCTGGAAAAGATTCCATTGAAACTAGTTTTAGCTATCGTGAGGCTCAAGTAGCGTGTTTGGGAGGCTGGAGACTTGGATCTAAAACGAGCCCTCACCAACAGGCATTTAAATACGCTAGAGACTCTGAGTCTTGCAGTGTTATGATGTTATGTATATGAAGAAAACTCACTTTAAATTATGCAGTCTGATGTTAGGATGAAGTTAAATTGCATACAAAATAATAATTTTCATTATCAGTTAAAAAAAAAATCACCTCGCATTTTAAAAAGATGTTCATAGGCATCTAGCAATGTAGGTTAAAAGAAAAAGAAAAAAAAAAACTTTTTAGCAAGGTACAAAATAATGTGTTTAGCTCCAGGCATTCTTTAAACTGCCTCTTTTCTAGGAAGGGAACACAGATGTGTGAGATTCCTGATTTAGTTCCAAGCCAATTCTCTTAATTAACTTCAAATTGTTTAAATATATAACATCTCAGGGAGAGGAGTAGCATTCAGAGTGGTGCACTGTGCTGCGCTCGGACATCTGCTGCTCCCAGCCACTGGATTTCCACAGGGGGACACGGCTCAACCTCCAGCACCTCCAACCTCTCCGTCGGGCTGTGGGATGGCCGGGTCCAGCAAATGACTTCTGTGTGTGTGTCCCTCAGGCATGGAAGTAAGATCTGAGTGCTGTTTCCATTGGGAAGGGGGACTGGGATAGGAAATAAGGAAAATGGTCAAAGCTATAGGAGTGCATTTGGCTATTTCCTTGGGAGATCCTGTGAACATCTGGGGAAAGGAAACTGCTACTGAGGTAAACTGTAGGGGCTCTGGGAGAGGGAAACTGGAGGTTAACCTATAGGAAAAGAGGATATATGGTAGACAAGGATAAAGTAGGGAAGATAAAGTAGGCTTAGCAGGACTGAGGAGGAAAGGATTCTTGTGCTACAGAAAAGTAAAATGGGGAAAAAGTATTTTCAACCTGTATATGGTCTGTTCCACCACTGGAAAATATAAAGCAGTTCACAAAGGCAAAGAGAGCTGAAAACAACTACCTATGGCCTTGGCTAGGGCTGCCTCCCTCAGCCCAGCAGCGGGTGCAGTAAACCAGCCTCACAGACGGGAGCGCTCCAGAAAGGGTCAGAGGAATTGCTTGAAGAGTATGCAGCAAGCAGAGCCTTGAGCTCCAAACTGGAGGCTGAGAGTAATGTGAAATACCAAGCTGCTGTTCATCCAGGGGTCAGAGTCCTCTCTCAGCACCACTGGAGGTCATGGTTTTGAGGAAAAGGTCACATAATTGAGAGATCTTTATCCTATGCACAGGAAACTGCAGGGAAGTCATCTCAGTTATCAACTCTACAACTTCAGTATTACTCTTTTTGCAATTCATACACTTGTAAGCATGCACACACACATATTTTTGGTACCTGATCTTTCTGCTGTATTGTACTCACTCAATTCCACCGTACCTCCAAAAACTTTGGGAGAGTTGCTCTGAGCTAAAAGTAATGTAAATGAGAGGATAATCAAGCCTACAGCTTCTCCTTGCAGTTTCTGGCCTACATGCAAGGCAGTGTCCTGAGGACATATCTACACTTGATGCCACACTGTGAGGAGATCCCCGAGCAAGCAGCTATAGAGCAAGCTCTGGATGGCTGTGTCACTGTGGCAGGATGCTATTAATTAGTCCTAAGTTAATTAGCCCTTGCGAGAGGCAGTGCTAACCTGGTTGTATTGCTCTGGGGACCCTGCACAGTGTCTCTGCATGGGCTGGTGCTGTGTCATACCCTGAGGATGTCCCATTCCATTTCAAGTCCAAGTGAGGTTTGCTGCTCTGTGTTCCCTGGCATAACGTGGACAGATCTTTGGATTTTTGGTGGGAAGGATGATCTGTGTTACTTATTAGTGACTTCTTTCATTTGTGGAGGAGCAGCAAGAAAGATCCCAAGTGTAGAGGAAAGGACTATAGCAGAGGTCTGTAAAGCCAGCCTGAGTGACAGAGAGAGGGTGAACAGGGATTCATTTTATTTTCTGCAATGAGATTAAATAAAGCGGTCAGGCTCAAAGCAAGCAAAAGGAAGCATTTCTTCATGCACTGTGTAGTTAGGAAAAGAAACTCACGACAGTAGGATTTCGTATGCATTCAAAGCTTATATAGGCTCAAAATCTAATTTGACAAATCAAGAAAAAAACAGTTACTCAAACATGTCAAATAGAAAGACTCAATTTTGGCTGAGGAAACCCTGGAGCAGCATTAACTCAAGGTCAAAAACTATACTAAAGGAAAGTCACTACAACTAAAAGCCTTACACTTCTTCCTAGACATCATCTGTTGGCGAGTGGTGCCTACCAGGACACAGTGTGAGAAGAATCTTTGGTCTATCCCAGGTGTCACCAACTCATATTCGTCCTGTGTGTTGTCTCATGGATATTCTCCAAAATCAAAGGAGACTCTTGGGATTTCCCTAAATAAACCTTCACTTGGGAGTGTCCAGCTATTAGACATGTCCCTGAAAGAGGCAGAATGACCGAGACTAGGGCAACAGAAAAATAATAATGCAGCACCGTGCAATTTTTTTGTGCAAGACTTGGCCTATACTGCAGGAAAAAAGCATGCCACCAACTCATGGCTTACATTGAGAACAGTGAATAATATAACCCAAAAGGGGCTCCGAAAGAATACATTTCTCAAAAAAATGTATAGAACAGCTCAGACCAAGTTTTGTAATTGTAGGAAACTCGATCCTAATACCAAGACATGGGGTGTTTCGTGCTGAGAAAAATGAGATACCATTCAAGCATGTATTGTCACAGACAGATTAGCACAAGTATTTTTTATATTGAACAAAAGCTCTTGCTTAGTAACATCAAATGTTAGAGAAGCATCAAGTAGCATCTGAAAGGAAATGAAACCTTAGTTAGAGTAAACAAACGAAGTAGCCGTGGTGCTGTGTGCTGAGCAAACTGATTGATATTTGTCAGGCTTCCAAAGCTGCGCTCCAGTCTTATATCCAAGGCAAGCAAACAAGAAAAGGAAATTCAGGGGAGGATGATAATTAGCAGTCGCTCCCTCAGAAAAGGCTTGAAGGTTTTCAAATTGACTCCTGCATTTCTAAGCCTGAGAGGAGTCAGAGCGCAAAAACTGAGTGTATTAAATAAATATGGGCAATCTAACATCATTCATATGTTCAGGCACTCCTTTGAACAACCAAGTGAGCCAGGAATCTAATGAACAAACAGTTGAACATAACCTCTGTATAACCCTTTAATCTTCTCCTCCATTCCCCTTGAAAATGTAGGGAGGAAAACGCTAGAAGACAACAGATTGAAAAAGCCTGACCAGGGGAACTACTGGCAGACAGCTAGGCATGGGTGTTTCTTTTGTTTGCAAATTTTAGCAATTAAGGAAGTGTTGAAAGATTCTGAAAACATGTTATCATTGAGAGAAAAGACACTCTTAGGATTTAAAAGTCAGACGAGCTGTAAATAGGGTAAAAGACTGACTGGGTTTACTTGCTGGTAAGTCAAAAGTTCAATTCATACTTTTCCCCCCAAACATAACATAATATAAACATAAGTTGTCAAATCTGGAAATAGGCTGTCATGCCTCTCCTGATGATCTCTGCACCACAGCCTGTGAATATTTAAACAACACATACCACAATAACAAGGCATTGTTGAGAGAAGCTCTAAAAGCCCAACTAATCCATTTGTCTTAAAAGAAATAGAGCTTTTGAAAGAGATGCCACTGTACAGCGAGTGAAAAGAGGTTGGAAGTCCGGAGATGACATGGTGGATAACTTTTAATAAGGAAAGGAGAGCAGATCTTTTTTTTTTTTTAAAAAAAAGTCAAGTATTGATTAGAGAAGACTGTGAATAAGGCTGGAAGATTTACAAATAGCACATCAAAAGCTATCATCTAATCAAATATACAACCTTTCATTTCATGTCAGAAAATTAATGGTATTGAATTGAGACAAAGGAATAAAGGTGTTTGGAAATAAAATATGTCAAAGGATGAATGAATCCACATGACTTTTAAATTCATCAAGAACGATGACCTAGCCACCAAATCAAATGCAGGTTCAAAAATGTAATTAAGAAAATCAAAATTGTGCTGTGTCAGTCACTAAACAATTAAGGAAAAGAGAATAATGAGGTGGAAAGAAAAGATGGCAGTCAAGAAAAAAAAAAGAAATCTCTAACCAGTGTTTTCTTAAAAAAAAAAAAAAGTACAATATACTCAAAGATGGGCACTTCCATGTATTTCATTTAATTCATTCCATGTATTTCATTTCCTTCCATGTTGTATTTTCTGCCTATTATTTGTGCGGAAGGACATAACTCACCTTGTAAAGCTGTTACTATATAAAAATTAAAATTATATATTTATATGTACACACTACACATACATATATTCATATATATATATGCTAATCTGTGTATTTTGAACTTGTCAAAGTTCAATCCCAGAAAGATAGCACAATTGTGTTACTGAACTTTCAGCCATTTTAATACAGTCTATTTATTCTGTGTTGTAACTGCTCGTATAAATAAGGATGAGTTAAATATGAGATCAAGCTACTAGAAGGGGCAGAAAAAAATAAAACTCCCAGCAACAAAGAGATCATTAGATTAAAGGACATCTGCTAGTCCAGAGCTTACCTGTCAGTTGCGACCAACACAAGAGCTTGTGTGCGGATGGCTACAGGATTTATAACACGGAGCATCCTGGAAGTGCTTTATATTTTACATTTCAAAGCAAGCACCCTCCAATGCTCCATGCAAAGCTGCTGGGTTGGTGGCATGTCTCCATGCAAAGTCTATAGTGCCATTTCTACAGCAGATCCTTCTCTAACACGTCAGCAGTTCTGATCTGTTCAGTTTTGGACATGCAGTCAGTTCACGACCCAAACCAGTCCTAAACCTATCGGCATTTCATCATGTGAGGCAGCAGAAACAAGCTTTGCTTAGCACCATTCCACACAGGGTCATTCTTATAAACACAAGCCTAGACAGTAAGCAATGAGAGAAGTAGCACAAATTATACCATCTTTTGCCTGTCTGAGATCTGGTGTGTCCTTCAAAGAGAAATAATCGCAGGAGAGTCAAAGGAGAAGTGCACTTATTTTTTTTCTGCAAGATTCTGTCTTCTCTTCACCCAACATATGGAACCTCATTAGTGATCAGTGGGACAAGAGATACCAGGAAAGACATCTTATTCCTGGAGTTTTTATACCAGAAATTAACTAAGGATCAGAGTAAGACTAGTATGGACAAGTGCTTACCACAAAAGGCAGTTATTGTGTATTTAAAAATAAATATAGATTGAAATGTCTCCGTGTAATTCATTTTACCCTTCACTAAACTGCATTTCTGTGTTAACATTAACCTTCCCCTTCAATGTCATTAGCTGCTAATTAAGATGTTGATATGCAGATTGTATTTCTTGCAGTAGAGATGATTTGCTGCCACTTACTAGGTGTTCATCAAAGTGCAGCACAGGTATTGGTTTAGCCTAAGCATGGCACGTTTAATTTGCTGAACACTGTCCCTGTTCTCCACTTTGCTATTATTTTTTAATATATGATGAGCAGAAGAAGTTTGCTAGGAATTCTCTCACAGAGGAAGAAGAGTATGACGGGTCATGTTTGACCTGAATATTCTTCAAACTATTCTTCAAATAGTTTTTGCCTCTAATTTAGTAAAACTTATTTGGAAATCTATAAAAAGATCCCAGCATATTCATAACAAACAAGTTCCTTCAATCTGTCTACAATTTATATTGTGCCACTAGTCAGAAACAGAGCGCTCTTTAGCATTACAACTTTGTTTCAAATAACTTCCTTCTAACTAACAAGAAGAGTTTAAATCAAAGAAACGCAGTGATGACTCTGCTAGTGCAAAAGCAGTTCTGCAACACAGGATACATTTTCACAGGACTTTTTAATATAATTTATGAATACTTGCTTGCAACATAATTGTCTTTTCTGCTGACATTTTCAAAGCAACACTGTGATTTGTTGGGTCTCCAGAGAGTCGGAGTACAAAACTGATAATTATATTAAATATACATAGACAATAAAGAGTGTGTTTACATAACTATGCCCATAAATATCTGATTGAACAGTCATTGTTCTCAACCCCTTTTTAAGCAGCTCTCAGAGGGATCCAATTCTAATGACATGATGGTTTAAAAGATGTTGCTCAGTCTTGTTCCATATTTAATTAACTTTCCTTTTTTAAACTTGTGATGATGGAGACAATAACAAATAGCTCTGAAAAGAAAGGGAGCTCTGAAACATGAGTGAGGCCTTGTCAGGCTTTTGTGTGCCACACACAGAAGATGGGCACACAAGAGTTGGTGGCCGGGGACCTCCCAGCTCCTGAGGGAGGGCATTGCTAGAGCATTCACAGTTCACTACTACCAATAACAACAGCAACACAACAAGAATAATCAAAGAAATCTTCTGCATACAAATATAGGAAGCAACAGGAGAAGGAAAAAAAGAGGTATTAAATGGAATACGCAAAAAAAGACCTAAACTTGTTTACTTTTGTGGTTCTACAAAGCCAGTGAAGCAAACACTTTAAAGAGAATGGCACATTGCTCACTAAGATATAAACACCTTGTGCACATTAATTGAGCATCAGCGAATGACTGAACCCATTAGGCTGGAATCAAGGTAGCATTTCCGAATTTATGGATGGCCTTATTCTAAAGAGTTCTTCACATTGCCTCATTTTAGACACAGCAGTAACAGCAGCACAATATTCTGTTTTCACACGGAGCTATTTTTAATTGTCACCAATTATAATTCATTTACTTTTATGGGTCCTAGTTGTCACAATATTAACATTTGTAAGTCTTTCCCTTTGCAGGCTGTGAGAATCTGTTGTGACATCTCAATAAAGCAGGATTCAATCAAGGTGTGAATGAATTGTTAATCTTGTTAAAAATAGAAAGTGCCATATGTTGGTATGGAAGAGATGTCCCTCTTTTTCTTTTGTTGAGGACAGTGGTAATGAAACAGAGTGAGTGGTCATGCCAGAATTATTAATAATAGCCCCATCACTGAGACATGGAAATGATTCCAGTTTTTCTCCTGTCACTTAGAAGGAAAAGGTAGTAACTTCTCATTCCTTCCAGGCAAGACCTTTGCCCTATGCTTCTGTGGATTTTTGCATCCATGTAGAACTCCCAAATGCGGAAAAGAAGGAGAACTTTGTAGCAGGAGTGAATCAAGAAGTTTTAACCTCCACAAAAAGTAGAGCACCTCAGATGGATTGCAGAACCAAATGTAGACAATTGTTTATCGGAATGTAAATGCCAGCAAGCAATCTTGTTTTGGAAAGTTGAGTTCAATAAATGCCAAATGCCCCTTATTTATTTCCAGATCATCTTTTGTTCTGTTTAAGAATCAGCACATTTCCTCATAAATCTTATGCTCAAATAATCTGGATCAATTGCTTCACTTCTGCAGCATAAATTCTATATTTATGCCCTCTGTAAGTCTGTCAGTTTTCCTAAATAGAGATACAACAAACAAGCAGAAGGGCTAATCATTTTATTAAACTATCACTTACAGTGAAACTCATGTCCACTGGAAATGCGGGGAGCAAAGCCAGGCTCGCATGTAAGAGGATAGCTTGTCCATCAAGCTGTCCACACAGCCTTTGGAATAGATTTATTCTTCCACATTATGGTCAGCGTATTAAGAAGGGCCCTCTCCAGTCCGTGGCGCCCCGGGCCAGTGGAAGGCACGCCGTGGCTGCAACGCTCCCACCAACACGCACACAGAGCCGTACCTGTTCCCCAGCAAGCAAGACGATCCGCGTCTCCCCTTGGCTTTTCTAACCGCTCTGGTAATTCCCCACGGAACACTCAGTTCGCACTGGGAAGTTCGAATGTCTTCCGCAATCTATTTAAGCAGCTATTTAGGTATTGCTGAGAAACCTGTTACTTTCGGAAAGGTAAGAGGATTCCAGCACTTGATACCGGCAAGCAGCTCTTAGGAGCCGCCTGGGGCCCGCTGTGGCCTCAAGACCCTTCTACTCCCCAGCACTCAACTGCAGGGACAATCGATGCAGGAAGCCCTCGTCACATTTGCCGCTGCTCTGTTTACTGTTATGTTATTTACATAGCTAGAAATTCAACATCTTTGCATGTTTTGCAAGCTGTCATGACATGAGACGCTAGTAATATGCTATGTTTTGTTTGTTAACATATTTTTGACATATTTTAGCTTTTGATTATAAGATTGCATCTTTCTCAGCTACCATCTGTCTCAACTCAGTGGCACTCTGGCGTTTATAAAAACAGTAGGGTGTAATATTTCTTATATACTTGAACTCTACAAGAAACATGCTATTTTCAGTCTGAACCAATATGTCACACTTTCACACATGAAGGCTGAAATGTCTTATATCCTTTAAGGTATCTGTCAGAAAAAAAAGAATATATCATCACATTCAATTTGGTTGAGATGAGTAATATATTAATGAGAATAAGAATGGGAACACTTTCTGACTTATAAATAGAACTGGCATTTTACAAGCCTTGTGTACTTGTGCCTGCATTTATCCTTTTGTCAGCATAAATGTGATTTTTCATATACAACCCAGGAATTCTTTTTTTGTACTCGGCAAAATATGCACTACACTGCATTCACAAAGCTGAGTTTTAAACATGACACATTTTTTTTTTCTTGAAATATATAGTAACCAGACACTTGCAGACTTTACTTCTTTTCTCTCCATCTCCATCTCCATCTGTGGAGAGTCAAAATGTGACATTCAGCAAACTGGAAAACACACTTTATATCTACCCTGACAGCAATAGGCAGGCAGCTCCAGCCATTTGGACTGTTGTGATGTGCAGCTCTTTAACTGCAGTATTTCAGCAACATTGGCTTCCATGGGACAAATCCAGCAATTCAAGCAATAGGACACCATACTAAAATAGCAGAGGATTTTTTTTTTTGCCCCTCTTCTGTGTAATTCTGTGATTCTTCTGCAGGTGAGCTGTAAGGGCTACTGGTGGGCAAGGATGGTCCTGTGGTCCCTGTAGTGGCTGCTGATTCCCAGTGCTAGACCAAACTCACTAAATAATCTTATGCTGATTCTGCAGTAATTACACACAAAAAAATTAGCCGTGACTCATCTGGCAGCCAACGTGTCAAAGGCACAGGTATGACATTATTGAGATTGCCACATTAAAAGACAAACAAGTAAACAGAAATAGAGATTCACCCTCAAGAGCCATTCACTTTGCTGTTTCCTTCTGTTATGTCTAGTTAAATGCCCTTGCTCCTATTCAGCATGTGCAGAGCTGCTGGGGCAATGGGATTCCAGATCTTGGTGGTCCTTTATGTCATTAATGTAATAGCAATAGCATCACTTCCAAAGGAAAAGACAAGATACAAGCACGCTCACACGTAATGGTAAACTGAATTTATTTCCTTTTGGAAAACAATTCCAGTAATCTCCAGGTTCAGACCGCAGAGTAAACATTAATAACAGTAACATACAGGTTAGTTCAACTGATTCAAGAATTTGGCTGTGTGAAATCATTAAGGAAAGTCTTGAACACTCAAAGCTTCAAATGGTATCCAGAAAAAAAATTCTTTGACAATCTACATAACAACTATTGCATATATGGTAATGCTATCTGTCATATCGCAAGGCTTACAAATATATATACGGGCCTTATTCAACTGTGGGTTCCTGCTCTGTGAGAAAGAGTCTTTTCGTATTTTTTTTTTGCAAGAATCTTCAGCGATAAAAAATAGTCTTGAATTCATCCGTTTGTATACCAAAAGAGAGAGATTTCGAGACTGAAGTTTAAAGGAAAGGAAAGCCAAACAGAGCTGCAATGGAACATAGCTATTATCTTCTCCCTCCTGCTCGAAAATGACACATTTTCTTAAGCTGTTTTTTTCCCCTCACACAGTATTATTATTATTTTTATCTTTCTTGAATAGGGCCCAAGTCCACTTGTCTTTATAAGACCATTTTAGTATCAGACAACATAATACATGTGCAACACTTTATATACAAGAAGTCTATCCGGTGCTCAAAAGTTCAAACACATGAACATCCAACAGTTTCGATAATACAAGTTTTATGGTACAATACAATGTTTCTGAATAATATACATTAACAATGAAAGTTTCGTGCAAAGAGTAAAATGTGTTCCCTTTTTGTGCCACGAAGAATCCTCCGGAAGAGACGGGCCTTGCACTAACTGCTATGCTGGGTCATCGTATGATTCTGTAAGAAAAATGAAAGAAATGGGTTACTCACAGGACAGGCATTTCTGCATGAAAGGAAGATGCACCAACAATTCTACCGACATCATGCGACAGAATGCATGGGCAGAAAATACATTTGATCCCTCCTGTCTTAAAGCAGTCGGGAGCAGCTCTGCTAATGCAATGTCTCCAGGTAGGCTTGAGCAGACCTGAAGCAAGGGAAAACGCACAGGTCTTCCGTGTGGCTGCTGGCCACTTACATACCTGCATAAGATTTATATTGTGTGCAGATGAGGAGTGCATTTATTTCTCATAAAAGACACTGCTGCCTATAAACCCCAGATAGGCTAATTGGGCCCTGCTTCTGAGACTGTGGCATCGCTTCAAGTGGTTTATTGCATTAAAACCTATTTTCCCCTAAAGAGGAGCACAGTATATTGTGGTAAGAGCCATTCTACATCCAGCACAGAATTTAAAGACTGATGAGCAAGCAGGAGGGCTGCCACAGCCCTTCCTTTAGTCACCAAAACCCACAGATCTTTTCCCTCGAGTGAACGTACTGCCTTTATTCAAGGTGACCCAGCACAGATTATGGGAGCCTGAAATTCTCCTTTCCCACATAATAAATAAACATCATTTCTAGCAGCAAATAAGTTTCACCCTCTCTCATACCACAGCCCTAGCAGAGCCAATCATTTTTAAGGATGAGCGATGCTCTTTCAACACCTGCACTGGCTCCGAGTCTCCTCAAGCATCAAGCCAAGAGCAGCAAACCAATCCAGCACATGGCTATTTCACAGCCATGGGGGTAGCCACTGGTTAATGATGAATTTTGCCTCTAGTGACCTGGGCCAGATTTGGGCCACTGACCCGGAGGGGAAGGGTGTTGTACCCCACAAATTGCTCCTAGCACATGCACTCCCCATCGCCTGCTTTATTAGGTTAATCTGTCTTCAAACTCCTTTGGAGCAGCGCACTTCAGGATGAACCTGTTCCCAGAAGACAGCCATCATTTTCAATGAAGTGAACATTTACTGAACCATAGCCTCCCGAGCCACCCAGGAAAGGACACGTAAAAACAGCCTGGGCAAAACAAATGTGAAATACAGCACCATCACAGACCAGTCTAAGAGTTCCCTCTCCCTTTCCCTTTCCTTAAACTGTGCACGCACACAGACAATAGTTCCTGGGACATTTGGCAAGGGAAAGATCTTGCAGTAAGGCTGAGGAATTTTTAATGCAGTGCCATTCTCAAGATTAAAGGAAAACAACCCAGTGACACTTGGAGATGCAATTTCCAGATGTGAATACAAAATGATTTAATGCTGAGGGCAGGAATTCCAGTCTGTCCGAGGCCCGAGTGTTAAGAAAATACACTCTACCACTTGATTTCATCTAGCTTCTTACCCGTCACCTAAAAGCATTTCAAACTGCTGTAAAGCAGGAACAACACACTGCCGAGTAAAATGTTGCCTGGTCACAGGTAATGGGCCCTGTCTTTAAGCCAGGAAAGCGAGGAAATTAAGAGTTAAGCCTGACAGTCAGCTCTTTTGTCATCCTCTTGTGTCCATCTATTGCAGCACTTATGGTGTAGCACAACAGCTTACTGAGACCCAGCAGTACCTACAGGACTAAATATTGGGTGTCAGCCTGAATTCAGGTTTTTAATTCGCTTCTGAGAGGTTGAAGTTATTTACTGGTTGTTACATGGCAGAGAGATATAGGGAAGCGGAAATGTCTTTTGTCTTAAATCTCCTGAGGGAGAGCATGAGTTACTCCTTTTCTTATTTTTTCTTTTCAGCTAACCAAGAAATGTATAATCAGTTTGGGTCTGGATGAAGAGAAGCGGAGTCAAAAGTGTAGCTGTAACTGTGGCCTTAGCGACAGTTTTATACAAAAAATCAAGGGTCCAAATGCAAGGGAGACAAAAGAGAACATGCAAGGAAGCCAGTGTCCCTGACTCCCATGCCCAGTTGCAAAAGGAGATGCTCCACAGAGAGTGAAGAGGTAACAGAAAAAACAAAAGGTGCCAAGAGGAAAACATGACAGGGCAGGATACACAATTAGGAAATGCTTTGAGCAGCATAGACTTAAACAGGCAGCCTACTATCAACAGTCAAAACACAGGCGCCAAAGTAATTACTGTTCCCCAAAAGTGAGAGAAATTAGGGAGAAATGCCTCTTTGGCCAAGAGTCAGAATAAAAATAAATATAAACAAATATATATTTAAAAAGCACCTCTGAAGCACAACACTAGCAAGATGAGCAGGTGAAGGATGGGTGCGGAGAGGTACGAAACGGAGGCAAATTCTGCAATGCCACCGAGAGCCACATTACACCCCACCGAAACCCAGCTACTGGAGACCCCACATCGAAGGGACTGAAAATTGCAAACATTAATCCCCATCCTGAACTGCTGCTGTTTTTATGAGGGGTGTTGCACTGAAAAATTTAGGATAGGGTTCTCCACCCTTCTCTGTGCAGCAGTTCTCGGTTTGATTCCTGCAGGTGGAAGATGCACAACCCGACGCTTGTGTCGTGCACCCTTGGCAAGCACAATATTCCATCTGAGAGCTCCTGGACTAGGGTGCAGTGCCCAAGGTGGAAATCTGCCTCCTCTAGGAACCTCTGGACAGTTTCTCCTGGCCTTGGAGCAGTTATATCCATTTGCCAGATAAGAGCAATTTGGCCAACAGCAGGTATCAGATGGTGTCCTCCTTCGCTGCCCCCAAATGTGCTTAGCTAGGCAGCAGTCTCCCTGTGAGGCAAAAATGTTTATTTCCTAGTTAGCAAGGGAAAGGGAACAGTATTTTGCTAACGTACTCCTTCCTGGCCTTCAGCAAGGGCTAAAGCAGCATTTCCAAGAGCTCTGGATTTCACGAGGAGGAATTTGTGAAGGCAGATGCGAGCTCTGCATGCACAAAATGGAGGAACCAGGCAGGAAAGCCCTGTCTGCCACCACGTTTGCCACCACATTAGAAGCAAACCAAGGCAGAAAAAACGTTGCACAGTCTCAATGCCTCTACCTCGTTCTTATTCACAAGGCACATATTATATTATCTGGGAGTATGTGAATATGACATACTTTACATGGAAAAATGAAGTCTGAAAGTGCATTTGTCCAGTTTTGAGAGACGCTTTTTTCATAGAAGAACCTGTGATGTGAGCCCAGAATCCCAATTGTGTGCGAGCTGCTGTAAACACTATATGCCACCCCTGTTCTGGAGAAAACGCTTTGGGGTATCCCTGTTGTTAGTGTTAGGGAGTTAAAAGCATGCCCAGGTTTCGATGTAACACTGGCTACAAGAATCTTCTCTGCAAAAAAAAAATACTGTAAGATTTATTTGCAGTCCTGCTTGAGACAAAAGAGGCAATAGTTTTGTTGCTGTCTAGTGTATATTTTTATTTCAGACAGAGCATGAGATGTAATAGCTAGCAAATAATTCCCACCTACTGCATCAAAATTAGCAAAGAAAAAATATCCATAGGTAACCACAGACTCACTATCCCATTAAAATCTTTAATGTGAACTGTGGTTGCATGCTATTTAAATGGGACTTCTGTTTTTTATGGCTAGATGAAACAGGATATGGCTGTACCTGACAAACAGTGCAAGGAGGGTACAAGCAAAGAAATATAAAGATGAAATGTAGATGCATTATTTCAACAGATGGTAAGAGTACCGCAGCAGCATGTTATTTTTTCCTTAGTTCAAGAACACAAACATGAGTAATCAATCATCACTGATTAACTAATTATGGTACCCTACATGTTATCACTTATCTGGAGTCCTTTATCTGTGTACATTATGGATCATCTTCATCTTATTGTTTTGTGTTCAAGAAAAAAAAAATCCTACCACACTGCAATACACTTGCAGGTTGTAACACAGAACTCTACATTACTATCAACCTTTAAGCACTACATTTTTTTTTTTTTTTTAACAAAAGCAATTGGTTTCCAACAGGCTGGATAATAAGTCTTTTGACCTGCATTCTTCTCTGACCCATTAAGGTCACCCCTGTGCTCGGGCATGTAGCTGACTTAGGAAATGCCTGCAAGTCCTGCATTTCATCTCCTGCCCACTCAAAATAAAGCTTTCTTTAAATGTGTCTGCACGGGTCCCTGCAGACCAGGGAGGCATCCCTGTAGTGGGCAATGGAGGGACAGAAGCTTCTGCCTTTATTAATGAATGCAGACCATTATGAGTCTGGCTGGCTCCTGCACTGTTCCCAGAAGCATATACTGTACGTGACTTAAAATGCTAGAATATTGACACAAAGCGAGCTGGGCACCCCTAAGGAAAATTACTCCTTGGATATAATGTAGGCTCGTAACAGCTATTAGAGTACAAAATAAAACCCTCCGGGATCAAACTGACATATACCGCATTCTACCTACTCCTCAAACATTAGAAGAATTTCTTTGTGAAGGCATTCTCAAGGACAGCATTAAACTGACTTTTGTAGCAATCTGCAACAGCTTTTTGGCTTACAGCTTTTAGTACTAAATCTCTAGTTTGAATCAATATAAGTACTATATCTTCCACATTAATCAATACATTTGGTTCAATACATGTTCTATTAAATTATACTTTCTAATCAAGATTTTCTGCTTCCTTTCCCTTCTTTTTATTCCAAACTTCTCACCCTGTGCAACACTTCTCAAACTGTCTACAGCTAATAACCGGATGTTGGATTTTCCGGGACTGAAGGGGGAGAAAGAAAGGAAGGTGAAAAAGGCAAGCCCAGCAAAACCTTAAGTGTAGTGTTAATGCTGAATCAAAAATTCCGTTTCACGGTGTCAACATGTTTTCCAGATCTTCAGTCTGATGCTTCATTACTTAGCTGCTTGTCATGATATAAGGCTTCTTGTGCGGAAAGCTCTGCACCGGGAACGGGTGAAATACTACAGCATATGGAAAGGAGTGCAGGGAAAGGGGAAAGGGGGCTATAAAGCGCTAACACTGAAAACAAACAAATGAAACTTATTCAGACATAACTATAACTTCAAGGCAAATCTCAGTAAAAGCTGGTTTTTTATACCTTTTCTTCAAGCCTGTGCTGCTTTTGTGCTGCAGTACACAATTTCTTGCCAAAGTCTCATTATATTATGGTAGTGTTTTTTTTTTTCTGGTAAACTGTATTATGATTTTACCCAAGACTATATTGATGAGATATTTACTAAGATTAAATACATAATAATGATAAATTAAGATGTAAAAAGGTATTATTTAATCTGAGGCTTTGGGGATATCTGAAACATTTAGATAGAAGATATCTCAAGCAATCTGAGTCGTGCACACAGGTGCAGAAAAGGACTTTTCCACAGGTTTGGGGGAATGTGGCTATTCTTCATAAGCAGAAAATATGAGTTGCAATGACAAAATGACAAACGTGTACGTTGCTGCCATTTGCCACTGTCTCACAGATCAGAAATGTTGTACTGATGTCCCTCGCTTACACAGTCAGTTTCTCTTTCTCTTGTCTCCGTATAATCACTGTGAACCTGCAGAGAAACTATTGCATTTTCTTTTGACATTTAGCATCGTCTTACTCAGCTCCCAGTGACATCTTATAATCCTTTCTACATGGCACTGTGTCACCATTAAAAAAGAAGAAAAAAGGTGAAACAACATAATAAAAGAACAAGAATTCACAGAATTCACAGAAGGAGATAGAAAAGACCCATTAGGGTGTTTTCTCCACCCACCTTGCCAGCATCGGATTATTGCCTATAGTATAATTTCAAGTATTTTGCCCAGTCCAATTTTAATTAGAGCTTCCAATGCTTCTCATGGGAGACTATTTCACTGCTTCACAGACCTCAGGGTTAGGATTTTTTTTTCCTGATGTTCATCCCAGGAGAAGAGGAGCTCAGCCAGCCCCAAACCACACATGCAACCAAATCTGCATAGTCAGGTGGTGGCTTCAGTAGAGTATCTGGGCCATTTCAAAACATCTGAAAGCTATAAGCCTTCTTTCAATGCCCCAAAACTTTAAGGACCCAGCTCCTCTGCTCTTGCAAGCAGCTGAGACACTGCAGGTAAGGAGCTGCTGTTAACGTAGATTATTTCAGACTCAGTTACAGTGCAGGTAAAATGTAGTAAATGGGATGGTGTAATGATGTAAATGGGATTTATCTGTGCTGCCATGAGAAGGTCAACCCTCTCCTCATTGCACCTCCACCAAATGAAGTAGCTGATGATTATAACTCCACTCTACGGACATATCTAGGTCCTTTCTATACTGTAACCCTTAGTTGTACTGACAGAATATCTACTAATGCTCAGATTGTAAACAATTTGTATTTTTGACATAGGTGAAATACAGAGGGCAAGATCATCTGAAGCTCATCAAACATGATATGACTTCTTTTCCTCCAAGTCTCTGCCCTCCCTTCAAAAATACAATAAATTAATTTAAGCTATTATACCTGAAATCTTGGAGCTGATATATATACTTAATGTGGTGGATCCCAGGAGTGACATTGCTTCTGACACAATAATAGATACATAGTCATAAGTTAATAGCCAGATCATCCTGAATGAGTGAGGTATTTGGAAAGGAGATGATATCTGATGGGTTTTCATAGGTGAAAAGCAGGAAGCCAAATGGAGACTTTCAGAAGCAACAGAAAAAAATGACAGGCAAGGCCTCAGGGCTGCAGTGAAGCTGATGGAGCAGGAAGCTTATCAGTGAACTTCTACATGTGCTAAGGCGGCCTACGATGGCGTCTCATCCAAGCCAAGCTTGACCACCGCCGGGAAGGTAAGAAAATACAACTTCAGAAGCCTGAGATTTACAATGAGATAGGCATTTGATCTGAACTAAAATAGGGCTATTTTGATCATGGGGAAAAAAAAGGAAAGAAAAAAAATGTGTGTGTGTGGGGGGCCTTCAAATCCCAAAAGAAGCTATGTACCTTTACCACTTATACCTGGGGAGTTGGTGTTCACTTGACTTTGAGAATCAGGTCCTTTCTCATATATAATAACCATGTCAACAAGGATAATTTGGGAAAATCCAAAATAAACTGCAGTTATTCATATAATTTCATTCACCTAAGCTTTTGTGTTAGTGACTCTGAAATGGTGCGACTGGTCATTGTCACGATCTGACGACCATTCACTCAGTAATATATATGTAAAAGTCTGGTTCTCCTGCTCAAAAATCTCCTGTTGAGCCACAGAAAACAAAATTATAAAACCTCTGGATAGCATGTTGCCAGGTATGCGAATTGAAATTTAACAAAAAAAGGTGACATCTATTTTTCTTCAGAGACTTCCATAAAGCCACTAGTAAAATGTTAATGATTCCTTTTTGGATTGATTATTATACATAGGTACACATATATCACAGATTTGCTGTATGGAAGAGAATGTCATATATTTTTAGGCACAGCGAGTAAGACCTTCACCACTGTCACCCAGAAGTGAGCAGGCAGAAACAAAAGGGGCTGTGCATCATCTCTGCACCTTCCTCATCACAGAGGCTGCAAGGGCTCCTGGTTTAAGCCGCGGACATAAATCAGATCGGCTTCCAGGGCGCTCTAATCTATGATGCCTGTGGTAGCCTCTCTTAAGCCTCCTTTTCCCTCATTGAAATGCATTGGAATTTATGACAGCTACTTCTATTCCGGGCAGGGTGTGTCCTGATGTAGGGGCAAGGTGTATAGACACTCTCATAGACAATGAAATGAAGGTAATGGGCAGAAATTGGTAATAATGGGCAGTGGTTAGGACTGGTTTACAGCTGCTTAGATGGGTTTCACCAAAATCAGGGAAAACCTCCATCTTTTTATGCTGCCAATCAGCAACCAGGCCTGCGTCCTGTGTGTAGAAAAACAGGGCCTTTGTGCCACTGCAAATGGATCAAAATCAGCTGTTCCTCCCCCAATAAGAAGAGGAATTCACTAAGTGGGAATAAAAGCTTAAATAAATAAAAAGGCAAAAGGAGGTACTTCTGAGGAAGATAGAGTGTCATTACTCTAACATGTGATTGTGATTACCTTGGTATGCATTAGGGAAATTCCACTGGAGCCAAGGGAGTTACGAGAGAGGGACAAACAGGGATAGGGCTAGGCCTGCAGAGCTAAGAAAGAAAAGGTGGATGTTGCTCATGAACTGATGGCTTTTCGCAGACCCTCTGCAGCGGGGACAGCCAGAAGTCCCTTCTCCACATCAGGCACAGCCAGGCACAAGAGTAAGCAGACCCCAAAGCTGAACAAATCCATGTTTATCTGCAGCAACTGCACAGTAGAGTAACAGGGGACATTTCCTTTGATAGGAAATGCTGCCTAATAAGATATTCAGGGATTAAGTCAGTGTTTTGCAGACAGATGTGTTCATGGGCTAGTTGTTGCTGTGCTTTAATTTTTTTTTTTTCTTGTTATGTTTAATTTATAATGCTGGTGCTTTCTAAACTGCAACATCTGTAAACAAGTTTAAGTTTGACCTCCCTCCCATTTTACATCCATGAGCAGTGCTCCTGCTTCGTGCTCTAATTTTAGATACTTTAAAGACAAATCTGGGGAAGAGAAAGGGAGAGAGGAAAAAAAAAAAAGGCAACAAAAAATCCTTGTCTGACAACATGTGTTCATCTTACGTGAATACAAATTTGCCTGGCTGGGAGAGAGGAACCCAATCCTGTAAGCAGAGCTCTGCTAGGTACAGATTCCTTTATAGGTCAAACCCAATTAAACAAACTACTACTAAATATTTAACAGCTCAGTGCAGTAATTAGTGACAAATAATGCAAGTTTAAATTGATAATTGCACAGAAATGTCCTGTTGGAAACATTACACAGTGCCTCCTGTTTTTCTTGTACTCACTGAATTATAACAGTTCTTTTCAGGGATTAAACTGACAAATGAAACTGTATTTCATACACATATTTTAGTCAGTAATACAGTTTTCTGCAAGTTGTCAGAAGAACCCTTTCAAGTGGACCTTTTTCTCCCAGATTTCCATTCTGGGCTTTCTGATTGGATGTAAACAACTCCTGGGTCACTGCACTGATTTCAAATCTTAAACTGACCAGCAGGTCTGAATTTTAAGCCTCTGCCTGCAGGATTCAAAAGGTCACCCAATTAAAATGGGGAAGAACACAGTGCTTTGATATGCAGTGATTTATATGCAAAGGGCAACCTTTAAAACAACGACCCTTTCCAGTTTTCCACAAATGCATGTTGGAGAATTCCTTTGAACAAAATTACAAGTGATATTACAAGTTTTTTGATACAGTCTGAAAGAAAAGTGCTGTAAATTGTCTTTACTCTTCCTACGTGGGCAGATGTGTACCACACTCATACTGATCACCAAATTCACCTCCCTACCTGGTGACATGATGGAGGGTATTGAGCCTAACTGCTGACAAAGGGACAGCTTGGACACCTATTGCAAGCCAGTGCATGGTGTCCTGCACAGTAGCACCGAGCACACTGCAGATTAACACAAGGAAAGTCACTAACACAGTTTTCCCTCTCCTAAAAGACAACTCCACAGCAGCTCAGTCTTTAAAATGACCGAAACTAGCTTTTGTACATGGAAATTGTATTTGCTAAGTAGCCACATCAGAAGCATCCATACATCCATTTGAGATAAAGCATAAACAGACTAGTGCATGTTTTGAAGTCCAAAATGAAGAGCACACCTAAAAATGTGTCTCCTTGTCCACATTACATTAACCTTAAAATGTGTACAAATAAGCAGGAAAGACTATGGGGCCCTGCTAACTCTCCTCCTCTTTGGAATGCTGATGTTCAATCACAGATTCAGTTGCCCTTTGGCTCATCTCTTTTTCCTTCAAGACACATGGTGAGGAAAGCCGAATTGGGCAGGTTTGACAGTAACCCCTAAGGATTCCTGAGCTGTGAAGCTTGCGGGTACCCACAGAATCTGCTCTGTCTTCCTTCCCAGCAGTCACAGAGGCAGCATCTTGGCATGATCCAGCCCTTCTTCCTATGACTCCCTCAAGGGAGGGAACTGGCACAGTGGTTGTATGATGTGTGTGGTGCATGTGGGAATCACAAATACCCTTACTGGAAGATAAAATTAATAAGGGATAAATATTAAATAATATTTAAGGGATATTATTTATCCCTTCAGACCTGGTTACCAATTGGATCATTATAAACCCAAATTTGAAATGATGCATTTTTAAAATGTCTTTTGAGTTCCCTCCTCTTACCAGTCAGAAACCTGACTGATAATAGCAGTGCCCAGGTTAAGCAGGTGACTTTTTGAAAGACCAGAATGCTACCATGACTTTTTAAACAAAATCTCCACTTGACTGTTTTTTTTTCTTTGTACAGAAAGTGTTAATCAATAAATCTGGAGCATTTAAATCTGGAGCATTTACTGACAAGGCAATAAAATTTTATGCTTCTCATTGTGGTTGTTGGTTGTAAAATGAAGAAGTCTGGATTTTCTATTGTCTTCTTCTTTGTTGCCACTTGCATGTATGTAAAAGAAGTGCACAATGCAATCACAGCTCAATGGGAGGCATTTCACTCCCACTTTTTGCTGGACTCAAAGCCTACACAAGGAGCGAGACAGTAACGTCTTATGCCCTGTAAGTTCAAGTCCTACATTTTATTTTATTTTTTTTCCCCTCAAAGAAGCAGCATTATGGAATGAAGCATCTTTCTCTGCCTTTTTCTTTCCTCCCCACGAGGGAGGAAGCATGCTCCTACCGAGTGTCATCCTGTGTGTTTGGTCATTCTGTTTGCTGTCACACAGCTGGCCAGTGACACGTTGCAAGCCAGACATGTCATTAGAGCCAGCCTTGACCCTGCACTGACAGTTGCAGAAATGCCCCCCCCCACCTCGGGGCTGGCTGTGCGATGCTCTGCTCCTCCTGTCTCCAAGGCATCTCCTACCAGCGAATCCAGCCTTTGGCAGCTGCTGCTTTCACCCCGTGTTGCCCGACGGGGCTGTTTTTCAGCGCGGGGATCTTCCAATCAAGGGCAAAGAAGCACATTTAGGAGGGACGGCAACTGGAGACGCCGCTTACATTCTTCTGCTGCCTTCTGTTTAGTGCCAAGCTGTCTGATATACAGAACTTCAATTCCTCCACAAAAAGATGTGCTGTAGCTATGGTGAGGCTAATCTATAACCCTCGCCGTCTTACATAATTTGCTACTCCAAGTTAATTTTAATTCATTACAATAAAACCCATCTAATTAAAATAACTCTTTAAAGTGAAGTATTAGCTTGATCCCAGAATAACAGCAGAATCTTCTCTATCCACGAGCGCTTCATCATAGCACAGCGCTCACTTGTATAAATTCAAAGGTAAGCTATAAACAAGTACACAGCAATGCTGCCACGCAGAAAGGGGCAGGCAACAGGAGGCCTGCTTTCTAATCAGTCCTCAAAGGAACGTGCCACACAGAAGTGGCACTTACTCTAATTTAAAGCTCTCACAGTTACTTTACCTTGGCAAAATTTATAAACTAATAACTTCGCAAAACAGACCGACGCACCAAACAGAAAAACAAAACCAACACGAAGATTCAGGCGTGCAGAGAAAGCAGCTTTCCCTGAAAGTTACTGTCTTCCACAGCAAGATAAAACATTTGTTTGGGGGCTACTCTTGCAATCCCTGATGTTCAATAACAGCTCTGCACCGTATCATTAGCATCAGCAAGATCTGTACTGTCACTTCGCTGTGGTCTGTATCCTATTGTCCCTGCAAATCTGTCCAGCTTCATAAGGCACTTCCCACGTCTGTGTATTTGTGTTCCGGTCAGCTCAACCGAAGAAATACTTCTGGATTTGAAACAGGTTTTCCCCAGGGTAACACTTTCCCTTAAAATGTCATCAAGTTGTCAGGGAGATCTACTCTCAAAATGTTTTAAACTCTCAGTTTAAAAACATACTTAATATTTGCTACTAAAGCTCACATTCTTTCTGGTTTCTATTATTTTCTTTCACAGTAACTGTTAAAAATTATGCTGTCCTCAATTTCCATACACAAAGAAGAAGAAAAAAAAAAAGCAATAATAAGGGTTAAGCAGAATGTCTCTGGAATACATGCAGCACAATATTGGAATTTTTTTGTTATATCCTAAATCACACCACTTTGTAGAAAGTTCCTTTTCAAATCAAAGCAACACTACAGTAAAACAACTGCAGGCAAAATTTCTAAGTCACAATGCAGTTTGTGTCAGAACACTCATCACTTCAGGCTGACCTGTCAAACTATCTTTAGGAACACAATAAAAAGGCAAATCTGCAAGTTGGTAAGAAACTTTTGAATGAGAAAAAAAAATAAAGTAGGTTTTTCTTGCAGACTACAGAGTTCTGTGCAGTGCTAACTGAGCTGTGCCGATGCTTAGAGCAGGTGTCTGTGCCTTCCTGCAGCCCCATGCACACCTGCGGGGCTGTGCTCCTCCTTAGAGGGCCAACATTTTGAAGCTCCCACTTCAGAAACCCAAAGAAAACCTAGGGTTCAGGTGAGTGGAATAGAGATATGAAGTTAGCACTGTACACAATACTACCAATAATATTATATATTGCATGCATATTAATGATTTTGAAACAGATGAGGCCAGCAAGACAATATTTCTGAACGTTGGTAGGCATTTTCTGGTGCCTACACTTTTGGAGGTACTCAGCACCTTGCAGAATCCAACCCACTTATTTAGGTGGCCCTGTGTGGTCCCAGCATAGCTCTTTTTAGGCACTAGGGAATAACATTTTGACCAGGGGCTTGTAAAGAAACTAATGCAGTTGTCAAGCAGCCTACAGAACTCGCTGGAGAATCATTTCTAAGGGCTTTTTGGAATCACTGCTTTGCAGAGATATTTTTCTCTATTACTTCCTGCAGAACAGCCCAACATCTGTAGAAACTTACCATTCTCTGGTATATTTTGTTCATTTTCAGACTTGCTTCTATATGACCAGCTAGAATTGGTTTGTGAAGTCCTGTGGCCTGAAGATTGAAATCTCGGGCCAACTCAGTCCTCATGTTAAAGCATTCATGAAGCTGCCCGAATTTATGGCAACTCGCAACAGCCCCCATGGGACTGTTAAATGAATTAAGAATCCCTGGAATTCATCAGAGTCAAGACACGCCTGTGAGGACCAGAAAGGAGTGAGCGACACAGAACCAGCTAGAAAATACACAGGGACTGCTGAGCACTAAGGGAATCCTTGGCTGTCTGGCTACGGCACTTTTTATACTGGCAGGGGATGCAAATTGGAGCCCGAGGATCCGCACTTTCATTTTCAAAGCACTTTGCAAACATCAACCACTTCACCTTCACACCATTGCTGCGAGGGAAGTAAATATGTACAGTTCCAGCATCCTCGCTTTTCTGCATGCACACGGGAGCGCGGGGCGTTTTCACAGGCGCAGCCTGGGTGCGTGCACAAAAGGGAGCTTTGGAAAACCTCCTCCTCCGTGGGCGAACGAGTTTCCCAAGGCCACGGAGGGAATTAGCGGCGGAGCAGGGATTAGCAGGCAGATGCTGCAATCCAGCGCGGTGCTAAGCGCACACCCTGCCTCCCTTGCAAGGCACTGGAGCAGCTCCCTGAATTCCAGCTGCCCTCCGCTCTGCCGCGCGCAGCAGATTACTGCGTGTCATCCTTCCTAATCTCCCCTGTAAGAGGGGCTCTACGTGCTCCTCGTGCCTCCCTCCTTTAATTTCCCCCCCACGAACGGTGGCAAGGTTAGGAACGAGCTGTTTTCTCAAGGCTGGGATTAAAGATGGCTCTGCGTTGTGCTGAGCATTCCTCTGGAGCAGGGGCAGCGCGTGCGTGCGCGCCAGAGAGCGACCCCGGCGAAAGGGAGGAATGAGCGATGCCGAACAATGCGCCGCAAAGTTGCAGGCTGCTCGGCTGCAGGCCAGAAAATGAATCCAATTTTTCATTCTGTCATTATAAATATTTCAGTGCAAATGGTACTGATTTTCTGCAACTGTGGTTAAGCAAAGGGCCTCCGAGTGAATATTTAAGAAAAAAAAAAAAAAAAAAAAAGAAAAGAAAGGAAAGAAGAGGGAGGGGAAAAGAAAAGAGAGAGGAGAGGGAGGAGGGAAAATTAAGGTTAGCAACCAATTAATTTTGAACTCCATATGTAAAAGATTCTGGGGGAAAATTCTACAGTGATGTAGCGTGTGACTCAAAGAATGAGGGGAAAAAAAAAAAAACATTTACTCTGCTCTTCTTCTGACAGTTTCTCATAAAATATCTGCAGTCCATCTATCTTTTAGTACTCCAGGCTCCTCTGGAGAGCAGAAAATAGTAGTTTAAAGCTCACTTCAGTGCCAGTCTGCGGGAGATTGCTTTCCACAGGACCCCTGCTGATGGAGGCCTAGGGGAAGAGGCCCAGGAGTTATTCAATCAGTCCAAGGCTCTGGGGCGGCTGGGGCTCCTTTGAGGGCTGATTATAAAGCTGCCCTCCTGTTGCCAGCCTCCGAACAGAACGAAATGAGCAGCCTCTTGCTGCGCAGCTCCTGCAAGGAGGAATTTCACCTGTCATGGAGTTTGTCAGAATTTCAGGATTTATCTTGGTGCAAAATTAATAAAATACCAACTAGGATTTCAGCCTGACTACTCAGCTGTGTCATCTCAAAGTGATCTTTCACCTAAGAAAACCTGGACACAGAGCTACTGAAGTCATTCCTGCCCTACTTTCATTTCGGAGCTGCAGCAGGATGCTCGGACTGAATAACAAAACTACTAGATGTGAATTTCCTGACAATTACACCAAACGTCAAGTGCCGGGTGGGTGCTACTGTCCTAACGCACGACCTTCCACCCCGCTTTTGTGGCTCCAAAACCTCCCTGGTACAAGCTAGGAATCTGAAATATAAAAAGACCATTTCTGCAGTTTATAACCTGGTAGGTCCCTTATGGCAGCACATCTGTTAAGTTCATACGCTGGTATTTCAGGTCTGGATATGATTTATAAGTTTTAAAGGAGTACAAACAACAGACTACAGAAGATTACATTCTGTGAAACACTGCAAATTAATATTGCCCTGACAGTCAGGTACAGAGTCTTTTAAGCATATGCTGTGCCGAATATCCATCCTTGCAGTAAGAGGCCAGGTTGGTAAAGCATCATCTCAAACCTCTGCAAATTGAGTTCAGGTCTGTCTTAAGTCAGACAGTTTCACCAGCTTCACCTTTTCTCACAGAGCCTTGGAGCAATAATAATAATGAAAAGTCTTCATATACTATCCATTCAGGTAAGCCTGCAGTAGCTTCTAGTATTTGGTCACAGGAATCCCAAGTCTCCGGCAGCAGAGCAGCAATTAGCTTGCAGCCTGCCAGACAGCTTGGCCAGTTAAAAGAGGAGATCAACTTGTGAAAAATAAAACAGTTGTCAGCATGAGCCAGCTGATTGGTAAGTAAAGAGTATTCAATTTACAGGGGCTCAAATCATGGCAGGGTAAAAGAGAGAGATTGACTGTACCAAGAACAGCAAAACGTGCCCGGATGGGGAACAAAGATGGGTATGCAATTAACCTGTATGCGTACCCTATACTGTCGTACTGTGGAAATTTCTGTACATTGTTCACAGCTGTTTGCTGTTGAAGAAATAAATCCACCTCCCCCACTATTTGCTGGGCAGCATTTTCTAATGAGAGCTTAAAACAAATGTAACATACCCTGCTCCCAGCTCCTCAGCATTTAAATGACAATTCCACACTAATACACATCATAAAGCCACCTTTACCAGGCAGTAGTAGTCTGACAGTTTTAACACCAAGAGATCTCACAGCGCAGAGAGAGGGAAGGCACGCAAGCGAATGCACAGATGGTGGGAGGGGACACAGGGTGCTCTCAGCAGGCTACAGTAGAGATGCATTAACTCCACAGAGGGATAAGGGCTTCCCACCAGTACAGTCATGAATTATAACTGAGCATGGGAGCGAGTTCTTAGTGCCTGTCTCACTGCAAATATACTGTTCCATTTTCCGGCGCCATCACCTTTCACCTTTGCAAACTCAAAGCAAAGCAAAATGCACCACTAATATTTAACAGTATCGCAGTTTCTTTATATTACACAGCACACATCTTTACACACAAAGTGAGGGGGGAAGCAGAGTATGCACTCACAAAAAAGCATCCCCAAGCAGAGAGATTTACACACGTCCGTGTTTAGTGCCTGTGTCTGGTGATTCTGCTGCAAAATGAGATTATAACAATACAGATAAACAACCAAAGCCGCATGTAGAAATGTGTGAAACTCAGCAGTTTTGGTTCACGAGGACTGAATCATCTCTTTCCCCCTTCCCTTGTTAACAGGGTGGAGGACATTCAATTTCTGCTTTGAGCACAAAGGAAACTCAACTTAAAACAAAAAACGTAAGTCTGCAAAAATGCACTCTTTTGCCACTCTAAATCATCTCAGCCTCAGATGGATCAAAGCACAGTGAACCTGACCCTGATAACAGGTAGAAAAAGTAAGCCTCGAAACTGTTCCTCCTGGTTGGGGTTTTGTAATGAACAGCTCCAGTTGTGTAGCCATCTGCACCCAAGACTTTTTGACTAATGTTTGGAAAGCAGCAATCAAATGATGTTCATGCTCCCAAAAATAAAAAAAGAAAAAAGAAAAAAAAAGAAAAAAAAAAAGAAAGAAAAGGAAAACCACCATTTTTACTTTTGAGCCAAGACTGCTGTTTACTGGAGTTTCCTGGATGTGTTTCTCCATGAATCAGGGACCACACCTTGTTTTTACAAACTATCTGCATCTCCTCCCTAGGGGAATTCATCCCCTCCCAAACTTGCCTCCTACTCAATGAACTTATCAATGGCGAAAACTTGTTATTTTAGGCAGCTGAAAATATGACCATTTTTAAAGGATTCATTTACCATGCCTTTCACTTTCGCTTAAATCCTCAGTGTTCCTGTTCTAAGTGACAGCACCGCGAGCGCTGCTTTTAAGCACTATTCATCTTGCCTACCACATCTCAGCCTTTCACACAGAGGCTGCTCTCTCGCCAGCAATGGAGCCTTACTCCTTCATAGCTCCAGGGCAGAGACTGTTACTAGCTGTAGACTCGCTGCAAATATCACAATAAAGGAAACAAATGTGAATTTCTCTTAAAATACGGGTTCAGCTCTGGAGATACCTTGCTTTAGAAAACTCTGTCAGGAGCAGACAATATGTCTTTCTCCAAAAGGCACAGCAGCCACCCCCGTTGAAACTGCGGTGCTGAATGATCAAACGTGCCAAAGGATCCGGGGTGCTTGGGAAGTTTAGCCCCTTCTCCGTTTTGGGTTTGTAATCAATACTTCTCCTTCCTTCACTCTTCATGTAAGTAGCCTTGCTTTGGCAGCGAGACTTATGGAACATTAAAAATAAAAAGCAAACAATGAATATCCTCCGTTTCCCATCAAATCCCTGAGCCTTGGCTTGCTAAGCTCTGCCATGGAACAAGGTAGGGTTTGGACTACGGATTGGAGTACAGACCCCTTCTGCCTGTGGATTTGGCACTTGGAAACCATGGCGGGGGTGAGAGCGCAGCAGGGCATGGACCAGCGTGATCCTCTGCCTGTGCTGTGGGGGGAAGAGGGGTCACACGCGGAGTGGCCAAGTTTCAGGGCCAGCTTGGTGCCCTCCATCGGCAGCAAAGGGCACGAGCAGAGGCAGGAGCGAGGAGCCCGCTGCGGGGCGGCGGGAGCAGCCGGCAAAGGGGCAGGCAGGCAGGGAGGGCGGTCTGCAGAACTGGCCACCGAGCTCCTCACTGCACCATAGCTGGATGCTTCATAAAATCACACTGATGGCAGTCCCGGAGATGGCCATCTGTCGTCAGCTCTGGGCCAGATGAAAGATAATATAGCGGCAGCGACTGGTAGCTAACAGCAGGGCAATGGCAGGAAGGGATGAATCCTGGAATTAAGAAATGGTGCCTCCTGTTTAGGAGAGAAAATCAGTCATCGATATCAACCACATTAACGTGAAATTAATAGATGGGTAATTAGGAGAACTGAATTGATCTACCAGAGAAATTACTCAAATGCAAACAGAGGGCTTATTTCTTCTGCTTCCGCCAGGTGTACCAGCCAACTGATCTGACTAATGGCAAGGTGTATGCTGAAACAGCCAGGGCACACAAGGTAAAAACTCATTTTCTGAAAAGGGCAGAATTCAATTTCTAATGGTTATTTGTGGATCCGGGAATATGTTTACTGCCTTCCCTGCCCTTGGTCTACAACCGGACTCCCTGATGTTCACACAGGTTTCTACAAAGACTGAGATTAAGAATTGGCCTTTGTGTAGTAACCGAGTAATACCTCATTATTATTGTTATTATCATGATTTATTTTTCCAAGTGCCTTATCAGCATTATCATCATCACTTAGTAGAAAAATATTTGCCTTCCTAAGCACTATCATTACAATCTTCTTTCTTCGCCTCACTGTCTGCTCTTCCAAACCTTCGCCTTTCATCTTCTCTTCTGCTTTATCTTTTTCTTTTCTGCAGCCACTTTGGATTTGCTTCCTTGGCCTGCAGTCACACACACTTTCCTGTTCCATTTGCTAAAATGATTAGAAATTATGATGTTAATGTTGGCATAAAACGTCATTTTTGTTTCAGAGTCAACACTTAAAAACACAAAGACAGGAGCAATAGATCTTATCCCCTAATTGCCACTTTCTCATTCTGTTTACAGAGTAGAGATAACAAACTTCACTGTCTGTCTGTCTGTCTGTCTATCTATCTATCTATCCATCCATCCATCCATCTTATCTAGCAACACTTTATTCTTTATATATGTATACATTATATATGCATTATGAACTTTATTATCTATTTTGTACTATATTACCTGATTCTGCAGAAACTACTTAATGGGGACTATACAAGGTGGTAAGGAGAACATATCCAAAATATGAGTTACCTTTGTGTTGTTAGAGCCTAATCTACTGATTAGAGCTTTTTCCAAAAGCGATAGCTATATAAAAAGCATAAATAGGAAGAAATATACAAAATAAAAACAGGTATTCTTGTATATATTCATTTGGGCATATACACCTTGAAAGAATAAGCATATATATGTATTTGTTTGTTTCTGTATGTATGTTTTTTGGATATAGCTCATTACTTATTTTTGACATTATACTTAGCTTCCAAACAGTTTTATTCTCCTGTAAATTTGACGTTCTTTTCAAGATTTTCAAATTAAAATGATTTATTCATTGTTTATCTGCTATGCTGACTTTGACAATCAATTCTGCAATTTTTTCAATAATAGTACAGTTCAAGCACATAAAAAAGAAACCTATAATTATGATTCATTTGTTCCAAAAATTTAAGAAAAAAAGCCCTTGTTATTTCTTTCATCAAATGTATGGGACATGTTGTAAGCACATTTTTTCCTATTTACTTGTGAGCAAAAGGGCAGAAAGTTTCACAGGTTGGCTACTGCATGTGAGATTTACAAGTATAATGGAGTATGTGGAGACAAAAAAAAACTGGGTAGCCCATCTTTGTCAAGCACTACTTAGTGGAATCAAAATGGTCACTATAAAACTCCAGCATTTGGGGCATGGTGGGCTTAGCAATGTTACAAATATTCATGAACTAATGAGCTACCCATAGGGAGTGTTTACATTTGAACAGGTCAGTTAAAGGCAGGTGAACGCACATGCCCCAAACCTGGAAATTTTGTATGTGAAAAAGAATTACTGTCTCAAAACTTAATATGGTTGTAACATCCCTGAATCTCCAGGGAAGAGAGGGCACTGGAAGGGAATACAAAGTGTTATTTCTTTTTTTTTTTTTTTTGGATTTAAACCTGTTTGACTTTAAGGCAGGAGGCTTGCAGAAGAAACACTTTGAAGGCACAGCCTTAAAAAGCTAATGTGTGTAGTGTGTGTTGCCTCCACCATCCCTCCTGGATAGCCTTGCAAAGAAAAAGTCTAAAGACTTAGAGACAGAAGCCTGAATTTCGGAGCCTTGGAAAACATGGAAAAATATTTTATCTGCTTGGGCTTTGGAAATTTCCAGGCACATCCCTTTTAAGCCTTCTTTTTAGTTTAGGGAAATAAAATGCAGTCAATATGTATGCACATGTTGGTGCACACTAGCATTCACATAAGAAAGGACTAATTTGAAAGAGAAAGCACAATAAAAGTTCAGGGGAAAAAGGACTCAAACAAATACTTGGAATACTTGCAGCATTCTTCAACAAGTGCCAGATCAAAACAAAAGCACTAATTAAATTCCAGATAGCTCTGTCACATATATGATCATCGTCGTGCTCCCTCGCTAGATGAGGATGCGTGGTTGTGGAGCAGGTTAGTAGCAGGCCTGGCAACCGAAACCCAGCCCTCCGAGCTATATCTGCTCTAACAAAAGGGACCTGATTGCCTAAAGCAGGCGAAGGCCAGCATCACTGAAAGCCTGTATTTAGGCATAAGAAACAGTTTATCTGAAACCTCTAAGCAGGTTGTGGCTGCTCAGCACCTACGCTTTTAGCAAGGTTCCCAACTTCAGGCCTTTACGACCCGATTTCCTGAGGTACTCAGCACTACATCTTGCAGTGACCTTAACTGCAGCTGCAGGTGCTCAGCACCCTCTCAGAAATAGGCCACTGAGTTTGAAAATGTTGGCCTTAAGCTTTGATTGTTAATTGGATTTCAGGTAGGTTCTTTTTAAGACAAGCTAGCAAAGTTATTCCCCGCTGGCTACTGGCCTTTGGGGCTTAGAAAGGCAGCATCTCTGTTCCTCTCCTCACCCTAAGAGTTTGGGGACCTAGAAATGCCAGAGCTAATCTCCAATTTCACTTAAAAAATGTTTTGAGGCCTTTTTTTTTTTTTTTTGTGTGTGTGAGCAAAACATCCTTGAAAATGTAACCTCACCTGCAGGTTTGGAAGTTTTGTCCCTGTTTTTGTGCAAAGAGTATAAATTATTCATGGTCTCCCTTGCTGTCTTGCAAGGTTCGCCTCTGGGACCTAAATGATACACAGACTCAACTCTTTTGGGGCCCGGGCAGAATGATTTCTATGTGGAGGTGGTGGTAACTCTCCTGCTATGGCTGATACCATTTCCATAACTGTCTCTTTCCCAGCTGCTTCCCAGAAATCCTCTGCCACAAGGAGACAGCCATAGGGAAGAGCAGGAAACAGTTTTCTCCAGGTGATCCCTGAAAGAACAAATACAGTTTTGAACCCCAGCTCTGCTACTGTGTCCTGCAATGGTTTAAGTCAAATCTCTTAGTTTTGAAGCAGCCTAGAGCTGTCCTTGTTCTCTTCTGGCTTAAGCAAAGGGAAATTGAAGATCATTTTTGAGATCTTCGGTAGCATTTTACAATACTGAGCACTTTAACCCTTAAAGAAAAGTATCAAAAAGTAGAAGATCAGTTTGAACAGTGCTAACTTGAGAATGTTTAAGTGCTTCAAAACAGACATGCGAAGCATGGATGTGTGTCCACACATAGAATCACATAAAACTGCACTTTCTCTGCTGCCTGCGGCCTACTCCGCTTCGTTTCAGTTACACTATCACCTGCATGCTCCAGGAGCTGAGAAAGTCCTTGTGCTGTTTTAAGTGACATGCATAACATCTGCTCTGAGTGCCTCATTCTTTCTTTCATCCTTCCCCTGGGGAGGGAACTGTGTGTTTTGTTTGGAAGAGCTCTGTTGTTGTGGGCTGTGGTTTCGGGGATGCTTCAGAAATCAGTATGCTGGTTATGTTAGAGAAGGAGCTTTTGGCACCTGTAGGTGCACCTTGCCCTTAGCAGCATAAGCTAAAGGTGTTCATGGTAAGATGCAACTGCTGTGGAGAAGCGTGCTGTGTTCCTGAGAGCCAGAAGATCTAGCTCCTGTGCAAACAGGCTCTGCCGTCTGACAAAGCTCTCACAAAGCCGGGCCATCACTCAAGGAACGTTGTGGGAGATGTGTGGGGCGTGAGGGACCTCGATGACCGAGATTGCTGAGGAGCGGGGCCCCGAGCGCGGCAGGCCGGCTGCTGGGCCGGCCGCAGGAGAGCGGGTTGCGGCTGCCCGGGCGCTGCTGCCGCTCTCCGCATTAGCGGGAATGTCCTCCGGGCTTGGGGCCTCGTGCCGGACAGCGCCGGGGGGAGCAGCAAGGGGGTGTGTAAGCAGAGGCAGCGCCTTCCCAACAGGACGGGAAACGGCCCCGGAGCCGATTGCTTCTTGCCCTAGTTTCTGCGTCTGTGAAGGGGGGACACGTAACCACCCCATAAGCAACTAATTATTTAATAGCTACAAAATGCTAAGCAAATGCTCTAATTTGCTGAGAAGATACATGTTTATTTTTGTGACTGGGCATAATGGCCACATAGTCTTGGCTATTATCATGAGCAAAATTAATTATAATCACTGATAAAACACTGAGCCTGTACGACTGTCCAGCATCTATACTGGATATTGGAATCCATTTAACCCAGAAACTGTTTCAAAGGTCTAAAATGCACCCAGTCACTCCAGGTAACACCCCACAAGTGCCTCATTCTCCTGCCAAACACCACACACAGGTTGTGCTGGCTATGGAAGCCACTCTGGAACTGAACATGGGAAAGGAATGACTACTCCATTTCATCAGGGACAAAAGAAGCACAAACATCCAGGAGAACATAAGAGCTTAAGTCTGAAGACTAAAGCAAAACCACACAGATGCTGGAAAGAGCAGCACAAAAAAGGGAGCTTTAACAGGCACAAATGATTTTATCATAATTTATTGAAAACTCAACATTAAGTCAAACTAGTGATAGTTTCTCTACTTCTTTATTAATTAAAAGTTCAGTATTGTGGATGTTGGATGGGGAAGACTCACCTTGCTACACAGAGCTAGCTACACTCACCTTGTACACAGAGCTGTAGGGCACTGCTCTGAACACAGGACGCAGATTTTCAATTCTGGGAGACAAATAGGCAGGCCTATTAAGTCGCTGACCTTCCAGATATTTTATCTGATACTCAGACTGGGTATTTTTCTAGTTTTAAAGTTTGTCAGAAGCTATTTCTTAACAGCCTTTATTATATTAAGCATGCAAGTCTTATTAAAAGGATTCCATTTTAAATAATAAACTTTCTTAGCGACATGTTCCTTAAGTCTGTTTCAGAAGTGTAAAACACAACATAGAGGTTTTGGATCATTGTAGGACATATCCAGCCCTCAAAAATAACTTTGTTACAGAAGGTTTCCATCTGCTCCGTTTCTAAGGAGGAAAAAAAAAAAAGAAAATAAAGACAAAAATTTAAAGCTGGCTAAGTCACTGCGGAGCACAAAACATTTAAAGGAAGTGGCAGAGCAGGGAGTTGGGAGGGCTATGAATGATTAAAATTAAGGTCTGAGTTTCTTCTCTGAGAGCTGCAAAAGTTTTATTAATTATATTTGCAGTCAGAGAGAGCCTGTAGTGGTAGATTAGACTCAGATCAGAACATCGGGGTTCTAGTACCGTATCAGCCCACTATATGTGCTTGCTTCAGCTATTACACCTTTCTCCTTGCCATCCTTTGTTAATTTGGGATAAACTATTTGGAACAGACAGTGTCTCTTAATCTGCTGCTTTTCTTCATAGTTCCCTGTATAATATCTCACCAACCTCAATCAGTCTAAGCATAATACCTTTAATTAATCAGAACATTTCTTATAAAACCTCTTGTTTAAAAGAGTTTGTGCAGAGCTTTAGCAGGTGCTAAAACAACCAGGAAATTCATGTAAAATTTCATTATTTCAGAGTACAGGCTGAATAAAGCACTGCAGGTTTGATTTATTCTCTGTTTTTGACAGAACTTGGTGCTAAAGAGACTGTGTCCTGACTTCCTAAAAGGGGTCTGGAGTGAAGTCATGAAAAATTCTAGAGAGAGTTCTCGTTGTTTTTTGTGAGAACACTGGTAAATGAGGGGATAGTAACTTCCCCAAGGTAAGATGAATGCAATATGTGAGGGATCTTATGTTCTTCCCAGATTACAGTCAGAAAATGCAAAGCAAAGAATCATACTGGGCCAAACACCAAGTTAAACATCATTATAAGGCATTTATTTTTTGTATCCATGGATTCACTTCCTTTAATTATCTGCTGTACTATATGTGTGGATAGGGCTGCTATGCTATTCTGTTCTGTTCTGCTCTATCCTGTTCATGTTCTTACTCTGCCCTACAACCTGAGAGTTGTCCATGGCTTTTAATCTGTTATGATTAGTGTCTCTCATGCATGGGGGATGCACTTTAGATGTTTAAATTAAAAGCAAGGAATCATTCCTGATAGAGGGAATAAATACATTGTTACACAGCAAGCCCCAACACAAACTGTGATAATGTGCAAGGGTAGAGAAACAACCACAAGGCTCGTTGCCAAAGTTTCCACTGCTCGAACTGGTAGTTAGCCTGAACAAAGCAATACCTCCTCAAATAGGTTTTAAATGACAGAAGGCTCGAGATCAGGGTATTTTCAGCAAAAGCAGACTCCAAAGCCAATGTTCTGCTGCCTTTTCACCAGCCTGGGTAGACGACTGGAGGAAAGAGCAGAAAACCAGAACCCAGCAAAGGCAAAAGGCACGATGGAACTGCATTTTTACAAACATGATGCATTCTGAACTGGGGTGGGGCCACCAAAGTTAATTAAAATAATAAACATAATGAAAGAAGTGAATAAGAAATTGAATCTCTCTTTTTTTTTTTTTTTTTGCCAGTGTTTATAAGCCACAGAGAGGATGTCTCTAAGGGTATGGAGATGTGGTCTATTAAGAGCCTTCTGCAGCACAGAGCAACCAACACACTGATTGTCACCTAGCCAATGTAGAGCATAATTTGTCTCTCTGTAGGGACATCCTTTTGTGCCCTTCACTAGAAAACCAGGTGCCTCAGTTGTGTTGAAGTTTTAATGAACTAGGCTTAGATGGAGACAGCAAAATCTTGCCCTGCGTTTTGGGCAGGAATGAATTCTGGTGGAAAAATATGATTTTATCAAAATAATGCTGCAGAAGTCAGATGTTTAGGGCTCCACATGCTTTGAAATCAAAGCACATTTTAGGGAAGACAAATAGTTTAAACTCCTAAGTACATATGCTACAACTATATGCAGACCTCTGTATACAGCTATTTGCTCAGTTTTTCTTTTTAATCTAGTCTAGATTCTGCTGTTAAAACTCATTTCTATATACCCTTGTTTCTGTTTCTTTTCTTTCAGTTTTTTTTTTGCCTACCTCCATCTTCTCTCCTCCTGAGGCTGTTTCCTTTTGTTCTATCTTTCCTAACTGCACTGCTGATCTCTCCATCTCTGCCTATTTCTGCATTTTGATTAATCAGTGATGAACATCAGATTTGTGATAATTTGTTATATAAATTTTTTTTTTCCTGAAAAAAAAATGCAAATTCACCTTTGTGGAAACTTTGTTACAATAACAACAACAGCAATTTTAAGTGAAAAAAATCATAAAAAGTATTCTATGAAAGAAACAAATACAACGTTTCTGACCTTTTCTCCTGCCTCCTGGTTTCTCTTTTATTTCTCCCACCAGCTCAATAACCATCTATACAGCCTAGTTTATTTCCTGCTTTCAGAATACTTTCTGACCATTACTATGTATGACTGCTTCTTTCCTTCAACCTCCAAGTCATCTTTTCCTTGTCTTCCTCTTCTGCTTTAGGTCAGAGCTTGTACATGCCGCCTGATAAGAACAGCAAATGAAACCATGAAACTATTAAAAGTAGTAGAGAGACACAGCTTGGACACCCTGGAGTATCACAGGTATGGTCCTCCAGGTGATCTAGAGGTCCATCTAAATGGGGATTAAGGAAGGCTATCATGAAGAAAACGTACAGTGCAGGAAGTAGATATGAATATCAATTTCTCACACAATGAATTGATGCATAGTGCATACTCATATATATATATATTTTTAACATGGTCATGCCAAACATTAATATCAAGTTTCACTATACAAAAATTTCAGTAACTGAAATACTAAATAAGCATATGTATGTGCACACCTCACTAGTCACTAGTTTTTTTCTCTCTGTTTAAGAGACTAAAACCACCTGTAGTTCAAAACAAAATCAATTTAGGATACTTAGTTTAAATCCTTAAAGATTGGGCCCATTCTCTAAGAATTGTGCTGAGAACCCTTGAGTCCTCAAAAATACTCCTCTTTCCAAATAAAAATCACAAATCAGATGCTAGGGAAAACATTACGGTAAAAATAATTTCCCTTTTTATATCCCTATAGATCATCTGCTACCAAACAGACCTGGAAAATGTGGTGTCAAATATTTCTTCTGATTTCCTCTGTTAACTCACCTTAATATTTAAATGTAAACTAAAATAATTCAGAAACACTTCTGCTACCTCAGAATATCACTTCACCACCACTATTTCTCATTCCAAAATGAGCAGCACAGAGAGTTAACACACAACAAACAATTCCTTCACTCAAGCTTGTTTTCTGGTATTGTTTAACCTTTATTTCCTTCACTGTGTTCTGTCATTTCTCTGTAATGAACAATAACAATACAAATCTAATGGAAAGTAGAGACAACAATGCACCATACAGACGGCTCTATTTTTTTCCAAGTTGGTATTTATGGAAAATGGTCATCAGGTAAAACAGGATACCTTTTTCCCTGCCATCCTACACTGATACATCAGTGCTTAGTTGCTGACATTCAGAGTCAGAAGAATGAATTATTTCCCATTTCACTCCTAGGTAAATGTTTGTTGCATCTCATTTAGAAAAGTAAGATGCCCATTTCTGTCTCTTCAAGAATACCTTGAGCTACACCAACCTGCTGTGCAAGAATCCAAAGACAGCTCCCAAAATTCAGGTCTGTATTGGCAGTTATCTGCCAACAGGTTTCTGAAGGGGAATGGGCTGAGTTACCTGCAATTTTTCTTGTCCTTCCCCCATCCCCATCATGATGCATGCACAAGCATAAGAACAGATCGTGGCAAGCAAAGCTTTGACTTCAGCTATCAAATACATTATACCATTATATCTCCCGCATAACAAGTGTGCTACCTGCAGTTCTGTTTGGAAGAAGAACTTCTGTGGACACTGTGTGCAGTCATAGATCTTGTCTTCTTGTCCATGGGCTGAGAAAATATGCTGCTGCAGCTTGTTTGCTTGGACAAACACTGAAATATTAGACAAACAATGACCTTCTCATTATTTCATATTACAAGTCAAGTTTGTTTTTTTTTTTTATAAACCATATCCCATTAACACTCAGCAATTCCAAGAGATAAAATTAAGCTAGCACACTCTGATTTCATATTACACTGTTGCTGTAATAGGTACCAACCAGCACTATTTAACTACAAAGTGGGATCCTTTTTCATTTTAAATGAATTGAAATAGGTTTCTGTTTAAAAAAAAATTCAAAAAGAAATAAGATGTAACAGAACAACCAATGTCATTTCAAGATTTAAAAATACCCTTTTCTCTTCAAAATTATTTCTTTATGCTTACTGCACCTTGACTGAACACACACAAAACTTATTTCCTAGCAACCAACAGGTCTGAAAAACACAGATGCCGGAGCCCTGTTTACTCTCTTTGCTTCGAGTTAAATCTAACAAACAGCTCTGTATTTAAATGTATTAATAGTAAAAATTATATCCCACAGCTGCACTGGGGCAATGTCTATAAATGTGAAACAGAACTGCAGGTAAATTCTCTTTGGATACTTTAAGATCAACTCTGCCTACACACTGAATGCAAGGGTTTCAATAATATAAACATGTTCAATTTTAATGACTACAAAACAAGGCCCTAAGACTGTGTAACAGTTTACCTAGGAGACATACTATTAATAATTAAATTGTATATGCCAGAGGCAGTGTTTGGGTTGGCAGCACTGACTTCTGATGGATGCCTGGTGCACTGTGACCTAAAAAAGTTTGCATCTACAATATTAATCTGTATAGGCAAGAAAAGGATTTATTAAAGATGCTGGCATTTGACTTTGACTCCACTCCTAATCATTAAAATTATTCTAATTGCAAAGCAACAAAAAATCAGAATATTGTTCTTCTGAGTCATACATTTTAATCACATTTCTCATTAGCTTGAAAAAAAACCTGCTCAAATTCCATTTTCCATGTAAAACTTATATTGGTGATTTTTACTTCTAGTTAATATTCTAGCATGGCACACTAATATAATTTAATGGCATATTGCTAATAAAACACCATTGTTTATGATTAATGCTCGGTGTCTATTTACCCCATCAGCAAAAAGGAAAAAAATGTTTCACATAGATTGGAATCGACTTATCTCCGTACTCCTTAAAATGTTTTACAAAGCTACTGCTTCAGCCACTAAAAGATTACTTCTCTCAGGGAGGTCACTCACATGGAGAACCATCAGTGGGTACTTTACAGAGGCACGTTTTTCATTTTGCATTTACAAATGAGCCAAACTTGGAACCCCAAGACCCACAACATGAGGCAAAAAGAAAATCCTTTTATAACATATGCCTACATAAAGACAAGAGGAAAATAATGGCAGAATCAGCAAAAAAACTAAAAGACAAAGAACTACCTAATGGAAAGAATTACTGAACACAGACACCTAACAGGCAGGCTGCTTACAGCAGTACTATCCACACTCAGCCATTACTATAAGTATCTACGCAGTTAAGATGAACTATGCATTTTTTAAGTTTTATAATTCACAAAAGTGTGTGAAACCTGAACACAGCAAGGTAATAATCGTCACTAACTGCTGTATCTGAGAAACAAGAAATTTAAGTTTAATATTCTTCTGCAGAGTGCACTTAGGTTTTATTGGGAGTGGAGCTGCCAAGCAAAGAGGAGCAGAAAGAAAGGATTTAAGGGTCTATTTGCCTATCAATGAAAATCCTTCATTCCCATTAACGGAGAACAGAAACCTTGAAAGGCTTCCAGAATTAGCCTGCCATTGATGCAAGAATACCCAAAGTGTGTTTTGTCATGTTTGTGATTATCTTTGATTTTGATCTTGTAAAGCAAAACTGTGCATGTAACCTATATATTAACACTTGTGTTTTAGGTTATCATTTTACGAAACATTCTATTAAGAAGTCCTTAAAAAAACACACAACATCTCTGTAGGCATCCTTTTAATGTGTTTTCATTTCCAACAACAGCATTCTTCTGTTCCTCATTATGGCCCAAACATTGCAGTGCTTAGCCCTACTGGGTCAAGTTATTTTCTCACTTGGGTTTTACTACTGAATAACACCACTGAGTTGGGGAGGATTATTCCACACTTGGACTTGTGTCAGGGGAGAGCAGAGCTTGACTTGTGGGAAGGCAGCATGATTGCTTTCTAAAGCACAATACAAGGGTGTTTCTTCTCGCCACAAGCCAACAAACACACGCGAATGGGCTTTCTTAGTTGTTCAGAGGAGAAGGTTGTGCAGCACGGGCTGCATTGTGCAGCCCCTGCCCTCAAGGCCAAGTTCGGCTCTTAGTTATGTCATTTTAGATGAAATATCCGTAACTTCAAAGCACAAATTTGTGGGCACTTTTAACCTTGGCAAGCTCGGAACATGAAGGTGAAGATCATGATACCCTTGAAGGTATCAAACTATTGTTTCCACAATCATAAAAAAGTCATAGTTCCGATAGACGAGCTTGAAATGCAGTTCTTACAGATACATGCTTGACCTTCCAAGAAGATCAGCTTTCTAAATGGTTTCTAATCAATACTACTAATGAGCACAGAGCTAATACTCATTCCTAAAACTGACCAAAAGCCAAACACACAACACAATTATAAGTGGGAAGGGTGCACATGGAGGGGAAGGGCATGGCTGGGAGGCACAGAGACCGTGTCGTACCTGTAAAGCACACTGGACATTTGAAGGTGCCCCCCATGCCTTCAAAGCTGTGCTCTATCAGATGGCACTGAAGCTTGGCAGGAGAGTCGAAAGTCTGATTGCAGAGTTTGCATTCATGGTTCAGTCCTTCATCTGGGAGAGAAATAAAAAGAAAGGTGAAATCACCACGGTTGTTACCAAAGGACAAGTCCAACATGACCTATGAATCGATCAGATGTTTTGCTTTTCTGTGCTCAGGAAACTGGATATCCCCCAGCATTTATGGTTGCTGAAGTGCTCTTTTATCCGTTATGTTTCAGAACATACACAGCTCAGATCTTCCACACACAATTACAATTGAAGAGGAACGCAGAGGACGAGACTTCAGTAGGAAAACGTTAATTCCTCGGGAGATGAGTGGGGCAAGGACTCATCTCTTGGCAGAACCACACCATCACAGACGAGCACATTTTCAAGGCAGAGCAGGAGGAACTTAACACGGGCCACACATCACCCCAGTTCTCAAAGGTGAGAACTGTGGGCTCACACGTTTGTGCCACTCTAGGTGATGGTGGCCAGCAGGGAATTTCACGTCCTCACCTAATGCCCTCACCCAAGCTTCCCATCTCACAGGCAAAGGCGGAAACGAGTCTCAGGATTTTCCAACTGCCTTCCTGACAGTCCTCGATCTTTCCTCTTTATTTGTAGCTTTCCTCCTAAGAGCTCAAAACAGGCCCCCGCGTTATTTCCGGATGCGGCATTCCCGTCAGTGTCATGTGGCTTTAATCCCCTTCCCCTTCCCTGTTGCCGGCTCCCTGTTTCCTGCCATTGTCCTCACGGGCCCTGCCTCGCGCCCGGGGCCCTTCCGGAGGGCGCTGCAGGATCCAGCCGCTCCAGCACCAGGGCTGGCCTCGGCTGTCCTACTTAGAAACAGTTGCTAGGTAAGATGTGGCTTCCAGCCCTGCTGCAGAGGCCTCAATTCCCAGAGCGCAGCTTAGAAAAGGTCCTTCTGTATGTCACTGGTGTGCTACACAAGTAGCATTGATCTCGCAGGTAAACACTGCATTGGATTATTAAAATCACTCAGGAACGTGGCGCCCGGCCGCCGCTACCGCGCCGTAGCCTTCCTCACGTGAAAGGGAGCGATTTAGGCGCCCGCCCTGCCCACCCCAAGCACCTAAACGCCCAGCTGCCTCCCTCCCGCTCAGCCGAGTGCGGCCTGCTGGGATTAGGACCCGTAATGACGAACGCTCGCCCTTGGTGATCGCTGTACGTGGCGGAGGGAAGCGCGTGCGGAGCCGAGACCGCGTTTTGCCTCCCATGCAAAAAATTTCTCCCGGCCCATTTAAAGCAAACATGACAAGATGCGTGTATAACTGAACGGGGTCACACGCTCCTCTCGAAATGATCCTTAATAGCGCATCAGAATTGAAAAAGAATCTCAATGGTAGCCCTGAGCTTTCACTTCTCATTAGTCTGAAAGCTAAATTTAGCCTTCATGTGAGTTAGGGCATCTTTAGCAAAGAGGGGGGATTTGTAGGCTTTAGAGAGCACAAACGAAGCCACACGGTGCTATCCAGTCTGTATGTGGGGCTTCTGAAAATTACAGTCATACCCTTTTCTAACAGGTTTAAATGTTCACTATAATGAGAAGATAAGGCGTAGAAGAAAACCAACCAAATCTCACGAATTACACAAGATCAGGGTTTTTTTTTTCCTGTGGAGTAAACAGGTAAAAACACACCTGATGACTGCAAAATTTTATGCCTTGACCATTTGCTCTTTCAGGAGCCCTTTCTCCATTAGGCAGCCAACTCTCACAATGTTCACACCTACAGCACTTGCATTTCCTGGTATTGCAGAACTGTGTTCTTCAGTGGGTGACTTTGAGAGAAATTTCAGACCCTGCTTGGGCCCTCTGGAAGGGCCACATGCATGTTCCTCTTGCTTTGCTGCCTTCCTGTCAATCTTAATGCAACAGAATGGTGTCCTGGGTATAGATAAACATGCCAGAGCTTTGTGTGTGTGTGTATACGGTGAGCTGCAGAATTCCTTTTGTCCTCTACACGGTCCTTTATCCCAGCAATGCTCAATTATCCTGTGTGACTGCTCACGCCAAACAGTGACTGCAAGGGTGGGAAATGGCAGGTCTGCTTCGGGAGTCACCCGAGAACAGGTCAGCGGTCTTGGCCATTCTGGGCCCACAGACTATTGCCACTGGGGAGTCTGTTTCTGTTACCAGCTGCTTTTGACTCCCAGCCCCTGTGTCCTGGTACTAATTTATAGGTGGATCCACCTTCAGCTCAAGCTCAGAAAGGGGCTCAGGTCAAACTTGGCTCTTTGGCCACCACCGCCTCTCTAGAGAGAGGAGGTGATTGAGGTGGATGATCACAGCTTGCAGATGTACGTTTCATCCGACCAGTCACACCAGGAGTTGAGCATTTTTCCTTAAATATATTCTGTGCAAAAGACTCTGGGGCAAATATATGGGGCGATGCCTGAGCTATGTGACATCTTTCATAACTCTCTCAGGATAAATTAGAAAACATTTGCCAAATACTTGCTGCCTGTTTCCTTAGCAGGGACAGTTTAATGGATTCTCAAGAATTGCTCGGGATTTTGCATTTTCCACCATCACTGACAACCCTTCCAGTGGGTTCTGCTTGTGCTACTGCAGCAGTCAGCCATGGCTCTCTTCTGCACCATGAAGGGAAACAAGAGGAGAAGTATCTGTACATGTGAGAGAGATGGTGATATTCTGCCAAGTAGCCTTGCACTGTACTCTACAAACAAGCAACCTACATATGGGGGTGAAGCTGAAGAATGGACTGTGCTACAGAAAGCAGGGAGACTCAACAAAATGCCTGTTCTTCCCCAAATTTACAAATCACATATGAGAAATGGCACACCCGGTCTGACCATTCCTTCTATATCCAAATCCTTGACATGGTCATTACAAAGTAGTGCTGAAGAAAGTGCAAAATCCTACAAAGGGTTAAGTATGGACTGGAAAGCCTGTGGGGTGAGGTTTCTTCTTCAGTGAGTTTGTCTGATGCAGACATTCAAAGCAATTCGGACAAAGGGAGCTCCGCCTCAGGATCTTTCACCTATCAAGGTGACAATAATTGATACCAAGTCTCAAATGACAGAGTTACCATTGGCAAACTGCAAAGGAACCATGCAAATCATTCCTGAGCATGGAAACTTTGCAGGGAGATTTCTTAAGACATTCTGAAAGAGGAAGGCTTCCTAAAAATATGCTTTAAATTGAGTTAGAGAAGAATTCAAACAGAAAAGGATTTTTTTCCCTTTACATTACCTTAGCTAATGAAGAAAAAAGTAGGAAGAAAGGCACATAATCCTGATGTTGAATCAATCTAAATTTATCTACACAGTATTTGTAGTTGTTCAAGAAGAATTGAACCCCATTAAATGTGACCCTGTTGTGCTTCCAATATTACTCAGATCTGAGGTGATCTCCTGGTCACAAACATCAAAACCACTTTGATTACTGTATGCTGCAAATCCGATTTTCCTAAAGGCTTATAAAGGAAGGTTTGAAAAATCCCCTCACCCACTCGCCTGGGGCAGGTAGGAAACTTCCCCAGGCAAAAGACATCAATTTGTGCAGAATCTCTAAGCTTTTTCTTAAAAATAAAATGTTTCTAGTCTCACAGTTCTAAAGACCGCATTTAAAATCTGACTACATTTGTATAACTAATCAATTTTTTTTCCCCTTAAGTTCTGCTGTTCAGGGAGTTATAAACCCCTGTCCCACCCTTGTTTTCACCCTTTTTTTGCACATCACCTGCTTGGCACAACATCCTTGGAACAAAGGGCAGGTTTCCAGACCTTGAACGCAGGAATGTGATACCAGCAAAATTTAAATGTAAGAAGGGAGACAGTAAGGTTACAGCACTGGCTCAAGCGCCAGGAAGGCTGGGGTTGGTTCCAAACTCTGCCACTGACTTAATGCATCACCTTGGGCATGACGGTTTCTCAGATAACCCCTCTCTAAAGTTGAGGTGTTAATTTACAACTTTTACTTAAATAGGCCAACCTAATTAGTAAGACTTTTAATACGACGGGGGCAGAGGTGCTGGAGAAGAGTCCAGGACTAAGTTGTGTCAGTGAATGCGTGTGAGATGGGCGCCCAGGCAAAGAGCTGCCTGCCTGCTGGGCCACGCTGCCCTGCAAGAGGACAGGGCTGCAGCTTTCCATGGAGAATTGAAAAGCATGGCCAGCGTTTTATCTCCCTGGAATGAAAGAGCCAGGCTGGGGCAGCCCTTGCAGAGGTGCCAGGTATGGAAAGAGGAGGCAGAAGGCTCTGTTTACACAGTGGCCCCAGTCTAGCTCTTAAGGTTTAGCGAACAATTTGATAAGGTGCTATGAAAGTGCAAAGTATGATATCATTAATAAATAAAGGACCGGTAAAATGTCACATTTTCAGTTTCCATTTGTGATAAATCTGAAATGGAATGCAGTGTCAGATGCATTCCTTCTTCCCCGCAGTAGAGAGCTACTGCTCTTTGCTGTTACTCAGAGGGGGAAAAAAAAAAAAAAAAAAAAAAGAAAAAAATAGTGCTGAACAGCTTTAAAAAATTCAATCAAAATAATCTGCTCTTTGGAAAGGTGGCGGCTGACAGTAATTGGAAAATACTGTCTGACTCATTTATTAAAGTGAGATTCAGAGTCAATTGATTTAATAACCATTAGAATATTCTATTAAGGATATAATAGGTTGGCACAGCCCTATTTTTTATTAAGAGTTATAGGTAAGAAATAAGCAATGCTATGGAATTCTAGACAACTGCTGTATGGATTAGACTAAGAATATGGCTTGCAAAAGAGGTATAAAAGGAGCAAATATCAGGAGGAGGGATAGGAAATTGCATTACAGTGCAAATCAGTTAGCTGAACGATGAAAAAGAAATGAACCTTTAATATAAACCCTGCATTTTTCCAGATCTAACAGAAAACTATGTGCTGCATTCCCTTATGTGGTACATCGTAAAACAAGTCAGCACGTCCTTCACATTATGGATCCAGCAGCTCCATCAGGAGAGCGAGAACAAAGTACCTCCTGTACCGCACAGAACGGCTGCTCCCTGGTGCTCCTGCACTGCCAGGATACCAGGTTGGACATGGTTGAGACCCAGTGACATGGATGACGATGGATGCGGAATATCTACCTGCTGCAGGTAGATAAATTGCTTTGATGCAGGCTGAGCTTCTGCATATGTAGATTACTTTCTGTTTGTAATTTTTACTCAGAGGTGGCCATAGATAAACATTAATCAGTTCTAGATAAATGGATGTAATATTCATATATAGGTTTAAGATTTACACAAACATTAAATCTTTCAATGGGAGCAGGTCGCTTGCAACTGGGGTGCAGCCCCATCACGGCAGCAGCTAGCTTGGCAGTCTGCTTTAACAGTGGACAAAATCAGTGTTCCTGCCAAATACACACTGAAATTTGGGCATTTGCTCTGTCTTGCACTGACTGTCCAGTCTGTGTTAACGAGATATCAAAAGGCAGATGAAGACCCGCCCTGCCCTCCCAACTTCCAGCATGGCTTTGGATGGGCCCAATATATGACACCAACTCCAGTGCGGTTGGTTCATTCTGTGGAAGACCCTGACTTATCAATATACTTGTCAAACAAATGAAACCCTTCTAAACAGCCTCTAGATTGTTTGTCCCAAGTTTATGCTTCTTGCTCTTCAATAAAAACAAATCTAGAGCAGCCACAAGCAAATGTTCACTGGCTGACTTACATGCAGCTGTTAAGTTAGTAACCACTGGGGGCCCTCTTATATTGTCTGATCAACACTGCAGCCACTACTGAGCAGCAATTTGTAACCGTTTATAACTAACTCTTTCTCTTACTTGCCCTCGAGATTGTCCAGAAGGGTCCGTCTGCCTTTTACTCCGAATAAATCTATAGGCAAAGGTCCAAAGATGATGATGGCCTCCTGGTAAATCATCATGAGGCTGGGTCCATGCTTAAAAGCAACTGCAAAGAGTAAAGTAAACTTTGCTCCCCACATACAACACAGGAATCAAACGCCTTGCTGTCCCTGTATTTTCTTTGGTCTAAACATGTGCTGCAGATGCACTCTATAGCTCCTGTGCTCCAATTTTTATTTTATTTCTTACAAGCGAACCATACGTTCAGTTCTGCTGAAAAGGCTCCCCATGTCATCAGAAACAACCTTGTTCTTTCTTGAAATTCATTCGTAAGGTCCAGTTTGGCAAGTGAGTGAGTGACGAGCCTCCTCACCTGCTAAGCCTCACCTACTTCTTGTAAGCTGACATAAAAAGGACAGGGATAGAGTGATAAAGACATTGACATTGGCAAAGAATACAGCTGGAGCTTGCTGAAGCAAAAACGGCATCGTTGGAACTTACAGCTGTGAGAAGAAGCAGTTGCTGTAACAAATAAGTCTGAGAAAGCAGCCCCAGCAGGGCGGGAAGGGGCTGTGGGCAGGGTGGAAAGGCAGCAGGACAGCTGCGTTTCTCCAGCAGCATCCAGGGCAGATCTCAGCGTGCCTGCCTTGCCTTTGCCTTGCAGGGCAGGGGAGGACACAGCTTCCTTGCCGGTTCTCGGCTCTCGCAGAGTCCCGGCTTGCGCTCGCGCCACGAGCACTGTTACACGTGTGCACAGGCCCGCACAGCGGTCCATATTTCCTCACTACTCCACTTTTAGCTGGAGGAATGACTTTCGCTACAGACTCTGCAGCTGAGAAGCTCTGCATGTCAGGCTGCAACCTGTGTAATGTCTCTCCTTCTGCTTTCTTCAGTTAAAAGTGGTTTTTAGGCAAGGCTGTGCCTGGAGAAGTGAAGCGAATGCCTGGAGAAGTAGGTGGGTGAGACGGAAGGTGCAATCCTAAACCCCTGCGTCACCAAGAATTTTAACTTCCCAAAGGGGAAGTTGAGGCCAGCCTAAGCCCCTGGTCTCTGTGCTGAAACTGTGCCAGTATTGGGGGGAAGAGGATGTGCCTGGTGCTGCTGGGGCCGGACCACTGGGGCTCCCGGAAGGTGGGAAGCAGGGTAAGGAGCAGAGAGCCCAGCCTCAGTGATAGGGTGCTGATGGATGGAGTGACGGAGAGCTGGGATCCACCTCCTCAATTAAAGCAAAAGTTCGTCTCTCCAGGGCCAGATTTTGAAATTAGATCTGCTTAAGGGAAAGGCAGTCTACTGCATCTTTCACTCCGCTGTATTTCTGTCTGGAGCAAGGGATGCATTTCACTTCACCAACTGTTCGCTTTTGTGCTTGGTTGCACTCACTTTGGCTGCTTGCAAGTGAACTCTTCTTCCCACACGTGCCTTGTAGGTTCTATTAAACCCATGGATTGTCTGGCTGTGGAGAGGCCAGAGGCAAATGAAAGGGCTCCTCCTGCAACTGGCAGCATCTATTTCTTCATAACTGTCATGTTTTCAGCTCAAGTAGGATGATTTAAATGCAGCAAATGCCCTCTCCATCAAAGAAAAGCATTTTCTGGGCAACTGGCTACCGGGAGAGAGTTCAGGAAGCCAGTAACGGGGCGATTCACCCATTGATGGGACATGCATAATTTGCTACTCCTTGTCTGTAACTGCACCAGGAAAAGGTATTAAAATTTGCTAAAAAAAAAAAAAGAAGTCTGTGTCGTATCAGGCAGCTCTACCCATTACAAGGTTACACTGCATCATTGCAACAAAATCCCATGTGACAGAGCTTATTTTGGAAACAACTTTACCATGGGATATAAAAAGAAATGTAAACCAGTAGGAATAAGCTCAGTGATAGGAGTTATTTGTAGCCGGATGATCCAGCTCAACATTTACCTTTTCAAAAGGCACTTAATGAGCGCTGATTAAAAACTTGGAGCCTGATCCTTCAAGCGCTGCACAAGGAACTCGGGGGAGCAGCTCTCCTGTATTCCTGGCCTCCCGTCTAGACTTTCCACCGGACGGAATTCTGCCCAAGTCAAGCCCTCAATCCCTGCCCTCCATGCCGAGGTATGGATTATTGGCTCCATATTACAGATAAAGAAAACAAACCACAGAGCTGCTAAGGGGCTGTTTTTCTACCCCATCCAGAGAACGAAACCTCCCTTATTAAATGTAACTCGATGAAGAATTAGGCCCTGCTTCATCTGCCCATTGTTACAAATACAGTGACAGAACTGAGATTTTAATTGAACTTTTCTTTGTTCTCTTCCCTGAGCCAAGAGCCTGTTTCTTTCTGAGAAGAAAGATTCTTGGACCAAACCTCCTCTAGCAGAGTAAAATTACAATCTGAATTGCTCTGAGTTTACTCAAATTGCCTGAGCAGAGCGGTTATTAACAATTTAATCAAATTGTAAGGGAAAAAAGCTAATAAAAATGTCACATTCATATTGCAAAAAATTAAGAACAGTGAAATATAAGTAAAAAGCATTTGCTTTTAGCATTGTCCATTCAATTTAATATTTTTTTTTCTCTCAATGTGTAAGGTGTGATTTCTTTTCTTTTTTTTTTCTTTTTTTTCTTTTTTTGTTCCTGCTTTATGATGGGGAAAGTAGTTTTCCCTCTTGCTTGATATTAAATATCTACTACTAATCCCTACCTGCCTGGACTTCTGGAACTGGTAAAACTACAGGTACCACCTTTCAGAGTCGCACAAAGAAAATGTAAATCGATCAAACTAAAATACTAATGCATGAAACATAAACTAAAAGGAACCTGTTCTAAAGCCAAGGCTACTGGGAAAAAAGTCCTTTTGCATAGAGATGGTCAATATTAATTCTACACCACAATGGACCAGTAGTGGAAATTATGTCTTTTTACACAAGTCTCATCAGATATTTCTTTTGTTCTAACTATACAGAAAGGGTCAGGGCTGCCTTCTTTATTTTTGGCATGATGCCACTTGATGTCTGGAAGATAAAGTCTCTAAATGCTGAAATGCTGTTTATTCAAGCCACAAAGGATTGTTCGCTTCCTCTTAAAAAATAAAGTGGGGGAAAAAAAAAAAAGAAACAAAATGAAGGAAATAAAAAAGAAAGTAGAGCAGTGCAGACTAGAACAGGGCTCTTTCTCTCTCTCTCTCTCTCTCTCTCCCTCTTTCTCTCTCTCTCTCTCTCTCTTTCTTTCTTTCTTTCTTTCTTTCTTTCTTTCTTTCTTTCTTTCTTTCTTTCTTTCTTTCTTTCTTTCTTTCTTTCTTTCTTTCTTATGTGTGACTGGATATTTTGAGTTGCTAGAAGAAATAACAGTGCTTCCTTGTACCTTCTAAGATAGCATTGATATATATATATATATGCTATTCAAATCCGAACGCTGTGATAAGAGTCACAGATTATTTGGCACTTTTTTACATGAGTAGAAGATGCTTTGAAATGCGCAGGATTCTCTGAGAAATTTACGCAGTTCTTAAACTCTTCTCTGCTTTCTTTTCTCTTAACCTCCCTCTCATCCTTTCCCCATCTTCAGCCCTCAGAAAAATCAGGGAGGAAGAAACTGTGCAGGCTGTTAAGACACTCAGATCTGTGTTGATAACTGGGCATTTAATTAGATTTTTTCACCCAACCAAATGGCTTTGCAAATTTGGAGACATGTCCTTGTACGGAAATATATTAAAATGACAGAGCTCCATTTAACATGAAATACTATTTATATTGCTCAAGTCTGACTTATTTTGTTGTTTTGTTTGGGAAAGCATGAGAAAGCTCAGTTTTAATTTGCACTAACCTTTCCCTACCTCTCTGCTTGATCCTGCTACAAAGGAAGCAAGCAGCTTTGGGCTCACATATCAAAAAAGGACCAGACTTAATTCTAAACCTACTCCACTCTCCTTCCCACTTTCTCTGCTGGCACCAAGACTTCACACTGAGCTGAACAAACAGCTGCTGGAATTTCTGTATAGAAAGTTCTTCACCTTGTGTATAAGAGAATAACCAAGGCCCATTAGTTATTTTTCCCCTATTAGTAATATCCAGTAAGGATTAAAAAAAAAAAAAAAACACTCTGAATGCCACTTTTATACCATATACCAAGTCCTCACCACACCTAAATCCTTGGTAATGATACGGCATCACTTTCTACTATTGTAGCTATTGAGAAGTGGTGTCTAAAATATCTCCCCTTTCTGGTGAACTTCCAGGTAGCAGGATGAAAGAGAGATGAGCCTGAAATAAGAAGGAAAAATGAGAAAAACAAACAGTGGAGGAGAAGAAACAGGGAAGAGCTGGCTGAAAGGAGGAGAGGCATCTTTGACAGGCAGGGATGGGAATACGCATGGAAGGAAGGACTTGTTATAGAGGGGTTGGCTGAGGAAGGAGAACTGACCATGGTAGTAATGAATGGAGAAAGAGAGGGGATAAACAGAAAAAAGATAAGGGCATGAAAAGGCAATAGGCAAAATGAAAGTCTTGATTTAACTCTCTTTCGAATTTCACTGGAGGAATGTGAAGAAGCATTTATCTCCAGACAGATCTCGGGTAATTTAGTGCAGCTCCAATGGCAATAATGATAAATGCATTTTTGCAGCCAACTGGCACAAGCAGCCAACAATGTTACCGCTATATAATTAATAACAATAAGCAATTAAAAAGAACAGCAGGTTACAACTATAAGGCATCAAACCATATTACCAAAGGAAAAAAACACATCAGTGTTATGAGAAAAATAAATGTATAGGCTTTTAGCTCAGTGTACATCCTCTCTAGATAAAACTTATAGAACTGAAAAAAAATGTAGCATGGCGTTAACTGACTACGAGGTGATTAACATCACTGGAAAACCAAAAAACACTTGTAAGACTCCAAGGAAATCTGAAATGTGATATGAAAAACATGACTGTAACAGCAAGAGAGAGTTGGCTGACCACTATATGGCATTATCCTTTTACGGAGACATACTCTAATAAATAACTTACAAGGCTGCATTCGCTGGCTGAGATACTCTCAGGAAGGCCCACTGAGCTCTCGCGGGGCGCGTATGCCTGCCCGGGTGTGCGGCAGTTCATTTAAATAAGAGGAGGGAGGGAAAAAAGGCACAGAGGAGTGGGGCAGGAGTCGCACCGCGCTTGGCAGCACTGGGGAGGAGGGGGGCAAGGATCCGGGATCTTGCTTGGGCTTCTCCCAAGCCGAGCCCGGCCGCCCCGCTTCCCTCCCGGCCACCCCGCTCCTTCCCCCGGCTGTTTGGGCCAGTGCCAAATCCCTCCTGTCTCCTTGGTGCTTGGCCGGCGCTCCCGGCCTCCCCACAGGCCTCCCCACAGGCCTCAGCCCTGCAGCCAGGGAGCCGGCCTGGGAGGACGGACATCCACCCAGCCCAGCAGTCCCACATCCTGGAACCAAATCCCTTCCTGAGACAGCACAATGCTGAAGCTGAGGCTTCATCTCCGCTCGGTTGTGCCTAGGAGACATGAAGATTCCCAGGAGATTGGCGTTAGCTCTGCCTAAGGAATGGCCAGACCCTTTGCAACAACTACCCACAGTCCAGCGAAGCCCAAAACAGTAACGTCCAGGGCTGAAAAACCATGAGACACGGTTAAGAATCAGAAAATTCATCCGAATGTGTGCCAGGAATTTGGGACTGTGCATTTGCGTTTGGGGATTTTCCCCGCTAAGATTTCTTGGTAATCACGAAAGCTAACACTTGTTTATGACATTCTTTTTTTTCTAAAGAAAAAAAGCACTAAAGCACTTTTTCTAAAAATAAAAATCACTAAATATTGTGAGACTTATGATCAAATTGTGAAACACTGTGAAACCTAATTCACCCAAATGAAATGGGAGACACAAAATTAATTCAGATAAATGAGGTTTTTCAATAAACAAGGGACTATTTAGTGCTTTTAATACATATCCTGGGACACAACCTCATTACAGATCGGGAGCGCTGCGCCGCGAGTTGGTAGTGTCAGTGTGGAAGTGACACTGTCACAACAAATAAACCCCCAAATATCCTACTCCCTGATCACTTATTTTGTGTTTCCATACACACGCTACACGAGCCTGAAGAATAATTAACACTGCTGCGAAGGAGCAGCAACCGTGGATGAGTCTCACTACAGCAGACCTCTCATCAGAGCAGAAATACAAATGTACTAGTTATCGTAGCCGTGTTATGTTAAGTAGACCTTTGCCCCACATTATTACAAGCTAGAGGAGAGAAAGGGGAAAAGGAAGATGATCTGAATATTCTTGACGATATTTTATTTATCCACAAATACTACTGCCACGGCTTAAGAGTAAGCAGAAGAAAGGAGGGAGTTGCACAGAGTACTGGTGGACCCTGGGTTTATTCACATTTGTTCAGGGAGAAGGAAGAAGATAGATATCACTTTCATAGAGAAATTCCAGATATTATGACCTGCAAAAACATTCTAAAAATATTTCTACAGCTACGCTGTGGAATCATAAAGATGCTGCAAGCATCTGACATTTTTCCTTCCTGACTTCCGGACAGTTTGTTTAAGATCAGGACAGATTAACTCAATCTAATTTAAACAAAAGCTTAAACATTTTATACCCTGCTTATATAACAAAGATCGGCTCCACCGAATTTCGTTCTCGTCCAACAACCTCCTTACGTTATTAAAAAACAGAAGCCTCTATCAATAGAATTCTGCAAAGCGTACATGCAACTTGCCTTGTTTCTGCTTTCTGAAAGCCTAAGGGCCATCATCCTGAATCCCTGACACTGTTTAAAACTAAGCGTCTCCATCAGAAGCCTTGCAGGCTGTACATTTATGTACTTACTGACAGCACCATTCACATTATGCTTACTTGTCAGTCCTTCTCCAAACAGAGTGGGGAAAACAAGTATCCAAGGCGTAAAGATGTAAAGTAGGATATGTCCTCCAGCCCCTGCAGTTGCCTCCTCCACCTCACTCAAGTAGCAACTTGAAATTTATTAAATCTGGAGGTGAGTGAAGGGATTTAACATTGGGCAGGATTTAACACCAGGCAGGATTTGAACAACAGAAAGTAAGGTCAAGGAGGAGTATTACCCCTCCAGTCACATTTGGAAGAACTGGGCATTTTAGAAGACAAAAAAAAAAAAAAAAAAAGAAAAGAAAAGAAAAGAAAAAAAGGATAGTGGGGACAGCAAGAGGGCAAACTCACTTGCTATACTGTATATTAAACAGATCCACAAGAGCTCACTGATAGATTTGGCAATGCATTTATCAAGAACAAATAATACAGATTTTGATACTATGATACTTTAATAAATAAAAAGAAGACACATTTTATTGATGTTGATGTTCAGTTCTGTTTGGCTGCTGGGACAGTGAATATATGATAGGGCAGAGGAAAAAAAGAAAAAAAATGCTGTGTTAAGTGTCTGAAAATTATATGATAGAAAAGGTGGCCTGCTTCTGTAGTTCCGCCAGGTCCCAACAGCCAAAGATCAGGACTGAAATAATAGCTGGTGAAGAACACCAGCAGAGCAGCAAACCGAGTGAGGAGGGGCAGGGGAGAGGAGCGCCGCACTGCGCAGCCGTTCCACCAACGCCTTTCTCTTTCCAAATTTTGTTTTTGCAACTGACACGTTCTTCCTCTCCCCAAACAGATAAAATAAAAACAAGGTGGCTGGGAAGAAAATGAAAAAACAGCCTGGAAGTCAGGTATAGCAAAGAGAAACTCTGCCAACATGCCAAAGCATTACTGAGAAAATTAACCACACCAAAGGTCCCAGTGAAAAGCAGCAATAGCAGGAAAATTCCAAATTAAAGTCATTGGTTTGTCCCTAGCTCAGTGTGTTGATATCACCTCATGGACAGTATGTTCTCACTGGATCACATGTGCCCACATCAAAACTCTGTCACATCAGGGTAAGCCAAACCTGCAAAGCAACAGCTAAATTTCACCTTTCCTTCCATGAAAGGCCACAAGAGAGAGATGCACGTTGCACTGCCAGGGTCTGCAGTGATGTCTCTTCTGATCAGCACAAAACAAATCAATGTTGCAACATAAGAGTTTGCCTACAATCCTGCACATGTGTTTGCGTTTGTGCTACAGAAACAGGAAAAAGGTAGAAAACACTGCAAGTACAGTGGTTTCAGACAGAGGGGAATATAATAAAAGGCAACTCTTACAGTGCTCCTGCCACAAATAAGCAATGCTGCTTCTTAGGGCTGCCTGATAATTTTACCTCTTTTAATAAAAAGAATGCACGTGGTGATGAACCGAGTTCAGCCTCGTGACCCTGTATTTACAGCAGTGGAGGACAGGGTCCTTCATGAGGGCTAACTTGCTCTGTGTGTTTTGTAATGTGCTCTTCCAAGCTACAACATGAATTAAATATTCAGGGACTAGCCTGATTCCCGAACCCCAGGCTACTGACAGAAGCTGGGTGCCCTCCTGCTTTTTTGCAGTATTAAAAAAATCCCTCTCGGCTGTGGAATTGTTCAGGGTTTAACAACCCTCTCCCCTCGATACATGGCATTCTCCCAAACCCCCTCACTGCTTTCACCCAAATATAAATAAAAAGTAAGTTGTGCTTCACTACATTTGCTTGCATTAATTGATGTTAAAAAAGTCTGCTAAAAATAAAGCCCAGCAGTGACATTTTTCTTTGCTAAAGCACGATAGCAGCACATTACAAACATTACAAAAAGGTCCCCTGGTAGGATTGTGAAGTTCCACTCTGGCAGTAAAATGCATCTACTGTATGTTCTCTGATTTATTTATTTATTTATTTATTTATTCTTTAATGCAGGATGTGTCACAAACGCAGATAAAACTCCCAGCTCAGCAGCTTGCAATATAGAACAGGAGAAATGGATGAACATCGTGCATTTTTAACATTCATTTTTACCCCTGTCAAACGAGTGATCCCGTTTCCTGGTGATGATGATGCTCACAGTCATTCAGTCCCATCTTGTCATTTGCCCTGTGGTTGCACCTCTCTTGCATTCACCAGGAGATGGGTGGCCCTTCGTGCTTAGAGGTCCCTTTGGCATTTTAAACCAACACAGTCTTTAGGCTGAGATATACCCAGAGAATGAGAAAAACTGAAGAACCAGGGGCCCCAGCTCATACACCCAAGCCTTCCTCCAAGAAATCTCTCCCTATGCTAGCTGAGGTAAAGGTTTCTGGAAAAACAGTTTCAAGCCAAGTAAAAGACTGCATTGCCTTCAGGGAAGGTGAGTGCAGATGCTAAATTAGGCCTGGCGGGGTTGCAAAAGTGGGGATAAATAGAAACAAAAGGGTCAATTGTTTTCACGCCCTGAGTATTGCCTACCAGGATAAATATAGCCTCTCCCCTGCGGCTTGTCTCCTTACCTAGGGTTTTGGAAGTTGTCCTTACCTTAGCAGGATCAGGTCCCCAAACCCTGCTGATTTTATAAACTTTGTCCAATCCTAAATTCCCATCACTGGAATTTTCTTAGAAATCTCTCTTTTCTTTTTTTTTTCTAGACAATTTGAAGAGGTCTGAGAGCAAAAGAGATGCAGGCAGGTAAGTGGCTCTGTGGCCATATCCTATCTGAATTTGAAAGAATGAGAAGAAGAACAGAATATATTGTCATTTGCTCCTGTTATCTGTTTCTGGCATTTCACACAACATGCTAGAAGGGTGGGTGCAGCCCAGAGAAGCTTGCAAAAAAAATCCAGAAAGGAAAGTATCCAGGAACTCAGAATAACAAAGATATATTCCTGGAGCTTTTCTTCTTCTTCTTCTTCTTTTTTATTTCTTTTTTCCTGAAGAAACAAATGAGCACACCAGGCAACCTGGCAGAACTTAAATATTGGAGAAAATATAAAACTGGACAAGGTGGACCTGTCGTGGCAGCATTTCTTCAATGCATAAGAGCTTCATGATAAAGGTAACAGGAAATTGCCTGCGACTCCAGAAATAGGTATTCAAAGTAATGAGCACTGGAAGGGCACAGGGGTATAGAGCCAGGATCCACAAAAAGCGAGCGAAGACTCAGTAGAAAGCTTTGAAAATGATCACAGTAAGTTTATACTTGATAAAAAGGCAAGGGTGCTGGAGGTAACTATAAGTAAACCACATAAATCAGTATCCAAAAACTTAACTTGGTGGCTGCATCTGTCTAGTCTGAGGAAGAGGAACACAGACAAAGGGAAATACTTGGCTTCTTTTAAGAGAACTGGCTGTAGAGGTGGAAAGAAATGGGAGAGATCTTTGAGATGGCGAGAAGGAAAAAGCAGGGGGATTTAGAGAGTGGAATGTGTAGATTAATGGAGCAAAAAAGAGCCAAATATAACAGTGGAAGATTATTGAGAGAACATTACTGACAGGTGTCTCCTAGTTATAATTATATGACTCTTTTAATGTCAGCGTTATGTTAGACTCTATCTAAACACGGATATTACTTCTGTCATTGAAGCCTCTAATTAAAAGAGAAGAAGAAATACTTCCTTTTTTCTTTCTTCTTTTTTTCTCAGAACTTACAATCAAGCAAAGAATAAACTGCATCGAGCAAAGAGAATACGGATGAGCAGCAGTGTGGCCTCATGCCTATTGATAAATTATAAGTGCATATGCATTTAAATTGTGTATAGAAACGATGCTTGAACCACTCCTTTAAGCAGGATTACTCCCTAAATTTTGAATTATTCCTTAACACAGCCAGAGTAAGTCTTCAATACTAACATGAGTAAAGAGCACTAGGCGTTTTTTTCTCCAGTCTAAGAAGGGAAGCTGTTTCTACAAGAAGCTGGCAAATACCTTATCCAAAGGAGACAACATGTAGTCTACTGATTGCTGGTCTATACCATCAAAATAACTACAGCTACAACCAGCTATAATTAGGTGCCTAGTAATACATAAACAGGCAGCTAGGCAAGCAAAGAGCAAATCCAGTACAGCCAAGCCCAACTTTTATCTTCAGCCTATCTTTTACAAAGCGGCACCAAGGGACTATTTTTTTTTCCTTAGCAGCTTTCCCACTGATGTTATCATAACAATTAGTGCTTTTGAGAGACACTGGTGAGATTGACAGCTGGCTGATGACACAGCATGGGTTGGAGACTGCCTCTAGATCATCACTATTGACAGGTCATCCGCTTGCTCCTCACGACTGAAAAGTTACTCTGCCTTCTGGCTGAAGTGTGTCCAACATGTTCCTGAACTAGCTTTAAAACAAGAATCTTTCACAATTTTATATTCTTTACACCTTAACTGATAACACAATCGTCTCCACACTGTCTTTCAAAAAAGGGAAATATGCATATTTAAGTAGCACTGTTACAGGCACCCTGCGAATGTTTTAAGCCAGATTTGCCTATAAGAATATGGAAAAAAATTGCTGGAATAGGATTTCCATTAATCCTTTTAACTGCAGTGTAAGCTGTGGGACAGTGAGTGCACACAGACATGTGCACTCGCATTTGTTCCTGTGTTAAATTTACAAATCCAAACAAAGGAACAGGGAGCAATTATATCAACCAGTAGATGAAATGACCATGCATGGAAATGAAACTGCAGTATCGTGAGAGCATCCCGGATGAGCAGAAGGAGAAGATGAGCAATAGATTAAAAACAAGCAAGGCTTTCTTCGAGAACAGGAAAGGAAGCAAGACTTGCTTTCTACAGGTTTGTGTTTCCCAGTTGCCTGACTCTGTGTCCAAGAAGGTACATGCAGAAGGTATCTCCCAGGTCCTATCCTTCTGTTCTCCTCTGCTGTAATGTGCAGAAAGGGCTGAAGCTCTGACACCCAGACAGGGGTGTATGTTGGTCAGGCAGCTGCCTAAGTGGTGTACCCTCAAGAAACAGGGCTTCACACATCTACTGAGCTTTCTGACTTATCAGCAGCTCAGACAACAGCACCTTAACATACACAATTTTGTTACTTATTACTTTGAGTGAGGTGCGAGGAAGGGAGATCTTTGACTTTCCCAGGTGGCCTGGGACTTTGAGGCTATTGCCACCCAATAGATGGAGCTCAGGGCCACCCAGCGCAGAGCAGCCCGGCCAGTCCGAAGCTCCTCCCCATGGCTCACTTGTGGGTACAGCACACAAAAAGATGGAGCAGGTTCTTCATGATCAGCCTGGCTGGCCTCCCTCGAGCTTACCCGCTGGGATCTCACCTAACTGCTCGAAGGCCTACTTATAACTAATTATTTACCAAATTAGTGAAGGATCCTTTCTTTTCTAAAGGGAGCATTCAGAGCACCTTTGCAAGTGATAGGTGGTGCTCTTATAGGATTCAACATAAAACTTATCTCAGCCTAGTAAATAACCTGAGTGCTGCTCTGGTTATTTCCATACATACAACAGAGGAAGCCAAACCAAAAGATTCTTCCTCCATGTTCCAGAGTGCCTTAAAACCACACTAAATTCCAGAGGTGCAGGTAGGTACCCAGCCTCGCTTTAGAAGAAGGCTGACTCAGGTGCTACAGCTGTCCATGTCACATCAAAACGCCAAAGGGAAAAAAGTCCAAAGTAGCAAAATATTAAATCAAAATAGGCAGTAGATCCTGGCCTCTCCTAAAGACTATGGATGTGAGGCAATGTTTCCTGATAATGCCTTGCTGGTCTTCTCGATTCAGTAAAATGAGACACTTCTTTCCTTGGTGAATGGGCAAGGAGCTCGAAAAAGGCTAATCACTTTTTTAAAAGCATTAAAAAAGAATGTATCTTTATCTGTTAGGTAGATAAAGACTAGTCCAAGTCTTTCTAATTTGGAGAAATCATCTCATGGAGCATGCTAGACAGTTGCTAGGGGCCTCTGACTGAGGGCTCTTGGGCCTTCTCCGTACCTTTGATCTGCATTATGAAATGTTAATGTCCACCACGTCAGGACTTGTTACATAAACATACCCTTTCTCTAACTGCTCAGTCCTGCCCGTTGCAAGTTCCATTCATATTACCCATTTATATTTAAATGCTGACTTGGAGCTTATACCCAGAAGCACTGACATTTTTAAACAGGAGTAGCTAAACTAGGGTAAACTGCTAAATATAATTTATTGATGATAAAGAGCTTGGTTCAGATTAAATTCCAGCAATTTAATAATGAACACATTCACATCCTGCATCCGGAATATGTATATGTATGTGTTTTCCCCTCCTCATTTAACCGGGAGAAGGGGGTCTCGGAATCTATGATTTCCTGTTGATTAGATATGAAGCAACCACAAGCACATATTTTTGATATCTCTATTAACAGACTGTTCATGTCTAGCTGCAAAACTTGGTTGCACTTCTCTCAACATCTTTGCCCAAGACAGACCAGTAAACACAATTCCTCTCTCTATAATTAGCCTTTTCTCCAAGGGCCCTGAAGTAAGTCTGCATGCCGTAGATTTAATATCCAGTGCTATATCCATATGTGCTGCCCTTGCCTGGTCCCAGAGCATATAAACTCCCCTATTAGCAGCCTTGACTGCTTAATTATGCAGATTTTTTTTGTACCCGCCTGCCTGTAAAATTACTGTGTCTAACCTTTTTTTTCCCCCCCCTCCTCTTTGCACCATGCTGGCCATTCTAATGAAATCGGCATAGGGGAAAGGGCCTGATTTGCAGTTATGGAGGCTGGAGCGCGCCGGCAATCTGTCCTTAGTGGGAGTTAGAAAAGAAGTCAAATGCCTTCATCTGGTTCTACCCTCTCATCCCCAAGGTGATTGAGTTCACTTCCTGATGCTTCCCAAGTTTTCCTCGGGCTGTCCAATCAGCGCATCCACCAGGGAGCCCAGCCTTGCTTGCAACAGTCTCTGTATCTAGTTACAGCCCCACCAGGGACAGTCAACTATCCACCCCCAAGCCTTCAGATGAAAACCTTTTCTAACAAGGCCGCCCAGCGCCAATGAAATAACACACATCTGCATATCCACTGGGTCCCATGTTTCTTGTGCTCATGGATTATGTATCTTGCAGCCTCTAATAAAGAAATGCAGTTCTTTGTTTAATGTTTATCTTGTGCTTGTTAAGCAAATGCTAATGTTGTATCAGAATGCTTTAGTGCTATTTGGGTTTTGGGTGATTTACTACAAGACAATCTGCTGTGAAGTAAATTTAGAGGGGAGGGGGGAAGGCAAAAGAAAAAAAAAGGAGAGAGTGAGGGAAAATGGTCTGACGGAGAAAGAGCAGGAGACAGACGGCGGGAGCGAGGCTGGGAGGGAGAGAGCAACAGCTCCCGCTAGGACTTTCCTAACCCCCGGCTGACGTGCCCACTTTATCACTAGCCAGTCGGACACCTGGAGGTACAGAACCAACCCGGTGCAATCTCCAAAAGGGATGAGATGATAACTTCCCCTTCAGTGATAAAGTAAACAGTGTCCTGAAGGGTAAACACAAAATAAAAAAAAAAAAAAAAAAAAAGCCCCTTTTGTTGTCTGCCTTTGTGCCCTGACGGGTAGCGCTGCGCTGTGTTATTCACAGACCACAGGGAAGCCCCAGATTTAATTGTTCATGCCTGGCTCTGCCTGGAATGGGCAAAGAGAATATGAAGTATTCCGAGCCCCTTCTCCAAATGATTTTTTCTTCCCTCCCCGCGCAGGGAGGGGGAGAGAGGAGATTTGGAAGCTGATGAACAAACGCGTGTCCTCTATTTACCCTTTGGCAAGGCAGAATATAGATATCCACGGTGCTAAGAGCTCCTGTCAGTCTCCTTTTGATTCCTTTAACCCGGTTTTGTAGGAAGACGTGTGTTCTGGAGTTATGTTTATTTTTCTGCTACGAATGAATCAGGGCCAGTAAAAGGCACCTCTCCAAAAGCTGGAGGCTTGAGCACCAACTAGCAATGCAGCTGCCCATGTACCCCTCTTTCATGCTACTGCTTCATTCCTAGCAACTGCACTTTGTCACACAGATCAGTTGACTTCAAGGACTAAATGAAATAAGGTCATGCTGGACCAAAAATTATCTGCTGGGTCAAAGCAGAATTACAGCTTAAAATAAAGATTTTTGTGGACAATCAATTCTATACCTTCAACGTGATAAAAGTATGAAAGATCCAGGCAGATCCAGATAGAAATGTCTTTTGGAGACACAAAGTATCATGCAATAGGGCAATAAATAAATGTTCATACACTTTGCACATGTGTGCACTTTGAATACATGAACATTCCAGTTATTGCTGTATTTTTGCTCTCTTAGCACACATTTTACCCTTTTATGCACACTTAGCACACCCTTTACCCATTTATGTCAACCAAACAAGTGCTAGTAAGTGAATGCATTATATTACTGCACCTATAGACCTATATATTCTCTTTTTGGTAACACTCATTTTTAAGTTTTTTTTTTTTTTCTGAAAGAGTAAATAGGTGTTGGTGACAATTGCTGGACTAAGAAGACATAGAGCACTGAAGGCTTCAATACAGAAAATGGAGAATGTGAGCAGTAGTTACACGACTAGCAGCAGCTATATTGCCATCACTTTATTTTCAGAAGAACATTTCAGTGGATAAGATAGGCTCATTTTTTTGTCCCGGTTCAATTGCTAGCTTATCTGCCGCAATTGCTAATAAGCCTACTTATTTGTAAACAGTGGAAGGGTGTTTCTGTGCTATTCACAAGGAGCTGAATTCTCATTTTGAACATATCTATTAACATCAAATGGATTCATTTAAAAACCTATCTGAACGATTAATACAAAGGGGATGGTTCTGTCTCCCATTAGTTAGCTCAGCCAGCCAACAGCTAAGAACACAAACTTCCCGTGTTTTTCTTGCACTGCTCTCTCCCTTCCTGTTTTCCTTCAACCAAGCTGAGTAAATTTCATTCTAAGCTGTCTACTTCTTCTTCTTTTTTTTTTTTTTTTTTTTTTTGTGCTTGGTGTATTATTATTAAAAGCCATCGTGAGCTCCACACACTGCTAATGCTCCATTTATTACCAGATACAATTCAAGGTCCTGACTGTAATCTTTTAAAGCCCCTAATGACCTAGTGTTGGGCTGCATTTGAGACTTTCTCTCCACTTACAGTCCGCCAAGAAAATTGAGCTCAACAGGAGCACTAAACCTGACAGTGTTCCCATTTAAATCCTCTAGAGCAAGGGAGTTTCTCCACAAGGCGACTGTAGAACTCTGTATCCGACCTGCTGACTTCAGCCGCCTCTGCACAACAGCATCACCGTGAACTGGCTGCATGGGAACCCTGTCAGAGACTTCATTTCCCTCCTGCAGGCTCCATCAAAGCTACCTTTGGTAATCACTACAGCTGAGAACACTGCTCAGCATAAATTAGGAAAGAGGCTCAAGGACACAATGAGTCCGTGATACGTATGCTTGGCCTTAAATACAGGAAATCTTCAACCTCCAGCCTGTGTTTGATAGAAAATGTCCATTATATATATAAGGCTTGACCTACTGACTAGTATTTGTGTACAGGTCACCTTACTGCACTGTTGAAGTCATCCTCACTAACCATTGCGTGTTATTCCCCTTTCCACACCAACGGATTCTTATTAGACATCACTAATGCAAGTGTCCCTGATAGCCTGTGGTTTGGCTTGTATAGCTGGCTATGCTTTTTTCTTTTTTGCGTGGTAGTGCTGGACACAGACCGGGAGCCGTGTCTTTGTTACGTGCCAACAATCCCTTCTTTCTTTGAGGATCTGAGAGAGGGAAAGACATTTCCTAACAGCATTTATTTAAAAGATACGTGCTAAAAGTCAAAATAGACTGCTAGGGATCTAAGCAGGAGCCCTGGCATAGGTATCAAGCCATGTGAGTAACGAAGCTATATCTTAAATACCTCTAAATTCTTGCTCATCTATTCGTCTTGACTGATCATATCACAGAATCGTTGAAAACAGAGTTGGAAGGGACCTTAAAAGGTCATCTAGAGCATTCCCCTGCCTTAAGGCAGAATCAGCTATGCTGTATGATTTAGATGACCTCAAACTAACGAAGCAGAAAGAAGGATGGCAAAAATGCCACTGGATTAAGCCCAGTTCTGAATGTATTGATTACAGGGAAAAGAGCATTTGAAATCTGCTGTAACTGTGCAAGAATCAAACAAAACAGGTGGTGAACAAGCTGGTTAATCCAGGTTGTTCGCTTCAGGTGATGAAGTCAAGTGTTTCTGACTACGAGGAATTATTTTCAGGATCCAGTCAGATCCAGATAGGTGGCTGTGCATGCTCTAAAGGAGATAGAGGAGTGTTTGATAACTACCTGTCAGAGTCAATTTGCAAGAGTCACCATGAAGTTTTGAATAACAGTCTTGAAGAACAGTGAGTCTTTTCTGCTTGAATTTCAATCTGTGACATTTCTTGAATTTCTGGAAGTGACAGGACACACAATGACCTCAGAGTCAAATTGAAGCCTCTCCTACATACAATAAAATCGCTCTATCAATGTAATATATAAATGACCTAAAAATGACTGTGCATGCAGATTTTTGTCCCTTAGGCCCTTTTCCTTCAGTCTTGGCTTTTTACGGGAGTATTGATGGTGTGATTTTTTCACCCAACAGATCACGAAGATTTTCACTGCCAAGTTCTGCTTTGCCATCAATGTTGCAAAGAAGGCAACATGAATAGCACCATGTTCAGCTACTAGTGTACACACGCACTTGACCTCCAAGCCTTCAGATCTCAACTGAAGGCAACTAGCTCACCTTACAGATCCACCCATCACCTTGTAGATGAGCAGAGGATGAACATCTGGTTAAAGCACCACTCAAATAGGGAGGAATGTCTGCTCAAAGCACCACCCAAATAAACAAGGATAGTTATGCTCTTAGAAACAACAAGGGAAATATGTAGAAGTGTGTTGGTCACAGGATGATTAGGGCATATCTTCTAAGGTTGGTTATTTGGAGGACAGCTGTCTGAATCCTTGCCTGTATTAGCTATTCAGCTAGCAGTGGCTACTGAGAGCTTTTCTCAGCACTTTTGCTTAGCATGAAGTCTTATATTTTCATAAGCATGATCAAGATCATATCTGCCTTTGCCTTTGGAGGTAAGATATTTAAACCCATAGGGGTTTCACTGTAGGACCACACAATAACTGCAGGCAATGCAGACTATAATCCTTGATGAACTGTGCTGGCTGTCTACTGACTTCCAGGCAAAATTTAGCTTGGTAGGTTTTAGCTATTAAGCTCTAGCTGGTTGGAGGTAAGAAACAGAGTTTTTTTCTTCACAGAAAGTATGACAACTGTAGTCAGAAATGCTCAGGCCACCAGCTCTCTTTTGGCACAACCAGGAGAATACCAGTGCCAGGAGGTTTTGCTTGGGGATTCTAGGATTTGGATTGTGTTATCCAAGATGGATCAACTGGACTGGAATCTGATTACTTTCGGAAAAGGCCTATCCTAAGAATCTTGTTGACATTTAGAGGGGTTCATGTGGAATGGTCTGTAAGACAAACTTCAAACTGGGTAACGCTCTGAAACGGGGAAAGATTTATGTGGTTTTGTTAAATGATTTAGTAAATTCTGTTTATTTGCCCTGAAAGATGCCAACAGCAGAAAATCTGGAAAGCTAAAATAAATAAATACAACAATGTCAAACTTCAGAATGGCAGAACACCCTTGCAGGGAGGAATTCACATTTATCCACCTGAAGAATGAGTGCATTGCCTGATAAGATTCTTTTTGCTAGTTCTTGAGGTGGCGAAGACATTCTGAGGAACAAAGTGAACTGTGCAATGTTGTAATATAAGAAGAAAAATGAAATTATTGACCAATCATCTCAATCCTCAAATATGAGTCAATGATGCAGCATAAAGGCTGGAAAATAATGTGTTGAAGCCCCATTGGTCAGGCTGACAGCTTCACAAATGATGAGAGAATATGCAACAGCAGCGTTTGTGTGTCAATATGTACATGTTTATGTATGTATCTTTCTCTGCCTCAGTTGCTGGTAGATTCCAACAGAAGTACCCATGCTCTACAGTACCTTGGAGTACCTGAGTGGGATGGAAGATTTGTGTGGGTGGGTTTGAGAAACAACATTGTCAGAAAGTGACATTGGGTGAAGAGCACTGGTGTTCCAAAGGGGAAAGGGAAAAAGCTGCAAACTAAGCAGCCATGCAGGGAGCAGAGTGTCCTGATGGTTCAACACAGTGTGTGTGCAAACAAGCACTGGGTGCAGGCAGAGTACGAAAATGGCAATCAACGCTCTGACACTTCTTTTGTGTTTAGCTGAACATAAAAAAAAAAGGAAGGTTAAAAACTCACCTGCATTTAAATCTTAAACTACACACTCCCCTTGTACTTCTCTTCCAGTCTCTGATGGGTCAGACCTGGGGATTTTTTAAATTTAAAAGCCCAATAAAATAAGCATTTTTTTTTCCCTTCTAAAAGCTAATATTGGGGTTGAGGGCCAAACAATATAATGATGCAGTACTACTTGCATTATTCCTGAAGCTATTTGATTTTGACAAGCCCACATTTGGTAATTAACATGAGAATGCCCCCTTGGGCCGTTCTCCTGTTAGCTAAAATATCTTATAAATTACAGTAATAAAAGGAAAAAGTGAACACACTGCCTGTCAATGTTTCAACTTATCTAGCAAGAAGAGGAGACAATGCCATGATCTGGAAACACGCACACGCCAAATGGGTGCATAAATTACACTGTCTATGCCCATCTGAACCAGTCACCTGTCTGTCAGTGAGAAATGTACATGTAACAGTGTGTATCAAAAGGAAAGCCTGTTACTATTTGGATAATATTTCTGTGGATATGAAACAGAGGCTTATGCTGTCCATAGATGTACCTCTATCACTTCCCCCAGACCATTTCCAGGCAGCACAAATTGCTCTTTTTTTAAAAATTTTTTAATAGTCACCAGTTTATATTACATGGTCACAATGAGCCCCTGGACTTGGTCTGTTAAAAACTATGTTAATGGGAGCTACTGCTTTGTGCTATTGGAAATCATGTCCCAGTATTTTCTCACTGTATTCCTCATATCCGCTGCGTTTACTCTATCCATACATTTGCCTTGTACGCAAGGATGACAGGCCCAGCATCTAGGCTTACAAAGTAATTTTGTTGTCCTATCACTTGTGGTCAAATACCATTCTCCAACAAACATAAAAATCCACCGCTAACATCAAATGTATTCAGATCTGGGTGCAAATATAAACCATGCACACACACCCTGCATATTCCAATGCACTAGGCTGAATGTCCTTACACAACCTGTTAAAAATAATGAAAGCTGACATGAAAGAAAGTGCTTTTTGTAATACTTCCTGGCAGGTAAAATATTTTCCTTTATTTATGAACATAGGTGCTGGCAAAAAAAAACAAAAAAGAGAAATGAATGAAGGGTTTTTCTTAGAAACAAATATCTAAAAACATATCTGTTTTTCTCTTCTGATTCCAAAACTCATAATGCAGAACAGCAGGAAAATTGGAGGAGCATAAAATTATAATACACAGTGCTACTTTTGTTTGTGCATATGGGAGTGAGATTGGATGTAAGGAGGATAAAAAGGACAGACAAACTGACAAATAACTTACATGACCACCTAAAAGGTTTACTTTTCTTCCAAAATAAAATGTTAGTTAAAAGCTCCAAACACCCCCCAAATAATACCTGTGCCGTTTTATTGTCTAGGCTGTTTTGGCTAAAGATTTACCACCTTTACAAATATAAAATTCCAGATTTTTGCAAGAGCAACGGGTTTTGAGTTCGATCATTTAGGGCCCTTTTTATTTTCCTATTAAAGGCCTAGCAAAATCAATGCCTATAAATCGTAGACTTATTGATAAAAATTCTGGGGCGTGCAATTGAATGTAGATCAAAAAATGCTTGTGTTTAATCCATAGCAGGCATAATGTGCTACTATTGCTGAATTTTAAAAGCATCTAATCCAAAACATTGTGATGTTCTGTTCTGTGCCACAGACTGACTAATGACATTTAATCACAAATATTGCTGTGCTGTCCTTGTGAGAGCTGAGAGCTAGTGCAAGCCAGCTGATGGAGGTCCTGTTGTAGGGCCTGTGGCCTATGGACAGCAGCACCAAGCCCGCAGCTCGCTCGTCCCAGGTACATCACGTTGGTTCACACGTCAAGCTGCAAGGGTTTCAAATGCAGCCTAAAACACCTGCAAATGACCATTTCACCTTCTCTTTTTCTACAGCAGACAAAAACTTAAGGTCGGATTCAATTCCGGATGAGTTTTCCGATGACTCGACGCTGCAGTCACCGGGGCAGAGGTAATGAGGCTGCACAGCTTACCACGCCGTAGCTGCAGCCCCGTTAGATCAATGGCCTATAATTACCTACGAATAAGTCAGACACCAATCAATGGGTTGTTATTTCCAGTACAAGTTGCACAGGGAAACTTTCCCAGGTCAGGGGAGAGCACGGTGGAGGCAACGGCTGCCCCTGCTTGCAGTGCCTATCCTGCCGAAGCGCGTTAAGAGTAACCTCCAATGCCTTGTAATATGGTCAGAGGCCATAGGGACAATCTGGGTTCCTACACGAACCTGGTGTCTCCGGCCCTGCATGAGGTCTGCAGAGGCTTCTGCCATGGTAAGCTGGAAAACCTAAAGGACACTAACAAAGAAAAAGAGCAGCTCAAAGCCTAAAACGTGCAGTTCCAAACCTGGGCACATTATGGCACAACAGCACAGTCTAGCTACACCTCAGAAGAAGTTTTAATTTTACAACTACCCTTGGAAAAAAAGAAAAAAGAAGAAATATGAGTCAAACCCACTCCAACTAATTCATTTATTTTGGGGGCTTGTCAAAGGTGCCAGATTGATAGCCCTGGCGAGCAGCATTTTCAATTTATCCGCACAACAGGTATGGTCTGGGCAGCAGCAGTGCTAACCTCCTGCCCATGCTTCCCATCCAAGCCTCCTCGGGCCTGCAGGGGCCACCTCGGAGCGGCCGGGAGCTATTTCAGCGCCGTCCGTCTGTGTCCACCCCGCAGGGCTCCAGTCACCAAAGCACCAGCCGCGGCAGATTGGGTTTTGTGGGCAACACCTGCCCGTGGAAAAGCGTAATGGGAGCACCCATCTGCTTGCGTGCAAGCAGGCCTGAACAGGCAAGTCTAGGAGGCCTCAACACCTTTGTTCCCACTACCAGAGTGGAACAAACTGGAAATGGTGACCTTAACGCTCCCAATCCCTCCTTATCACTGTTGTTTAGTGCAGGGAATACACCTATGCTTGTGTAAAGATGCCAGGCAGGCTCAGACACTACTCCCCCAGTTTCCTCCACGTCCCCCACTGTGCACACATGTGCACGTACCCGCTCCCGACTTTGTGATGCTCACAATTCCCATGCTCAAAATGATAAGCCATCAGTTTGGAAGGGCTCCTCTGCACACAACTATCATCCAAATTAAAAAAAAAAAAGGAAAAAAATAAAAGGAAGATAAAGGAAAAGGGTTACAGAATGCCACTTGATCAAAAACGTACATAACTAAGCTGACATAAACATGCCTCCATTTCCTGTAATGCTTTTTTAAAAGTAGAAGAGCAGAGCAGGAGTCCTGCTGGATTTCCCTTAGCAACCTGACAGGAGCCCACAAGGTCAGCTAGCAGGAAGCGTAGAAAATTATACAGTGGGGAATTATCAGCTAAATTATTTCACTATACTCAGGATTTTTACTGTTCCTCCCAAGACAGCGGCCTCTTGCTACTTGCAATAGAAGCAGGAATAAAAGGACAGAAATGACAAAAGAGATCTTAAAGAAAAAAAAAATGCATGTTTCATGTGCCTCCTGAAGACTGTGACTTTAATGCCCAGCTCATTTTTTGTTGCTGATTTTCGATGAAAGGCCCGATTTGTAGCTGTGGCCACGGCGCACGAAGGCAGCTGTGCCCATGCAGCCTGCGCAGGTGCGTGAAGGTGACTTCAGATCCACCTTTGCCTCTTGCCCCTCTGCTCTATCCGGCCGGCCTCATGCTGCCCCGCAGCAGCTGGGGACCTGCCGGGAGTCTCCCGGACGGAGCGTTTTCTGATGTACCCCCTGTGAAGGCAGCGGGCCTGGTGGCAGCTCCAGGGCCGCCCGCTGTGCCACTCTGGGGCCAAGGCCTCCCCTGGCAAGGAGCCCTCTGTGCCCCACGTTGGCTCCGTCCTCATTCCGAGGGGTGAGGAAGAGGGACCCGGCAGGTCCCGTTCCACAGCGCTGTAAGCATGATTTACTCATTAACAGCTAATGGGAAAACATCCCCCCGCAATTAAAGCCAACGGGAGTTTGCTCCAACGGGAAGCGGTTCCCTGCCACCGCATGCCCCCGAGAGCGCCAGGCAGCTCCCGCCAATAACGTGGCACAGGGCGAATCCTAAAAGATTGGGTGCGGGCCCCTGGAGAGAGGCTGCGCTGATGAAGGAGCGAACGGTCAGGAGCCCCCTCCTCTTCCTGCTCCTGCTCCCCGGGCCCATTGCCGAGCTCCAGAAAGGGCTACGGGAGCCGCACGCCCCATCCTTAGAGCTGCCCAAGGCAGGCACAACCTCAGACACTGAACGAACAGCTCTGTCAGGTTGTAATTTAATTTACGTACCAAAGTAGTATTTTTTTTCCCCCTAGTTGCTCCACACATATATATATAACTTAACCAAGCTGCTTTACAAATATATGTACACAAACACACATTCTCTCTATAAATAAAGGCAAATATACAAATATATACAAATGTGTATCAGCTTACTTAAGTTCCTATTTCTGTAGAATGAATATACATATATGAATATACATATATTCTTTTTGTTTTTAAGGATGAAGGGTTTTAACAAATCTCACAAGATACCATGCATTAGGGTTGCTCAGTCAAAAGCTGGAAGAAATGAATGTAGATGTTTTCCTTTCCTGCTGCTTGAAAAGCAAAAAGGCAGAGAACTTAGTCAAGAGAGAAAGAGAGAAAGAAGAGAGAAAGAAAGAAAGAGAGAAAGAAAGAGAAAAAGAGAGAAAGAGAGAAAGAGATAAAGAAAGAGAAAGAGAGAAAGAGAGAGAAAGAGAGAAAGAGAGAAAGAGAGAAAGAGAGAAAGAGAGAAAGACAGAAAGAGAGAAAGAGAGAAAGAAAGAGAGAGAGAAAGAGAGAAAGAGAGAAAGRAAGAGAGAAAGAGAGAAAGAGAGAGAGAGAAAGAGAGAAAGAGAGAAAGAGAGARAGAGAGAGAAAGAGAGAGAGAGAGAGAGAGAGAGAGAGAAAGAAAGAAAGAAAGAAAGAAAGAAAGAAAGAAAGAAAGAAAGAAAGAAAGAAAGAAAGAAAGAAAGAAAGAAAGAAAGAAAGAAAGAAAGA